>NW_017731505.1:1915913-1959114 GCF_001890085.2 Hipposideros armiger
GGGGGGGAAGAAGTAGGATAGAGGAAGGAGTTGAAGTGGGTCAAGAAGCTTTAGAGCTTTGATGGACATTCAAATTTGTCCTGCCTTGAGACAAGGGGGCCAGGCCTTTGTATCCCTCTCCATTTGACTGTCATTGCGTGCAAAGTGCACTCGGGGGTGGGGAGGGATGAGCTAGGGTGAGGTGGCTATCTTCAGCCATAGGTAATGCCTAGAGAGACTCTCAACTATGAGCCATCACGATCCAACACTCCTGGCAGCTAGGAGTCTGCGCAGCACACTACGGTATATCCTACCCTGGTGAAATCTATCTCAAAGAAACAGACACAGACCTAACGTTTCATATCAAAGATGATGACACCTAGGCCTCCACCACTGCTTTCCTGTAACCCCCACCTCCTTGGAATACTATACGAAAAGGAGCAGGAAAGAAAACCCCACCAATGTGCTTTCAAGGGCCATGGTTCTATTTGGCAAAATGTTCTTGTAAAGACGAGCTTTCCTCCAGCTCTGCTTTTTCCACCCCTTCCCTGCAGCCCAGAATGGCCTCCTCCATTTCCTAGCTTATTAAAAACAATCCTCCTCCTTTCAGGTATATTTTAATTTTTACCTTTATGAGGCACTCTCTGCTTACCTGCATTCTAAGGGAATTCACACTCGCCAGAAATCCTTTACAGTAATTATCTGAGTTATACATCTGCTACTCATTAAGAACCATTTTACATTGCTAGTTGTCTTTTCCTGTGTGTATCTTCACCCAAAACCGGACGTACTTGAGGACAAAGGTTATGTTTTATAATCTGTGAATCATCATCAGTGTTCTGTACAGTACATATCTAAAGTTATTTCATTAGTTTGACAAATATTTATTGTGCACTCATTATGTTTGAGGCACTCTGTTGGATGCTAGGGAGACTAAGGTAAGAGTTTTCACGCTCAAGAAGACGATTCTTGTGAGCAAGAGGGACAGACCTTCAATTCCAATGCAAACGGTACTAACAGAAGTTTAAGATGATATGGAAGGCTCTAAACTGTCTGATGGACAGACTCAGGTCAGGGGTCAGGGGTCAGGGGTCAGGGATGGGTCCAGGACAGTGGCAAAGAGATCCATCACCATTAACCTGATGGTATAAAGAACTCTGAAGCCCAGGTGCTTGCGTCACAGGATGGTTTTTAGGGTGGAAGGTTGGGAAGCAGGAACAGACAGAACTTAGGACTTTATGGAAGTAGGCATACCTTGATAGAATTATGGGTTTAGCTCAGGGTTTTTCAACCTTGGTGCTATTGACATTTGGGGCTTTACATTACAGTAATACCTTGGTTTGCGAGCATAATTCGTTCTGGAAACAAACTACTCGTATTGCAAGATATTGCTCATTTACCACGTTAAAATGTATTAGAAATGTTTGCTCGTCTTATGGAACACTCGCAAACCACGTTACTTGCAATCCAAGGTTTTACTGTAGTTAGTTATGTGGGGGGCTGTCATGTGCTTTGTAGATGTTTAGCAGTATCTTCTACCCACTAGACACCAGTAGTTCTCCCCATATCTGACAACCCAAAAAAATCTCAAGATATTGCCAAATGTCCGCTGGGGGTCCCAATCACTCTCAGATGAGAACAACTTGGCTGGAAGCTTTAGCAATAGGCAACACTTGTCATGGTAGCAGCATCTCTATGAGCAATGGCCATTTCTTTTGTGAGGTGGAAAATGAGGAGCATGTTGAATGCGGATGGAAATCCAGATGCTGACTCTCTTGGGAATAATGCACTTGTATGATCCACTCTGCGGTTAAGATCTGGTCTATGGACGCTGTTTCCCCCAAAGTGAATAGCTCAGCTTTTTCAAGTGTTTCTTATGGAAGATGTAGTCATGGAATAAAAAGATCCTAGTTAATAATCATTTGTTTGTTATTTTTTTTGGAAACTTTGACCAGCAGGGAAGTATGAGGATTTTTACAAATCCCTAGGGTACAGTGAAAGTTGCCAATAAAAATGTAAAATAATACAGATGCTATGAAGCAGAAACATGTTATGTTTTAAATAAATCAGTATCCTTAACTATTAGCAAGAGAACTTGAGTTTTTAAAGAAGAACAATGGTATTAGAATTTTATTATCTTTTTCCTACACATCTGGAATTTTGAAAACTTTTTGAATAGAAAAAACATCCCATTAGATTATTTAAGTCACTTTGAGTTGAATTGTAGTTTTGAGACTATATGGAAAAGTTCTGCCTCAAATCTCTTCTCCTTTTATAGAATCTTCTTAATTTTTGAAAGAATTTATCTGAGAGTTATTGCCTGATATATGTAGGTGAAATTCAGAGATAGTCTATACATTTTGTTTTAAAATCACACATTACTTTTCTTATATAACTTCCATATTTGAAAAATAGAAACAAATATACAAAAAGAAAATGCATGTAAGTTATCATAGTTTGATGTAAATGTTTCAGCCTTTTTCTTTGTTTATAATTTAGTGGCTATCCAGCTTTAATGTGGGTAAGAATCATAGGGAGAACTTGTTTAAGCAGTGTGCTCTGCTCAACAAAAGGAAGGTACAGTATGGAGCCTAGGAAACAGCATGTTAACAGATACCCCAGATGAGTCTGATTCGGGTGGTCTGTAAAAAGCACTTGGAAAAACTGAAGGACATGCTTATGTCTCCATCATATCAGCACCCTACATTGACTGGCTAGGGGAGGGAAGAAACTATGGATTTTTGCCTTTGTGTGTTTTTAAAGGAGCCCTCACCTTGTAAAGATCAATTCTTTCTATGACAGTTAGCTTCTATTTATGACACTGCATTCATTTTAGTCTTGTGGGCTATTTTCCATGAACTGGGGATCATTAGGCCTTTTTTTTTGGCCTTGCGTTATTTGGAACAGATATGTGAATAATCCATTTAAGAATTAATAATTTCCTCTGACCTCCCAGAATACTTGCCCTGTATTTCTCTTGAGGTGTGTTAACTCCAGGCAGGAGGTAATGGAGGGATGAAGCACCGTGTCAATGTAGAAGGAGAGGGGTGGCATAGACCTGGCCAATTCTTGGGGGGCAAAGTCTATAGTAATTAGCACCTATAAGGCATGAGAGTGAATGAGAAGGGCACATCCTAGGTGGCCTCAAGTTTTCAAGCCTGGGCGCTTGGGAGGAAAGCAGCAAAGAGGAGCTGTGTTGGGGAATTTGGGGGCCTGGAGACAGGGAATGTAAGAAGGGAAAATGATGTGATTTCAGGAGTCAGTGGGTCACCTGTTAGAGATGTGTACAAGCAGGTTAGACATTTTGAACCATGCTTAGGAAGTTGATCATGGTTTAAAATAGAAAAGTAGGAGCCAAAGGGGTGAATAAAACAGATAAGAAATGGATAGAGGAAGTAGGAACACCAGCAAAAATCCCTGTCCTGGAATCAAGGGAACACTTTGGGGAGGAAGGTATGTCCAGCATGGGCAGACCCCACAGAACTGAATAAACGGAAAGACTGAAATAAAGTTATTGAGCTTGGTGGCCAGGAGTTCTTGGATGACTTTTGATAAAAGGTCAGTTACTTAAGTAGACTTACATGAAGTGAAAAGCCAGGAGCTTACGAGAACCTTAAAACTCAAAATCACAGCAGGAACTTGATTCTTCCAAGTGGACTCGTGTTTGGGTTCCTTGTTTTGGTTGTGGGTTCCTGTCTTCAGGATAAGTATTCACCTGCAGTCTTCCCTGGTGACTCTTTCGATGTAATCAGCTTAGTATTCCTAGTGCTCCTCTATGATCCTCATTTGAAGGTCTCTGAATTAGGTGGGACGTTTCAGTGTAGTTAATTGATTCAACTGGCAATTCACACCAAGGCAGCTTGTCATCTCTGGACTGACCTCTTGTTGGGGTATACCAGGAAATTAGAGGGGAGTCAAACTAATCTTCTACAATTTTCATTTAATGTCCAGAGTAGAGTCACTCTCCCTTTTGCTCACCTAACACTACCTCAAATATTAAAACTACCCAATTCAACTTATTAGATCCCTGAAACAACTTAATAAAATGATATAATTCAGACATTTGGAAAAAGCACCTGGTGGGGTTGATGTGTACCTGCTTCCATTCTTTCTAAAGTTCAAAGCACATTTTAAAGAAACCAGTGAATTTTCTTCAGTGAATCGTGTTTCATTGTCAACTTCTCTACTGGAAATTATTTTTAGCATGGCAATAAGGCCATGAACCTTCACTTAGCTTTGGAAAACTAAATTACGTGGAAGTTGCACAGTTGAATTTGAGCGTTGATCGCGCTTACTCCATTGCCAATCCTATTTCTGCCATACCATGCTACCTTGGCTGGTCATCTTTCTCTTCAAATTTTGCTTTATACAAATGAATAGTTGACATATTTTCTTTCTGCTGCTTCTTATGGTACCTAAATAATACAATTAAGAAATAAAACCAAGAAAACACACATTATCAAATTGATAATGTATGACCCAAATGCTTAGGAATGAAAAATGTACCTTTATACCCATTCCTATTGCATATGCAGCTAGCAACAAGTCCTAGTTCCCTAATGTACCTCGTGATGAGCTAAAAAAGGGACCATAATGAACTTATGTTCCATAACACATCTCTAATGTTTATAAATATTTTATATAAAGTCAATTCATGGAGTTAAACTCTTACAACCAGATTATAAAACCTGACAGATCCCATCTTTTTAAGGAAAAAGTTGAAAATGTCTAATTCAAATGCATCATAAATTTTTTATATGTAAGTTAAAAATTTTAAAGCCTCAGTTTGGCTTGTTCTCATTTTTAGAGAAGGAACAGGTTGTTTTAGATTGGATAGCAAACTATAACTATAGTTTTATGAGATATCAACTGATTTCCAGATACCCCATAAAGCATGCAGGGGGGAGCTGTTCATCTTACTTTTGGATTTGAATGCTCTGAGACATAGACTAGTGTGAGCTTGAGGACACCAAGTCTAGGAAAGATGTGGGTTTGGTTCTGGGTGCTGGATGTGACCAAGGTCATATGATCTGGTTGCTGGGTCAGAGAGATAGTCACCAGGAGGACAGACTGTGTAGTCGTAGACAATGAGTCTCTCAAAGAAAGACCTCAGGCAGTGGCTGTGGGTCTATGGAAAGCGGCAACCATCACTGAAGAGACAAAGTTGGCAAGAGTTGGGAATAGGTAGGAATTGCAGGAGAGCTCTACTCCATCCCATTGGGGAACGCAGAGGAGAAGGATGATTGCCACAATGGGAGTTTTGGGAATCATGATGGCTAAAGATTGGGCAGCACTGTCTCTCCTGGTGGTAGAACTTGGTACTCCATGTCCACATTATCTTGAAAGTTGGTGGCATTAAGCCTACAAGGATAACCCCAGCTACAAAAGGCTGAGAAAGAAGGAAGCTGGCAACTTCCAATCTATTGGTCTTTGATCCTATAGTTCCATGGCTATAAATACTTTATTTTTTAATTAAATTTATTTGGGTGACATTGGTTAGTAAAATTAGATAGGTTTCAAGTCTACAGTTCCATAATACATCATCTATATATTGCATTGCATGTTCACCGCCCAAAGTCAGTTCTCCCTCTGTCACCATATATTTGACTCTCTTACCCTCTTCTACCAACCCCCATCCCCTTTACCCTCTAGTAACCACTAAACTGTTGTCTGTGTTTAGGAGGGTTTTTTTTTGTTTGTTGCTTTCAGTTTTATATCCCACATTCTTTTATGTGTGTGTGCGCGATTAAGTTTCTCAAAAGTCAGTGAAACATAGTACATATGAGCATAGACTCTGGAGCCAGATTACTGGGTTCAGCTTTGGGACCTTGGACAAGTTACTTGAGTTCTCTGTGGTTCAGTTTCCTCATCTGTAAGTTGAGGATAATAGTCCCTACATCATTAGTTTGTTATAAGGTTTAAATGAACTAATATTTGTAAAGCATTTGAAAATGTGACTGGCACAGAGTAAGAGTTCCCTATTGCATTGCCAAAACTAAAAAATAAAACTTCCACAGATAAAGGGAGATAGAAAACCAAACAATAGTGCTTCCACAAAGATGTAGCCAAATATAGCTGTCAAGAGAGTCATGTTGCATTTTAGCAATAGCATGGCTTGTTCTTAGTTAAAACAAAAACCAAAACAAAAATGTGACCTGGTCTTCTATAAATGAGTTCAATAGAGCGGTAATGTATGAATTATTTGAAAAGAAAACAAAATAAATCCCCACTCCTGTCACTGTAAGTGTTTATAGGCTGCCCTTATTTAGGAGAAGATGTCCCGATCTCACCATGATCTTTAGCAGATCACGTGCTAGCGGAAATGGTTTTACACTGAGCCATTCTTTTAAAAAAAATTTTTTTTTGGTCTGGTTGCCCTTGTTAGCAGTGTTACTTATTGTCAAGGACCTATTCCATGACCTTGAAGCAAAGCAGAGTTAATTGATGTAGCAAAGGATTCACTAGCACTTGTATCTCAACCATGAAACCAGGTGGGCAGGGTCACCTGAGAAATTAACTGTATGTTTTCTTGCCTGTGGGCTCTTCACACACACAAATGAAAGAACATTTTCTCCCTCTCCTTTTTAATGTGAGAAGCCAGGTGTGGTAGATTATATTTTCTAAAAATTGCCACCGCAGTATATCCAGTCCCGAATGTTCCCCCAGAGCCATGACATGCTTCTACCAAGAGGTGAAATCTATTTCTCCTCCTCTGACCTTGAGCAGAACTTTGGGACTGGCTCAGTTCAAATAGAATGCATTGGAAGTGACACTGCATGACTTCCCGGGCCGGGTCATGAGTAGCGCTATGGCTGTACCTGGCTCTCTCTCTTTGGGACACTCACCCTTGAGACCCAGCCACCATGTTGTGAGGAAGCCTCAGCCACATGAGAAGACTACGTGTTCATTCCTGACACTAGCTGAGACCCCCTCCTGGAAGCCAGTGTCAGACAACAGAAACATGAGCGTACTATCCTCCAGAAAATTCCAGATTCTAGTCCTCAGCCCCAAAGTGCAGGGCTTTGAGCAAAAGAAGAGTTGTCATTGCTTAAGGTGCTAAGTTTAAGGATGATTTGTTAATCAGGATGAGAGAACTATAACCCCATGGTTTCCTGTTCTGGAAATGTGTGTAGTTTTTGTTTTGTTTTTTTTGTTTTTTTGCTTCAGGAGACAGTTAAGAGATCCTTGTTTTCAAAAGTCAGAACAAGATCAGAGCTCAGAGAGTTCAAGAAGGGAGGCAGCAGTCCAGCCCCCAAGGAATAAAATTCCTAAGCCCCAAGAATAAGAGCTGGGAGTCCTGAGAGCAGTGGAGATGGTGTTCCATTTTCAACTTGGCCTTGAGGAAGGACAGGATCCCAGACAGGCTGGCAGTGTTGAGGCCTATGGACCAAATACTAAGCTCAGTGATCTTGGGAGTGATGGGAAAGGCTGTCATAATTCCTGATGGTGTGTGTGTGTGTGTGTGTGTTTTTTGGTGGGGGGGGCAGGGAGATGGTGTCAGAAAAGCCATCTGCCTTAACATGGACCATAACAGCCAGGGCAAAAATAATAGTGGCAGAGTTACAACCTTATACTGAAAGACGCCCCTGGAATCCTTAACCTCTGGGACCCTTGTCTGGTCCTGGGAAGAAGGAGAGACTCTCAGAATTTATTTTGATGAAGGCTTTATAAAAATGTAATGAAAATTGTCAGCCATTTGTTATAATATCACTTATCAACTCATTAATTTGCTAGTTAACCTTTTCTTACCAATTTGAAATATTACATTATTATATGCCAAATATTTTAATATATTTGATTTTGCTGTGTTTTGTTTCATTAATCTGCCTATACCATTGAAAGGATTCCATTTTGGTAATTATGTATTTATAATTATTTTAATATCTTGTAGAGAAATGTCTCATTATTTTTTTTTCCAGAAGTTTCTTGGCTTTCTCACAAGTGTATTCTTCCAGGCAGGCTCTCAAATCATTTCATGAGATTGTCCCCTCCACCCTAAAACTCACTGGGGCTTTGATTGTGATTTTCTTACATATAGTTAGAATGGCAGATTGAACACACAAGCACTTTAACTCCTCTTCCTCCTGGAATCCCAGTAAGTGAGAGTAAAGAAATGTGTAAAGAAGATATAAATAGACGAGGATAAAAAATGAGATCGGAGACAACAGTGACCAAATTTTGGAAGTTGATATGCAGATAGATGGGAGTTAAATGATTTAACAGACCCGAGAAAGCTGAATCCTAAGCTGGAAGTTGGGAAAGGGGAGAAATAACCTAATGTACATTGCAGAATCCTCTAAAGGAGCCGGATTTGGCAGGTGAAAGAATTGGTTGAAAGTCTGTTGAAAAATTTAGTCCCTCATATCTCCATTCCAAATTTAGGCAGCTGAGCAAACATCCCTCCCCTATCCTGGCAGGAGATTTAAGGTTTATTCCATAAAGAGGATAAGCAGATGATCTTTGAACTAGGCACAGCTAAAACAGAGACCAAGTAGAAAACATGGGGATTGAGGTAAACCTTATAAATGGCACTTGAGATCTCCAGCCTTCTTCCCTGACATGGCTCAAGATTTTGGCAGCCAGGCCTGTGTGTTCTATATAAGAGATCAGAAGGATCTTCTGTGGAAACCCAACTTCCAAGAGAAATGAGCACAAGATACTCAAATCAGAGGTCTTCCAAATATCACCCTAGAGAGAAAAGTATCATTGACAAGAATGCCCCAAGAGCTCCCAGTCATCATTTTAGTGCCCCACTCAATATTGACCAGGTAGTCAATGACCTCCAGACATTTATTTTATTTTATTTTATTTTACTCTATTTATGGTTTTATTGGGAAATTGGGGCAGGGGAACAGACAAGTTGCTGTCCTTTTGTTCTTCAGTCTAGTTGTGGAGGATGTTGCTTCACTGGCCCATGTTGGTATTATCATTGCGCTCTTCCCAGGTGAGGCAGTCGCTCGGCGGCCCTTGGATGGCCACTCACGGCAGCTCATGGCAGCTCAAGAAAACTCACGCCTGCTGCCTGCCAGCCCCACTGCAGCCTAGACCGTCACCAGCGACTCACAGCAGCCCAGCTCCAGGTCGAGCTGTTCACCATCTTAGCTGTAGAGGGCGCAGCATCACTGGCCCTCATGTGGGATCCAAACTGGGGCCCTGCTGCTCAGAGCTGGGGTCCCAAGCCAACACTTAACCAATGCGCCACTTGGCCGGCCCCAGACATTTATTTAAAAAGAAAAAACTAGGGGGTCAAATATATGGTGATGGAAGGAGACTTGACTTTAGGTGATGAACACAAAATGCAATATATAGATGATGCATTATAGAATTATACACTTAAAATTTATATAATTTTACTAACCAGTGTCACCCCAATAAATTTAATAAAATATAAGTAAAAAGAAAAAACTAAGTTGAAATACCTATACAAGCGGAAAGAAAAATCTGTAATGACTATTATTGATGTCTTCAGAGAAGATACAAATTTATGAAGCAAAAGTGGATACTGTAAAAAAGAAATATTCAGTGATCATAAAACCTTAGAAATTAAAAATATGATAGCATAAGGTATTGGAAGATAAAAATTAGGGAACACTCCCCCCCCAGAAAGAATTGAAAACAATATTTAAAAAAAAATAGAGACCCATCTAGAATGTTCTAGAATAATTGAAGTTCTATGACTACAGGACAGAGATAACAGAGGGAAGGAAATCATTAGCAAAATAATTCAAAAAAGACTTCCCAGAATTGAAGAATATGAATGTTCTGATAAAAATGGATTAGTAAGTGTCCAGGACAATGAATGAAGTAGACCAACTCCAAGGCATATTATCAAGGAATTTCAGAAAGCTGGGGACAGAAAATAGAATCTACAAGCCCTCAGAAAAACAAGTTTTGTACAAAGTATCAAATATTAGATGGCATCAGACTTACCAGTAACAATAGTGGAAGCTAGAAAGCAGTGGATCAACTACACAGTTAAAACTCTGAGGAAAAACGACTTCAAACTGAGAATTCTATATTCAGTGCCTAAAAAACAAAACGAACTTCCCATGCAGCCCTTTTCAGAAAGCTGTTTGAGATGTGCTTCTACAAATTTATGGCATTAAGAAAGAAGAAGACATTCAGTCCCTGTTTCCTGGGACTCCAACCCCAGAGAAAGGCTAAGGGAACCCTCATGATGGTAATGAAGGGAGATTCCTGGATGGCTTCCAGTTAGTCATGCCACATAATGATGTTTTGGTATCAGTCAGTGACAGACCGCATATATGACAGTGGTCCCATAAGAATATAATGGAGCTGAAAAATCCTTGTTGCCTGGTGATGATGTAGCCATTGTAACATCATAGAGCAGTGCATTACTCACATGTTTGTGGTGATCGTGGTGTAAACCAACCCACTTTAATGCCAGTCGTGTGAAACTCTAGCACATACAATTATGTACAGTACATCATACTCCATAATAATAATAAACAACTACGTCACAAAATAGTTTATGTGTTTACTATACTTTTTATTGTTATTTTAGAGTCTACTCTTTCTATTGGGTTGTTGGAAAAGTCATGACGTATTTTTTCTATGTTTTTTGTTGCAAAAATGCATCGTGACTTTTCTGACAACCCAATATGTATAAAAAAAGTTTGCTGTAAAACAGTATGCCGTGTAATGCCAGCAGCAGCCTCGTACATCTTGTGTTTAGCACGTCTCTTGATGGCATCATTTCCTCTTGTGCTTGATTTAATCTCGTGTTGTTTTGTGCAGTAACACACAGCATAGGTTTATATCCCAGGAGCAATATGCTACACCACAGGGTGTAGGTGTGTAGTAGGCTAGACCACAGGTCGGCAAACTACGGCTTGCGAGCCACATGCGGCTCTTTGGGTGTGTTCTGTCTCAAAAGTTTGCCGACCCCTGGAAGAGCCAATCCTGTCCCTCACAACAATTTAAAAATTAGTTGAGAGCCATAAGTATATTTTTACATAATCACCATTATGTGAATAATATCCTTTGAAAATTTTATAAATGGGGCCGGCCGAGTGGCGCATTGGTTAAGAGTTGGCTTGGGACACCAGCTCTGAGCAGCGGGTCTCTGGTTCGGATCCCACATGAGGGCCAGTGACACTGCGCCCTCTACAGCTAAGATGGTGAGCAACAGCTCGACCTGGAGCTGGGCTGCTGTGAGTCACCGGCAATGGTGTAGGCTGCAGTAGGGCCGGCCGGCAGCTGCTGTGAGTTTTCGTGAGCTGCCGTGAGCCGTGAGCCGCTGTCCAATGGCCGGCGAGGGACTGCCTCACCCGGGAAGAGCGCAATGATAATACCAACATAGGCCAGTGAAGCAACGTCCTCCACAACTAGACTGAAGAACTAAAGGACAGCAACTTGTCTGTTCCCCTTCCCCAATTCCTCAACGCTGTTCTCCTCCCTCAATTCCCCAATAAAATCTTAAAAGAAAAAATTTATAAAATGAAAGTATGATAGTTTTATTTTCATTTTCAGTTTTACTTCAGAGCCACATGTACGTACCCAAAGAGCTGCATGTGGCTCATGAGCTGCAGTTTGCTGACCCCTGGCCACTCTTCCATCTCAGAAGTTTGCCGACCCCTGGGCTAGACCATCTAGATTTGTGTCAGTGCCTCTATGATGTTTGTACAATGATGAAATCACCTAAGGATGCATTTCTCAAAATAGATCCCCATCAGTATGTGGTACACGACTGTATTAGGTATAGTAGGAGGCAGAATTCTGAGATGACCCATGAGTTTCCCATCCCCTGATATACATGCTCTGAATAATCTCCTCCCCTGACTCTGGGCAGGACCTATGAATGTGATGGGATATCACCCCCATGATTAAGTTATGTTACATCATGAAGGTTATGAGATTTTGCAGATGTTATAATGTCTAACTGGTTGATTTTAACATAATCAAAAGGGTGATTATCCTGGGTGGGCCCGACCTAATCAGGGGAGTCTTTTAAAAGACAGACTGGAGATCATAGAGTGAAGAAGTCAGTGAGACTGGAAGTGGCAGAGTTTCTCTCCTGTTGGCCTTAAAGCGGCAGACATCCATTTTGTGGTGAGGATCACATGGTTGGGAATGGTGGGTGGTCTGTAGAAGCTGAGGGTCTCTGTTCTATAACCACAGGGAACTGAATGCTGCCAAGAGCCACATGAGCTTGGAAAGAGATCGGTGCCTTACATGAGAATGCAGCCCTGACCATGACCTTGATTTCATCCCAGTGAGACCCTGGATACAGAACCAGTTATGCCATGTCTAGACCTCAACCCGGGGAAATGGTGCAATAATAAATCTATGATTTTAAGCCACTCAGCTTGTATCAGTAGATAACGAATGCAGGTTCAGTTGGCAATCAGTCCAGATTGGAGCAGCTCAGGAGACCCTGGAGGAATTTATCCAGAGATTAAAAAAAAATTGTCCTAATGTCTTGAAAGATGCACACAACTTGAGGATAATTGAAAAATGTACTGGTAGTAAGTAAGTACGCAGAAAACTAAGCAGTCAAACACAAGACCACTGGTCACTTTAAGAAAAACAAAGTGTTGCATGGGAAAATAGCCATAGTTTGTAACATGACTCAGTCATAAATAGGATTTACAGTCATAATAATGTAAAAACCAAATGACAGTCTAAGCAGAATTACATGATAAATATTGTAGAGGAGGAAAAAATTTTCCTCGATCCATTTTGAGTCCTTGGCTGGGTCTAAAAATTAGACTGACAAAGACGGATTAACAGGAGAAAAGCATACAAATGTATTTAATATAAGTTTTACGTCACATGGGAGCCTTCATAAGGAAATGAAGACCCAAAGAAACAGTTGAACCTGAGTGTTTTTATGCTGGGTTTGATGAAGGGTGGAAAGTTGTGGAAAAATGATAGGACAAAGGGTACGAGGTAAGTACAACTGAGGGAAACTTAGCAAGGCCTGTTTGTTCAGATTTCTCTCTGTGTCCTTCCATCTTCTGAGATAAGGATGCTCCTTTCCTCTGGGTGCAGGGAGGGCACCTCTCCCATGAGCGTCTTATGACCTGCTTCAGGGGAAGTTCTGAGAGTCCTTCCTGGATCTGCCAGTTCTCAAACTCCTTCAGCTGGAAACATTTATTATGACAAGGTGTCGTATTTTGGGATAGCATGTCTTCAGCCATTTCAATCCATTGGAAGATTGGAGATGGTAAGTTTATGAGGGGGTGCGGTGGGGGTGAGGAGGAGCAAGAACAAAAATCTTCCTCATCCATAGTTGAAGTAATAGATAATGACTAGAACACAAAAAATCAGAAGTAGCACTATATGCCTGTCATAGTGACTGGAAGGGAAAAACTGGAGTTGGGGAGGCAGGTAATTTTTGTAATCAACTGATTAGGGGGCCTCATTAAAACTTGTGGAAATATATGACTCTTTAAATTATGTAAATGTATTTATTGGACAAAAGTGAAAATGAATGAAGCAAAGAATTGAAAGTTCAGTAGATTAATTTAAAGATACTTAAGATTGGTTCTTGAGATGACATTTTTATTTAATTTCATTTTAAAATCCTTCCCCTTTATGGGCTGTTTATAAATGAATAAGATTATAAATGGTAAAATTCAATTAGCTTATTCCATGTGTGAATACATGCCACAAAAGAAAAGAATGTCCTTTTCCCAATCACATACATTTTTCTTGCAAAATGACCTTCAGGAAGCTAACCTGACCAAATAAACAAGAACTGTCACTTCTCAATTTTTAGTACTTCATAGAGTGAGGGGGTTGTTCTGTTTATCCTTTTGTTCCTGAGAGTAATTAAAATATCTGTGACATATTAACAGTCTGTGGTGAAAGATCGGACATTTCAGTATTTGTTTCTTCAAAAGTCAACTTGTTTGGAGTAGCAGGAATCAATTCTTTTTTCTCACACTTTCCACTCTCCAGGAGCTGTGATTCAGCTAGATCAGGAAGGAGAGGTGTTGTGGTTGTTTCTGTATTTTCTATGGAATAGTCTTCACTAGCTGTGCACCAGAATTTGTTGTGCCCCAGCAGTGCGCACCTTTTGCCATTACATGAGCTTGTTATGCAAGTTCCTAGACCTTGTTAAGTAGCTATTTCCATATTCATATAAAGGAGATAGTAATAGCCATTCAACATGGGCTTTTCAAGTGGCTTTGGTGAGATAGTAGGTGAAGGGCTCAGCACAATGACTAGCACAGAGTGAGAAATCAACAAACATTAGCTGTTGTTATTATTCAGGAGAACAGAATTCACATTAATAATATGCATTTATATTGGTGTTTAACAAATTTAAGAATGACATTCTAACTTTAACCCAATAGGAGCTTTTCATTTCTGTATATGGAATTCCCCACTCCAGGGGGAAAATGGTAAATTGATCCATTTCTACCCTCTTTCTGAAACAAATTAATCTTATAAAGCATGGTAATGTACATACCCCTTTTTCATCCATTTGAAATCTGTGCAACTCCACAGAGCTTCTGATGGTAAGGGTAGGTACATCCATGAAAAATGTGACTTTTCAGACTTAGAATTTAGTAACAAATTTTGTTTAAAATTATCAATTTCTTCAGGAAGTTGGTAGGGAAATTATTTTTAGATAGCTAGTGATTTCTAATTCTCAGCAGATACAAAAGAATTGACCTGAGTTTATCTAGAAAACCACATTATTACACGTGGTTATTATTTGCATATATGGAGCAAGAAGGAGTGCTAAAGATTTATCCTTGTGAAAACTTGATTCTTTAATCATTAAGGCTTTGGTCGGGAAAAAAATGAGAATGATAGTTTCCCATTTCAGACATTT
Organism: Hipposideros armiger; assembly: GCF_001890085.2. Classification (NCBI taxonomy): domain Eukaryota; kingdom Metazoa; phylum Chordata; class Mammalia; order Chiroptera; family Hipposideridae; genus Hipposideros; species Hipposideros armiger. The sequence goes on from NW_017731505.1 coordinate 1,930,702, forward strand.
TCACTCACTTCTCACCCATTTATTTCTTGCTCAAAAACAAAATTTAAAGCACAAATATCTGCTTTCATGTTTCTGAATGATAAATTATTAAAGGTTCACTTTAGCCGAATGGTCCTCATTTCTCAGGAAAAATTCTTGGTACAAATGTAAAGAATAAAAGCCCATAAAGACATTAATCTTTTGATTTCTTTTTTGTCCCATTGCAATCCCATGAGGACACAGAAATTCAGAACTTTTGTGTTAGGGACAGCTAGATTGAAGATTTCTCTAGAATGTTTTCTTCCTTTAATAAGCCCATGGGAACTAAATGCAAATACCGTTACCATAATATCTATGTGCAAAGTCCAAATTTTAGAACGGTTGTCAGGAAATTCCAAAGGTTCTACGGCCTAGTTACGTCGGTGCTGTGACCCAAATGTAATGTTTCTGTTCCTCTTTCTCTTGTAAATGTATATCTTCAATGCAGTTCTGTTCATGTGGTAAAAACTGTGTCATCATTTGCCCAGGGTATGTAATGTGGCCAAATTCTCATTGCTGCTAAGAACTTTAGCTAGGCATTTTCTGGCTTTTGATTGTTTACCCTGTAAAAAATTTTGCATTAATGCATACCATACAGAATATCGGCTTGAGAGAAGAGAAAGAAAATGGGGATAAAGATATTTATAAACACATGGCATCCACAGAACACAGCTCAGTAAGACCAGCTTTGCTGTTTGAATAACGATACTTTTTAGGGCAGGCAGCCCGTCCTAAGCACAGCGAGAGGAAAGACACATCTTTATATTGATTTTTTTAAAAATAAAAGCTGTATTAGACTTGCCTCATTTGTCATTCAGCTACAAAATGGAAACTTGGCCTTCGTTCACTCACAGTTCTAATTTTTCAAGAAAATGTGCACAGGTTTGAACAACTTCCACTTCTTCTGAGTGGTCACCATGAAACCCTAAGTTTTTAGGACTTGGAAAAAATTTCAACAAGATAAGAAACAAATTTAATTTGGAAACTCAAACCCTTAAATAATGGGGATCTAGAGGGGGGCTGGGAATCAAGAGAGATCAGCAGTCTCCACAAACCACAGTTAAAGTAAAACAAGTTCCAATAGGGTGCAAAATGAAATTGATGTTCACATAATTAGTTAATATCATAGTGGGTTTAAGGAATACATTTTCTGAACAACTATAGAAAACTATGATTACTATCTAATAGAATGTTTTTTCTCCTATATCTAAATTGAGTTGTTTTCCCACCTCCTCACCTTTATCCTTCTCTCCTCCTCTCACTCTCTTTTTCTCTCCCCTCCTCTCTTTCATTTTCCAAGTAGGGCAGAGTTGGCTAGAGATAGTGGTCCCAGGTGCATAGCCCTTCTACCCTCTTCCTTTTCTTGCATAAATCATCCTACTTCAGAACCCCAACTTCGTGGATTCACATTCTTTTGGGACTTGGGCCTTCCCTTGCCTCTACCACGTGGCTGTCCAGGCACTATATGTTCTCTGATGGGGCAGCTGCCCCAAAGAGGGGCCATCACCTCCCTGATTCACAGATATGATCATTTCATCAATCATTCAACACTTATTTATTGCATAGCACCATGTGTTCAGCATGTGGGTTGCAGTACCTGTGAGGGATGGTGTTTTCCCAGCTTACTCTGACACTTACGCTACAGCTCCTCCAGGCCCCATTACACACCGTGGCATGGTTAGCAGGCTCCCACTCACTTTGGTCACTTGGGACTCCCAATTTTGTTCTCCTAGACCTAGGACACTGTCAGAAGCTCTGCTCACCTTCTCAGCCTCTGCAGTCCCTTCTTTTGGACTGGACCAATGTGCCTAAGGGAGAAGGAGCACCGAAATGTCAGGCTCACCTCTCTGTGCTTGTCTGTTTCCAGTCCCTTGAGCTTAAAATTGTTCACTCCCTTGTTAGCTGCTCAATGCTTTACATCAGCTGTTCTTAATACGTTGTCTAGCTTTTCCTTAGGTGGTTCCAACGATCTATCGGCCATTATTAGAGCTGTTCACCTTTTAAGATTCATTTTGTGAGGTTATATGTCTGATACCCCTGCATTCCAGGCAGAATTCATCATGTCATCCTCTGTGCCAGCAAACTTTTGGACACATACCTGATTAAAGGGTATATTCATTTTATAACAACTTATGCACTCATAAGCATCTGTTTCTCTCAATAGACAATTCATGTATAAAGGGCACCAATTCTATCTACTCTGCGTTTCTGTTCACAGTGCCTCATGTTGATGCATGTAGTAGATGCTCAATAAACATTTTCGGTGGAAATAGTTGGTGCTTCATGTACATTTCATGTGTTTAAAAATTCATTGTCTCAAATAAAATCATTTCACAGCTATCTTTCCACCACAAGAAGGAAAAAGAAAGGAGGAAAACAAAAAGGGCAAAATGTATGTGTCTCTTTTAGGGTGCTTGAGATAGGAAAATTTTAAAAAGCAAGTGTCTTCTTTGGTTTTCTCACAGGAAGGATGGGGAAACAGGAAAAAAAACCCTACAGTAACCTTCAAGGTTAAAAAGGGAAGCAGGAGGGAAAAATCCTTATACACAGATATGGGGACTGGTTTTCCAAGATGCTGGCCCTGTATGCATCATTCAACCTCTGTATGTGTGCCTCTGTTCCCCGAAAGGAAAACTACATGTAACCAAATGTCTGCCTCTGGCATGATACATTTGTCCAGCACCTGGTAGAAGGGGAATTCAAAAGGCATTTGGACAATTGTTCTTAGAGGTATCCGTCTCAGTATTTAGGCTTTCTGAATGGATATTTGATCGATGAATTTTGTAGAAATATTTAAGAGTGCAGAAAAAAATAAGTGAATTTTTGGCATAAGGTGTGGATGGGAAAGAATTAGGCAAACATTAATTGTTTTCTCCTAGTGCAAACTCTTTTAAAAGAAAAATCACCTCGTTTACAAAAGAGTGATTACTGCACATGGCATAAGCAGCTGGAATTGTGTGGAATTTTTAATCAAGTAGTATGAGAAGTTTATACCACAAAATGTTGCCATGAAAAACCATTGCCAGATGTGATATTTTATTTCTTCACCTATTAAATTGGGAAGCAAGTAGGGAAACATGAATAAGGGTAAAATAATGAGCATTTGTCTTTAAAATGGAAGTTTAAAAGTATCTGCCTCAATAATGTTTCTAAATTCAAATGTTTCATTCAAAACAAAATGAAACAAAACCTGTCCTTCATATGGGATCAGTAAGGCCTGGAAATCATGGAATGACAGTCTCTGACATTGCTCTTAAAATAATGAAGGCAGCAGGCCTCGCCATTATCTGTTCATTCAGCAAGCTTCTAGTGTTTCAAAAAAGCAAGAGGAGGAAGCCAACAAGCAATCTGAAAACACACCAATCTTGTATTCTCCTCGGTGAGCTTGAGACGTAGGTGCTGTTACCTCCTTAGACCCAAGGAAGCAAGGCTTCTGAGAAATGTCGTATTTCATCCAAAGCAAGGCAGGGAAAGAAGAGAACCAGAACACAAGCTTCTAGAATCTCTGTTCTCTCCACTTGACCACATTGTTTTTAGTCCTGAGGCAGGGCATGGATGGATCTCAGTCCTGACGTGCAATGAAGCCCTCCAATGTAATGCAAACGAAAATAATGCCAACCCCTAAGATAGTGCAGAAACATCCCCAGCATGTTTGACACCCCAAGGTCACTGTTGTGTCTAGTTACTATGGAAATATTAGTAAGCAAATATTTTCAAAGAGCCCAGCTCCTCCTGCTTTGGTGCCATCATAAGCACATGCTTTGTTTTCCATTTGTGTAACCTGGTGCTAGTCGGAGTAGGCAAACCTTCCCTCTGTCGAGCAAAGATTCTCAAATAAGGTTTATGGACAACGAAGTGGCCAAGAGGTGAAGTAAAGATGTTGAGGGGAGCCCTGGAATAGTGTGCAAAATGTTGTGTATACAGGCAGTTTTCTGGGGTGAAGCCTAGAGCTTTCGTTGTCATCCACAATAGCACAGCCACTGCTATAAAAAGTTGGGGATGCTGGGAATTCCTAAAAACAGGAGAGCAGACTAAAGAATAAAAGAAAGTTATTCCGATTGCTTTTCTAAGAGAAATGCTAGACATTTCACTCATCTGCTTTTAAATTAAGAGCAAGGACTATAAATTCTATTCAACAGCTACCAAAAATTAAGATAAGTTTTGCTAAATTATATTTACACAACTCTTCCTCTGTATCCAGCACTGTTCTTAGCATTTTTACCTACTCATATATCAATCCTCACAAGAACCCAGGGAAGTTATTATTATTTCCATTTTATTTAAGGTGCAAGATATTTTATAAATGAAAGTATCACAATTCTGTATTACTACAGTGCGTAATGGAGGAAGACAGATGAGGCAAAGGGAAAGAAAGAAAATAGGAAGGAAAATAGAGCAAACAATGGATGATGGATGAAAGGGTAGGGAAGAGAAATCTACTCGTGAGACTGAAGTATTGTCAGAAAAAAGAGAAGTCATAACTGCGCATAGACTGGTGCAACTAGAGCTGTAAAAACACAATTCTGCTATTTGCCAAAGCCACATGCATTAACAGATTAATCATTCTAGAAGAAAAAAGATTATATAAACGATTAGATTAAAAACATGTATAAACACTGTCAAAATTTATTAGGAGAAGTGTTTGAATTTCAGCCTAATATTTGGAAGTGCAGGCATTTTTAAAAAATGTTCTTTTTTCTTCATTTGATGGAGAAAATCTTTATTCACACTGTGTGGAAACACTGAGAAAACAGTAGTTTCATTGAATAAACATCCATTTTCCACCTGGTCTTTTGGACACTAATTGATGGCCCCTCATAGTTTGCCCTGTACTTTGGTGGAGGTAAGCCAAGAACTGTGAAGAGAACACAGATGAATGCTGGCCCATCCTTCCTTGCTCGCCAAGTCTACCATGAAATTACACCTAAACCTGGGCTCTCATAATTGGAAAGTAAGTTATCTGTATTTTTTTGAGGTGCTCTCAGTATTTTTAAAGTAACCCTGTGTAACCTGTGGTGATAAATATACGATTGTAGAATTTAAACTGGATTCTTTCTGCTCCTTAACAAAACATTCAGGAATGCTGTGAATGCATTTAGCGCAGGGAAGCTCACATGGCTTTCCTATCAAATTAAAAGAGGTTTGTTATGCAAGAGGGAATGGATGATTAGGCTCAGTGTCAAGTTTCTCATTTTCTTTCCACGGTTTCATCTTTAAAAATGTGAAAAGAAGAGTGCATTTGAATATTAAAATTGAGTTTCTTTTTCTGCATTTATTCTCAGTGACCAGAGTGGCCCTACGATGTATGTTTTTTTACTGTTTTCTAATATATTTGGCATCTGTTGCATTAAGCATCCCCTACCTCACTTTCATCCCCCTAGTATATTGTCTTCTCTACAAGACTACAGAGCCATAGAATTGCGCAACTTGGGGGGCTGGGGTGGGAGCCACTGTTCACCTCTGTGTGAATTGTCCCACTTAGGGAACTAACTGATTCATAACAATTAATTTCAACTAAGTGACTATCAAAGATCAGCGTTAAATACCTTGAATTGGCTCCAAATTCTTTTCCAAAAACTTAAGCATGTATATATATATATATATATATATATATATATATATATATATATATATATATTTCAAAGATAGAAAAGGAACTTACTTATTCACTGTTCTCTGTACGTTCACTTATAAAAATCTGTACTCCCTACCCACCTGTTCCTTCTCAATGGACATAGACTGTTGTCACAGTCAGCTCATGAAGCTGTCAGCAGGTCCATGGAGACCACTTTATGATGTCAAAGTAAAGGCAAAGTAACATCGATGCAAATCCCGTGGTTATTAACAAAACAAACAGAACTCATTTTAAATGACTTTTACAGTTGAGGTTCCCCTCTCTGGACACTTCCCCACTACTATGTTTCCATTTCAAAGTCACATCTTTGTTAATAATATCATGGGATCCTGAATTCACATTGCTTGTGTTTTGGTAATTCTTGGGAAGACTCACACTAGATTTCCAATTTTCCTTGGGCATATTAGAAAACCACAAACTATTTAAAGGTTTTTAGTATTGGCTAAATACTTTGTGCATTACAAATCTATATTATTGCGTCAGTTTAAAATCTTACCTTAAAATGGGGTATTGAGTAAAAGAGAATTCAGCTAAAGGAATATCACTAAAATATTTGCGGATAAAGAATATTTGAATTAGGACTTCAATTTCTACTAGTTCTCCCAAAATGAACATTTATTAAGTGCTTACCATATGCCAGACATTGGCTACATGTTAAATACAGAGAAGAGAATGATACAAAAGATCGTTAAGCACACCCATGATGCTCAGGGAATTTATGAGCGAGGGAAACCCGAACGTACAATCCCGATACAGTGTGCCATGGTACGGCCATGAGATTGGAGCCCAGAGCCTGAGGAAATCAGACTTAGATGACCCAAATAAGAACATGCAAGTATACGGGTTTACATGATTTGAAACATTTAGCATGTGGACAGAAACCCTTCTTTCCAGTACTTGATTGAAGTTAACGACTGTGGTTTCTCACCAGGAAATTTTTATCACAGTCCTTCAAATGACTTTCAGATTGGCAATAGCCTCAAAAGACCACAGTCAGCTTAGTCCCTACTTCTAGATCTTTCGCCCTTGAGTACGTTGACTCCTCATCTGTGATTTTTACTCAATTCCCCAGACTCCCCTTCTGGCCCATAATGTTTCTTCATCTTGGAGAATGCCAGGAGGAGGAAAACATTCTCCATTTTAATGTGCTGTTACCATTTTGTCTCATCCCACTTGGAAACATCTCTACACTCTCTTTCTGCCTCCTTCTTGATCCAAAGAGGAGTGGGACCCTTACCCCATTTGCTGGGATAAGAAGTCACCACCAATATACATCCCATGCTCTTTCCTGCTACATTGACTTGGCAATTCCCCTGGTGGTTTTTACAATGAATCTCCAGCAGAATTACCCTGGATTGCATATAGGTTTGTCATAGTAACCAACAGCGTTTATATACTTTTTTAGCAGCCTCAGTAGAAACCCGAGAGTGGGGAAAGCAAAGGACTGGATGAGTGGAGGTTGAAAGAAGTGGGCATAGTGGACAAATCGAAGGTTTCCAGGAAACCCAAGGAAATGACTGGCCCTGGAGTCCGAGTTAGGAAGGGCAGTTTCTGAATGTATGTATTCCTTTCACTGATTATTATGTGCCTGTTTCTCACCAGGGCCCAGTGACTGTTTGATCCCCAGATTTTTGTATTTTTTGTTAAGAAAAGAAATGATAGCCGTCAAGCCTGAATCCTGATTCTGCTTTCCCTAACTCCCTGTCCCTAAGGCTCTGCAACCTCTGACTTCTGATATCCAGTCTCTGAAATCCATTGATTTGTGGGACTATTTTTGCACTAAGTTCCAGGGAAGAGCTGTTGTTTCTATGCCTTAAACTGTTTTGACTTAGGTGAAACCTTCCCTTCCAAATGTATATTCTAACAAGTGTTCCACTCAATAAAGATAGAAAACATCGACTTGCAGTAGAAACAAGTTGAGCCAGGGAGAGAGGGCATGGGGCAGATGAGAGGAGGGAAGAAGGATGGGAAAATGGAGAATGAAGACAAGAACAGAAAGAAGGAGGAGAAGTTTTGAAAAGCTCGACAAAAAAATGAAAGGAGTTCATTATGGCTGAAAGGCTGTGAGGAGAGAGAGGTCATTAGGAAGTCTACGATTTGAAAAATGATGGTATCTAATTCTGGCGGGGTGGCAAGGGCATTAAGCATTGCTGGAGGCCATGTCAATTTGTATGGCTCTTTTGGCAAGAATCTCAAGTTTGGCAAGAGCTTTGGAAATGTTTATACCATTCTGCTCACTACTGTACTTCTGGGAATATATCCTAAAAATATATTTCTAAATTTTGAAGAAACAAATTTAGGTATAAAAGTTTCTTCTCAGTACTGTTCGCATAAGTAAATAATTGGTGACAAAAAACATGACTAACATAAACTGAATTTCTGAATTTGTAAACCTTGGGTTGGTTATGACCACATCAAGATATAGATTTGAGAGTTCTCACCTTAGCAATCTGTTGTCTCGGTCTCACACCCTCTTTATAATATCATATTTTGTAAAACTTAATGAGATTCATGAGATCTAAGATTATAATTCTACCCTGTTAAGACTACTCTGAGCCTCAGTCTTCTCATCTGTACATGAGAAGGTTGGACAACATAATTTCTACTGTCCCTACCAGTCTTAAATTACTCTACAACTCTATCAATTATTAGAAATAACAAGATCTCAGTAAGGGGCCTAGTTAAAATGTAAGTTTATGGCTAAATAGCATTTCTGGATACTTATAATAACCAGTTAGAAAAAAAATAAGAAAAGTACCATTTAAATAGCAACAAAATTTAAAATATCTAGGAATAAGCCTAACAATAAATGTATAGATCTATATGAAAAGCCACAGTATTTTACTGAGGTCCGCAGAAGAAGACCTGATAGAAAAATATCATGTTCCTGGATAGGGAGACTCGACATTGCAAAAATATAAACTATCCCCCAGATAATCTACTAACTTAATGCAATCACAATCAATGAAATGTTTTGAACTTGAATAAATAATTTAAAAATGTAAAAAAAAAAACATGACTAACAATATTATTAACAATATGATTAAGTCATTTAACCATGAAGTAATTTTTATCACTTGATTGAATATTAGATAGCCAATGCAAATGGTGATTTTGAAGACCATGTAATATAGAAAATGCTTACATTAAATTGGTTTTTTTAAAATAAGCTACAAAAAGGCTATATGATCCCACTTATGTTTACAAATGAAGAAAAAAACTATAATATCCATTATTGGGAAACACATCAATATATTAATACCGATTGTGTTTGAATAGTGAGCTTCAGGCTGGTTGGTTTTCTTTCTTTCTAACAAAGCACTTTTTTAAAATGAAGGTATTGGCTCGGCTGAGTGGCTCAGTTGGTTAAGAGCTCACTCAAGAGTGTGAGCTCTGAGCAACAGGGTCCCCGGTTCTATGCCCGGCCCGAGCTGAGCTGCCGCTGAGCTGTCAACAGGTGGCAGGATGGCTCAGCCAAAAAAAAGAGAAGGTATTATTTACACATGAAAAAACCCACCCATTTTTTAGTATATGGTATGGTGACTTGTGGCATAGTATGCAGTAGATCAGGGGTGTCAAACTCAATGAAAACACGGGCCATTTGGTGCAACAGGCAAGATTCACGCGGGCCACATCACATTTACAAATTTTGTTAAATTTATATTCTGAAGTGAGGATTCAGGAATATGGATAGGATAATTAAAACACTATATAATTGCTTTTATTTAAACATTTATTTTATTTAATGTATTTATAAAACTAAAATTATTCTTTTTTACCCGAGTGCTCTTTTTAACCTTTTCGCTATTGGGATCTGTTTACATTATGTGACACTGAGAGTGGCAGACATATCGCTTCCAAACATCGCCGGAACTGAGTCAGCGCGTTTATACATGCCCACAGGACCCCAGGAAAGGCACTGGGCCACGTGTATACTCGTCTTCAGTAGTTAAAGGGTTAACGAGGGAATTGTGTGTATGGTATTGCCTCGATCTCCCCTAAGCGCTATTTTCTTCATAACAATTTTTTCTATTTTCATTTTATTTCAGAGCATCGCGGGCCACAAAAAATTACCTCGAGGGCCAGTTTGACATCCCTGCAGTAGATTATCATCTCCCTAGTCAAAAAGTTTCCCAGCCCTTTCACAGTGAACCCCCTCACCCCACCCCTGGCCCCAGACACTTGGTTTTTCTGTCACTAATGTTTTGCCTTTTCTAGAATTTTGCATAAATGGGGTCTAGTATATGAGACTATAGTTTTGAAGCTTTCTTTAATCTACTTTTCAACTGTATCTTCAGCGAGCACATTAAAACATTACTTGAACCTAAAACAGGAATTTCAGCTGTGTCCTCTCCCACTAAAGGCAAAGCAGGGCAGAAATTAAGAACTTTGATTACTTAAGAGAAGAGAGAGTTAAAACAGACCCGAGTTATCAGGGAGCTCATAAAATCTCCCTACTTAGAAGCCATAAATAGATGCTGCACTCAACAAGGAAGGACCTTCATTCAAGGCTGAGATGGGGAAGAAGATAACTTTTAAAAGTTTGTTTCCAAACTGATAAGAGGATAGTGGGAGGAGGGGAGAGAGATAAGATACATCTCAGCAGAAAACTAAAGGAGGCACCCTTTTTCATCGCCCTGTATTTTGAGCACATGCTATTATGAATTTAACATTCTATTTAAAGAACACAAAACTCCTCTGACCATCCACTGTTTCTTTCTTTCATTTTTAATTTCCGCACGTTAGTCCTTGATGTTAGTCCATGTAATTATAAGGCAAACGATGCTAAGTATAATTATGACCACTAGGAATTCAGAGCCATTTTTAGGAAAATTACAGTCTGAGTTCCTGTAGGTAGTCTTGTGATTATCTTCATGATCAGTGTGATATATAGACACAAAGTTAATTATTAAATGAAAAATGCTATACACACATACATGTTTATGTCTATACCTCTACCATGCATATGCAACTGAGAATGTTAAATGGAAGTTATATTTTTCTTTTTTTAAAAAAGATAAAATTTTAAATGTTTAATTTCCCAATAACTCTCTAATACCTTAGTTAAAAAACTAATTGTAAAATGTACATAGCAAAATATATCATTTAAATCATTTTTAAGTGTACAGTTTAGTAGCATTATGTACATTCACATTGTTGTACAATCATCACACCATCCATTTCCTGATTATCTTGCAAAACTGAAACTCTATCCCCATTAAACAATAACTCCTCATTCCCCCTTTTCCTCCAGGCTCTGGCAACCACCATCCTACTTTCTGTCTCTGACTTGGATTACTCCATGCACCTCATCTGAATGGGATCATACTGTATGTCCTTCTGTGACGGGCTTATTTCACTCAGCATAAAGTCTTCAAGGTTCATCCATGTGGGAGCCTGTGTCAAGGCTGAATAATATGCCATTGTATAGCTAGAAACCACTTTTTTGATTATCCATTGGACACTTGGGTTGCTTCCACATTTTGACTCTTGGGAGTATATTTTTAATAGGAAAACATTTCTAGGAATATTCCCCATGGTGACATAGGAAAGCTGATCCTTTAATGATACAAAGATGCCCTGGGCTGCTTTTCCCATGTATCGTGATGCTAGACTGTTAGTAGCTCCATGAAAACGGTATTGCGTCTGTACTTTTCACTGGAATGTAATTAATTGGTTAATGGCATGTTGCCTTATAGTCCTATAATAAAACCACAGTGCTCAACCTGACTAAAGGGCTCCATTGTATTGGGCACTTGATAGGAATTTTCAACCTGGAAACTTCTTAAGTTCTGGGAAATTTATTTTTGTATTATTTCTTTCATACTTCTCTCCATATATTATTCTGTGCTCTCTCTTTCTGAAATTTCTAATAATTGGGACGTTGGGTCTTCTAAACTTATCCATCCTCTAATGTTTTACCCTTTCTCTCAAGTTTTCTCAAGTTTTTGTTTTACTTTTTAGGCAATCTAGTCAACTTGAATTTTTAATCTTTCTCAGGAATGTTCATTTGTATTCTCATGACTTTACTTTCTGTAGTCTGATATTTCTTTCTTTTTCAAATTATCATCCTGTCTTTCTTTCATGAATGCCACATTTTTTCTTACTTCTTGGATGGTATGTTAGTCCTTTAAAGTGTCCTTTTCCCTGACTCACCTCTGTCTTTTTTGGTTCCTTTGGTACATTAAGTTCCGTCTTTCATGCTAGATGCTTTCTGGAAGGCCTGGGGATCCTTCGTTCCCAGCTTATTAAAAGGAGCTCATTGGTAGTTGTGGATTCCCGCATGGGTGTTGGGGGAGGAGAGCCTTTTCGAGCGGTGGCTGCAATGTGAGGTCATTGCAGCGAGTTATTTCGTGAGAGGCCTCCACATCTCAGGATCCAGGAGTCATTTCTCTCAGTTGAATTTCCCCTGGAGAAGTGCTCTGCTGCCTTCCTGGGGGATTTAATGCTGGCCGAAAACTTCTCAATGACATTTCACTCATCAGTCAGTAGAATGTTACTTAATTGCTCTGTCTACACTCTAGCACCCTTTTCTCTGACCATCCCTAACTCCAGAGCACCTTTGACCCATCACTTCCTGAGAATATATCTGCAATCTTTTACTGAAATGAGAGTAGTTTCCAGATTACTTGGGTGAGGGAAGATATACATACATGCCTTTAGCTTCTTTTTAAAATGCAACTAATTGTACTATTTTCTGCCTTGCCTGTAAGCCAATGTTAAAGGTAACCAGTGGCTCCAATTCTTGAGTGATTCCAGGGTCCTGTGGTATGAATTGGCTTGCTTTGGGGGTTTCTCATTGCCGTTGCAAATTCCATCTGTATTTCAGCTTCCAAAATGTTGTGGTATGGCCTTTTTTCACATTTCTTTATCCTTGTGAGTTTTGGCCCTTTTATAGGCTTGTCATTTTAGTGGAGTTTGGGGAGGGTATAGAGGCAAATGTGTGTATTTAGGCTGATATGTGTGATTGGAAATTAGATGTGTGATTTTTAGATTCCTGCTATGTTTTTCTATCATTTAAAGATTAATTTCTCAAAATGTGGTTTGGTTACATATGAGAAAAATGGCTACAGCCAGTTTGGCTGTTCTTTGCAGAAAAGTCTCAGCCGCTCTGAAGATGACCAGGTCATTGACAAATCCACAGGCCCCTGCTGGCACAGGGTTTTCACTTAATCGGTGGCCAAAAAATACTCATACACCAAATGGCACATCTTCACACCCATGTAGAATACTTCATACCACGTTGTCAAGGAAAGGACTAGAAGAATTTTTTGATGACCCAAAGAATTGGGGGAGGGGGAGAAAAAGTGAAATCTGGAGCTTCATGGACCAATGAAGGAACAAAAGTAATGAAGATTTACATCAACTTTGGTGTGTCCTAGTGAAAGAAAGAAGCATGCTCCTTTTTTTTTAATTAAAGTTTAGTGGGCTGACAATGGTTAGTCAAGTTACATAGGTTTCAAGTATATGATTTTGTAATACACCATCTGTATATCATGCTTCTTACTCTAGAGCAGGAGGCCAAGTGGCAGCTATTGCCTATGCCAAGTCTGGAGAGGTTAGAAAAGGTCATAGAATCCATGGGTGCATTACATAACGTTGTCCAGGAAAGAGAAGGTGCCCTACGACTTCTTCAGACTGCTCAAGAAAAAGTAGACCTGGTGCTTGGAGGAGACATCTTTGGAACAATCACCTGGCACAAGTTTAAGCAGTGGCCCACACCTTGGCGCCTAAATAAAAGATATAGTAGGAAACGATTCTTTGCAATGCCCATGTGGAGCGTTTTGACAGACTGAGATATGAGAAACAAGCCTGCATCCAAGCAAGGAAGAAAAGTTGAGAGAAAAAGAAAGCAAAATTTCTCCAGGAAAAGTTTCCATATCTTCCTGAAGCCCAGAAGTCAAGTGTTGTCTAAGCTGTCTGAACGCTTACCATTTTGTTTTTCTTGGATAACAGTCTGTATATGAAAGTATCTATATGTTAGGGGGTTTATAAAGAAATTGTGTTTTTAGTCAAGTGACAAAATAAATAAAATAAAGATAAACTTCTAGCAGTGTCTTATAGAATTAATGATTAGAAAGCATAGGCAGTATGATACTGAGTCCTTGGTTTTGAGGTTTTCTTTGTGAACTGTTACATAGCCATTTTTATAAATGTGCCATGAATATTTGAAAAGAACCTCAATTCTGTGATGTTTTGGGGTACAGGAAGATTTCAGTTAGTTCAGGCTTTTTTTTTTTAGCTGAGCCATCCTGCCACTTGTTGGCAGCTCAGTGGCAGCTCAGCTCGGGCCAGACATCAAACCACTGTTGCTCAGATCTCAAACTCTTGAGTGAGCTCTTAGCCAACTGAGCCACCCGGCCGGCCCTAGTTCAGGCTTCTTAATTGTATCATTCAAATCTATTTCTTTGCTATATACTTGGTTTCTGAGAGAGTTATTTTACAGTCTGCTACTATGAGTATCATTTTCACAATTTCTCCTTCTATTAACTTTCACTTTTTGCTTTATATACTCTGAGGTTTCTCTGTCAGATGCACATATATTCAAGATCTTTATGTATTCTTGGTGAATTTTTTCATTTATCTTTTTAAGAAGATCATTTTTACCTTAAAATCTCTTTTGCTCTCAAGTCTATTCTGTTTAATGTGTACCACCTTTCTTCTGGGACATGCCCCTTAAATCTTTCTTTATTCTTTTACTTTCACCTTTTCTATGTCACTATATACTTTTTAACAGCTCTATTGGCATATGGTTGACATACAATGAATTGTAAATATTTAAAGTGTATAATTTGATAACTTTTCACACCTGTACGCACCTGTGAATTCATCACTAAACTCAAGATAATGAACATATCTATCACCTCCAAAAGTTACTTTGTTAACACTCCAGCCCCTCTCCACCCCCACCCCAAGCAATGACTGATCTGCTGTCATTATAGATTAGTTTGCATTTTCTAGAGTTATATATAAATTGAATTATACAGTGTGTACTCTTTTTTATTTTGTCTTTTCAGCATAATTATTTTGTGTTCATCCATATTGTTGTATGTATAAGTAGTTCATCCTTTTTTATTGCTGAAATAGATAAACACTTTGTTTATCTATTTGCCCGTTGGTGCGTATTTGGCCTGATTCCAGTTTTGTGCTATTAGAAAGTGGTATGATAATCTATGTGCAAGGCTTTGTTATGAGTATATATTTCCTTTGCTCTTGGAATGGCCAGAGTATAGGGGAGGAACTGTCAAAATGTTTTCCAAATGGGTTGTACCATTTTTCACTCCCACCAGCAGTGTCTAGAAATTCCAGTTCCCCTGCATCCTTGCCAACACCTGGTATAGTTCATTTTTAAAATTTTAGCAATTTTAATAAGTGTGTAATTGTATTTTGCGATTGTAATTTGCATTTCCTTATTGACACATGATGTTGAGCATCTTTTCCTGTGTGTGTGTGTGTGTGTGTGTGTGTGTGTGTGTTTGTTATATGTATATCTTACTTTTGAAGTGTCCGTTCAAATCTTTCACACATTGGGCTGTTTGTTTCCTTATTGTAAAGTTTTGAAAGTTTTTTATATATTGTAGATACAAGTCCTTTGTCAGATATATGATTTGCAGTGCTTTTCTCCAAGTATGTGGCTTATCTTTGAGTTATGTCTCTTATAAACTTACAAAACTAATTTTATTATATTACCCAATTGGAGAATAACTTTTTACAAGCAAGTTTAATTTGTTTATATTTTTATTATTATTGAGATATATAAACTCATTTCTGTCATATTATTTTTCATTTTCTACTTACCAATTTTTTCTCACTTTTCTGGTTTGAGTTGTCTTTATCTCCCCATGTTTTTTTCTCTGTTGGTTGGAATTATTGCATTCTATTAATTTAATGTTACTCTTAAAACTATAAGAACATACATGACTTTCATACCAAGTGGGTTTCTTCTGGGTCACTACCAGTTATACTTCTGGATTTGGAACAAAGTCCACCCTGGCATATGGGCTTCTTTAAAGAAGGGGCATTTATAGGAGAAAGTGAAGCGAGAGACTAGAAGATACAGGCCTCCATTGGGTCCACACTCCTACAGAGGGTCTCACTGGGCCCATGGTGCTGCTAAGCCTGCAGTGTGTCCCTGTGTTCTGCAGCAGGAACACACCCCTTCCTCCAGGGCAGCAAAGACACTACCCTTTCCTCCAGGGCTGCATGGAAAGCATCCTCAACAGTCAGAGGAACACACAGGCTACTTTGGGTTTGCTATCCAGATTTGGGGTGCCAGCTGTTTATAGGACTTCTGGTGTCCCTACTGTTTAGTATACCTCATGGGGAGCCAGTCCCAGCCTGCTGCTGGTCTGCAGCCCAGATGAGTTTCTGTGCTCTCTTTTGGATAATGCTGGTCACTGTGCTTCAGTGACTCTATGAAAGGTCTCAATCACTTTATATAGTCAGTTTCTTTCCAAATAACACAAGACCTTAGAACTCTAACTTTGATTATTGTCCTTCCCATATTTATACTTTTGTGGTCCAGATTCTCAGTTCCAACTTATCTTTTCTATACCTATTAGTCTGTATTATTGCAATGTTTATTGTTATTTATAATCAGTATTTAGATTTAGTATTGTGTTTTCCCATTTGCTCACTATTACTTCTTGCATGTCAATTCTCTTCCCTGAGTTATAGCTAAGCTTTAGAAATTATTTTATTAAAGTTCTCAGAATGGGAAATTCTCTCAGTCTTTTTTTGGAAAATGTCTTTATTTTTCCCCACTTTGGATCATAGTTCTTCTGTGTATAAAATTTGAGGTTGACCGTACATCAGCACATTGATTATATTAAGCCATTGTCGTGGGCTTTTGTTGAGAAGTCTGCTAGAAGTCTAACTGTGTTTGTTTGTTTTTATATGTAATCCGTCATTTCTCCTTGCTTGCTTTTAAAATTTTTGAACAGGCTTTGGTGTTGTGTGGTTTCCCTATGATATGTCTAGGTATGGATTTTTTTTTCCTCCTTAGAACTTACTGTGTGACTTGCAACAGTAGGGCTCATGGAACTCCTTGGACTGGTATTCCCATAATACAAGTGCCCACAAATTCATTCCCAGACTATCCACATGGCAAAGTAGAACAGACCCCACTAGTAATAAGGTCCATGCCCTCTTGGGACTCTCTGGTGTCAGTTTACTTATTTACTACTGTGACAAGACAGTCCTTTTTTCCTGGTACCTGAGGATTTCCCTCTTCCTTCCTTCCCTCCCCACTTCATTCCTTTCCATCTTTCAAGGTTGGCTGTATATGTCAACATTTTATTGTGTCCAATATTTATACGTATTTATAGTAGTGCCACCTCAGTGCTACTGTAGCTGGAAGTTTGCTATATTTAAGTCTTCTGAAAATTATTTTGCAATATATATAGTCATGAAGATAAATTTTGCGCTTTTGTTATAGTACTATTTAATGGGTTTTCCTTCCTGTTATCATTAATATGCTATAATATACAATACATTTAATTATATAATAAATATATAATAAATTCTCACATGTATCATAAATATGCACATATATAGCTTAATATCAGGTGAATCATACTTACTCATACTTCCTCAGTCTTTTCTTTTTTCAAAATGTTAGTTTTAGGTGATATCCATTTAATCTTCTTTTTAAATTAATATTTATTGGGGTGACAGTGGTTAGTAAAAGTACACAGGTTTCAGGTGTACAATTCTGTAACACATCATCTATATATCACATTGTGTGCTCACCACCCAGAGTCAGTTCTCCTTCCATCACCATGTATTTGATCCCTTTACCTCATCTACCATCCCGCTCCCCTCTTACCCTCTGGTAACCACTAAACTATTGTCTGTGTCTATCAGTTTTTGTTTCTTTGTTTGGTTGTCTTATTCCTTTGTTGTTTTCAGTTTTATATCCCAAATATCAGTGAAATCATATGGTTCTCGGCTTTTTCTGTCTGACTTATTTTGCTTAGCATAATAATCTCAAGATCCATCCATGTGGTCGCAAATGGCACCATTTCATCTTTTCTTATGGCAGAGTAGTATTCCATTGTGTATATATACCACATCTTCTTTATCCAATCCTCTATCGAAGGACTCTTTGGTTGTTTCTATTTCTTGGCCACCGTAAATAAAGCTGCAAAATCGGAGCACATATATCTTTGTGGATAAATGTTTTCAGATTTTTTGAGTAGATACCCAGGAGAGGAATTGCTGGGTCATCTGGCAATTCTATTCTTAATTTTTTGAGGAACCTCCACACTGCCTTCCACAGTGGCTGCACCAATCTGCATTCCCACCAACAGTGTATGAGGGTTCCTTTTCCTCCACAGCCTCTCTAACACTTGCTATTATTTGCCTTATTGATGATAGCCACTCTAACTGGTGCGAGATGATATCTCATTGCAGTTTTGATTTGCATTTCTCTGATGATGAGTGATGTTGAGCATCTTTTCATATGTCTGTCTGCCATCTGTATGTCCTCTTTGGAGAAGTGTCTATTCAGGTCCTCTGCCCATTTTTTAATTGGATTGTTTGGTTTTTTTTGTTATTGTTGTTGAGTTGTATGAATTCCTTTTATATTGGGTTGTTGGAAAAGTCAATACGCACTTTTGCAATGAAAAACAGAAAAAATATGTCATGACTTTTCCGACAACCCAATATTTTGGATATTATCCATTTATCAGAGGCGTTGTTTGCAAAAACCTTCTCCCATTTGGTTAGTCAATGGTTTCTTTTGCTGTGCAGAAGCTTTTTAGTTTGATATAGTAAGAATTGACATCTTTTCGTTAGTCTTTCTATCAAGGAAAATGGAATGCCTTTGCATGCTTTCAAATCTTATTTTAATAATTTCTTTACATTTCCTATTAATTCTAGATTAAATCTAGGTTTTTCCCCCCGTAGCTATAATATTTATGTCATTATTTTATTACTAGAGGTATATAGGAGAATATTTTATATTTCTATATTTTTGTCAAGGTATTTATCAAGGTACTTTACTATGCTCTGTTATTTGTACCAACATTAGTTTTCTTTTATTTTTACATTTTTAGGTAGATAAAAATCAATCACAAAATAAGGATTTTCCCTCTCTATGGGAATAGCTATAGATATCTTTTTTCTTTCATGTCTTACTTAGTACATTGACTACATCTTCTAGGACAATTTTAGGTAATGTGTTAATATTGAGCATCCTTAATTGCTTTTTATTTCTATGAGAATGCATTTGCGCAGACAGTTAAATGTGAGATAGACTGTTTTCCTAATAATAATGAACACAGATGTTCATTATTATTTTACAAAAAATAGTCATATACTTCCGGATTCTAAGATTTTTAAAAATTGGGAACAAATCTTGAATTCAACAAAATACCACTTAACAACTACTTGAAATAACGTTTTTCTCCATTGACATATTCAATTAATTCAAAATAATAAAATTCCTAGTAGTAAATCTTAGATAAATGCCATGTTTTCAAAGGTGAGTCATTCTAATAATATATAGCAGTTGTTTTAATACACTGTTTTGATTTGTTTCTATTCAGTGTTGATTTTTCTGTATGGACCTAATAATGGTTTAGGCTATAAAATCTCTGTAATCTTTCCTGGTCGGGATTTTAATCAGCCTTATGTTTAGATATTTTTTATGGTTTGAAATGTTTCTAGAGCATTAGTATTCTGTTTCTTGAAGATTTTATATAACTTATCTGAAGAACTCTTTAGATATGATGGATTTGTGGGAAGATAATTTTTTGTGCAGTTTTTTTGTTGTTGTTGACATTCAGTATAATTTTATATTAGTTTCAGGTGTTGGGGAGATAATTTTTGATAACCATGGAAGAAATTTTAAAAGTTATTGTTATAACCAGAAGTTTTCTCTTTCCTCTTATGTCAGTTTGATAATTTATACTTTACTAAAAAGAATTCATTTATTAAGATTTTTAAATGTGTTAGCATATAATTATAATTGTAATATTTTAAACATCATTTCTGTGACTGTTGTGCATTCCCGTTCTCATTTTCACATTTTTGTGTTTGATACTTCTTCATATTTTTTACTAAAACTAGACTGAGGGTTTACTCTGCATTATTTTCTGTATTTTTTTATTTCCCAGGTATTTGGTTTTTTAATTACTACTTTCTTCTATTTTATAATTCATTAATTTTGCCTTTTACCTTTGTAATTTCCTCTCAGTGACTTTTTTTTTTTTAAAGATTTTTATTGGGGAATTGGGGAATGGGAACAGTGCTGGGGAATTGGGGGAAGGGGAACAGAGAAGTTGCTGTCGTTTTTTTGTTCTTCAATCTAGTTGTGGAGGATGTTGCTTCACTGGCCCAAGTTGGCACCATCATTGCGCTCATCTCTGGCGAGGCAGATCAGTCGCCGGCTTCTGGACGGCCGCTCACTGCGGCTGCTGGCCGCTCACGCTGGCTGCTGGCTACATACGATAGCCCATGGCAACCCACTGCCACAGGGACTGCAGCCTACGCCGTCGCCGGCGACTCATGGCAGCCCAGCTCCAGGTCGAGCTGTTGTTCAGCATCTTAGCTGTAGAGGGCAGTGTCACTGGCCCTCATATGTGGGATCCGAACCGGGGCCCTCTGGCATCCCAAGCGAGTTCTTAACCATCGCGCCACTCGGCCGGCCCTCTCACTGACTTTTCTTATTATCTTGTTCTCTTCTTAATTGAGTAGCTTATTTATTTCCATTGTCTTCTTTTATTAATATTAACAAAATCTAATGCTGTGAAGTTACCTTTGGGTCTAGTTTGGATCCAGCCTATAAATCTTGATGTGTTGTAATTAGCTTAAATTCTAGAGCTTGTTTGCATTACAGAGCTTGTTTGCATTATAAATTGATACAAATTTATGTTAATGCTATAAAATTTCCAACTTGCTGATTTTTGTGTGTATTTAACTAAAATTTTGTTATGAATTTCTAGTTTGTTGCATTGTAGCCAGTAAAATGTGTACTTTGGGGAAACCTAAAAATAGGGGTTTGTGTGTGTGTGTGTGTGTGTGTGTATGTATGAGGCAGAGTCTCAGGGAGTCACTAGAGCGGGAAGTGTTGTAGTCACCATGTTAATGTAGAGTCTGGGTAGGTGCCAGAGCTACTCAGCAAGTCTCAGAGCACACCAAGGCCAGTTGCCACCCACCTGGGGCCTGCTGGCCTCCAATAGTTTTACAAGAAAAAGTGCAGTGTGGGTGGGACTGGCTGTTCTCTAAGAAAGTGCCTCCAGCATTGGGGAAGTTGGGTGTGTGTGTGTGGGGGGAGGGGTCCCAGTGAGTCAGGAGGGTGGAGCAGCAGAGCTCAGCAGACCAATTCAGATTCAGGTTTGGCCTGTGGGGTGGGCTCAACACAGGAAAGATGGCACCCACCTGACAGCTGCATGGGAGAAGGATCCCACATGGGAAAAATAGTGGCTGTCTTCCAGCCCTTGTCCTACACCTCATCTGCCCCCCATATGCCTACACCACCCCCCGAATCACCATCCCTCCACCAGAACTCAGGGTGAGTGCTTGTGAGTGAGTCTGTACATGGGCCCTTTTAAGAAGACATCTGGGTTTCCCGCGACCTTCCGTCCCACCTGAATGGTTGGAATCCCCACTGGTTTTCACAGACAGATGTTATAGGGGCTCCTCTTTCTGGCATCAGTACTCTGGGCTGGGGAGACTGGTGTGGGGCTGGGGTCCCTTGCTCCTCCAGGGAGAACCTCTGCAGCCAAGATATCCTTCCTGATTCTCAATCACCATACAGGGGTTTGGGACCAGCCCGTTTCACATCTCCACCCCTCTTACCAGTCTTGACGTGACTTCTTTATAGCCTTAGTTATAAAATTTCTGTTCAGTTAAACTTCAGATGGTTCTCCAGGTTGATTGTTCTATAATTTAGTTGTAATTTTGATGTGTTTACAAAAGGAAGCAGGCACAGTGTTTATCTACTCTGCCACCTTGGATCTGCTGGTTTCCATCTTTTGATGCACAGGTAGAATAGTGGTTAAGACCATTAGATCAAGCATGTACCTGCCAAAACTTGGATCCCATTTCAACATTTCAAGAGTTAGTAGCTCTTAATTCTTTGTACAAAATGTCCTCATTTGTAAAGTGGGGATAAAAATAGCACCTATTTAACAGGGTTATTAAGAGGGTTATATAAATAAATATCTTGAATGTGCCTGGTACATAATAAGTGTTTATAACCATTATTAGTTAATTCCTAGGCTGTTTTTGTCTAGAAACACCAAATGCATTTTCATTATAATGGTTACCATTAAATTTAAAATACTACAGCTTATGTATCTCTGTCAGTTTCACAAAAGAAATATAATTGTTTGAATCTCATGTAAGATGAAGTCATTAGCTTGCTTTTAGTTCTCCCTCCTCCTTTTAAATGCATTTCATTGGAATTATCTGAGATTATAGATCCATATTATTTAATATTGAAACTCTTTTAACTTGTATATCTTTGCTTTCAAGAATGATGCATTAACTTTTTCTTCTGTAATATAATCATAAGTATTTGACCCACCTTGATCTAAGTGTTTTTGATGCTTTACCAACAAACCTTTTCAACCTTTCTTATATTCTTTTTCCTGTATATGTTTACAGTGTTTAGCCAAACAGTATCATACTGTGTAGAAATGAACCTGCCTTTATTTCCTTAACAACCTTTGAGAAGCAGAAAAGATTCATCCCTAGAGTAAAAAATAATTAAGGTTCAGTTGATATGACAAAAAATGTGAAATACAAATGTCCAGTTTCCTTTATTTATTCACAGAGTTTGAACCATATAGCTCTCTATGTTTGGGTGGTGTCCGTTTGGCCATTTCACTATGGGTGTGTCATTCTCTACATGCTTTGCTTGGAAGCTGAAATGTGTCTCTTCTTTCTGCTAGGGTGCACTGTATCATCACACTTGATTTCAATTACTGCATGTACCTAGACAACTCTTAAGCCTGCATATCCATTTCTGGACTCTCTCCCTCTCTCTAGTACAATAAATCCTGGTTTTAATATGTTATCTCAACAGGTTTGTTATCCATAAGACATGTATTTCTTCATCTATAAATGATGGGATTAGATTAAATGATCTCAAAGGTTTATTCCCGGAATAGGAGTCTCTGATCTATAGGTGCTATTTCTTTATTATTCCACCAACAGTGCTCTTTAAAATTCTTTTACACTCCTCCCTCTGAATTTGTTCTTTTTTCACTATTGAAGGTAGCCATTACTTACTGCAGCATCCAGCCTTTGTAAAATATCCAAAACCTTTGATCCTCTCAAACCCACTCTGCTGCAATTAGTGAATCCCGTATCCAGCATTTCACTGCTCACCAGTTCCCTTCTTCCTACCCCTTCCAGGCATGCTCTCAACTCTCCAAGACACCTGAGAACTTACCTTTGGGTGCCGCTCAAAGAGTGGAGTCGTAGAGCTGGTACCAGTGGGATGAGGGATCAGCTCAAGGGATGGTGGTTTTCTCTCCATTTCTGTCTCTCTACCTTTTAAAGATTTTTAGTAGCACCTTACCACTTATTATTGCTTCATTTCTTTCTTGGTTGATATTTAACTTTACTCAGAGAATTCAGATCACACCCTTCACCTCAGGAGTATCAGCATAGATTTAGTCCAATCGATATGGCACATTTGACAGTACTGAGAGCGCCCAAATGAGAAGGGTAAAGCTCTGGGGGTCTGAGGGGGTCACTTCAATCGAAGGATGATTATCTTTGGGCCATAATCTCCAGTGATGGTTTCTAGTTCCTGTTTACTTGGCTAGTTAGAACACCTCTCTCACAATCTCTTTCTCTCTCTCCCTTTGTCTCTTTCATATTAGTTTTCTCCTCTAATCCATACCAGAAAACTTTCAGGCCTATGTCCTTAAACTACTACTAGTGTTACTGCTGCTACTACTGTTGCTATGAGACTGTTACTGATGATGCTTCTACTACTGCTGCTATTACTACTGTTAAGGCTACTATTACCGCCATAGCCACAGTTATCATTCTTGTAGCTCTTACTTTATGGCATCAAAGGGTAGAAACTCTGAATACATTATCTCATTTAATTTTTACAATAGACCTTTTGGGTAATTTTCGTTATTATCCCTACTTGAGGGGAAAATGAAACAATCTTAGGGAGGTTAAATAAATTTCCCAGTGTGTCTGAGCTTGTAAGTAGTGGAGCTGTGGTTTTAAACTAAGGTCTAGTTGATCACAAAGCCCACTTTTTTAAGTGCTACCAGGCTCCAAGCTGGAAAATTCTTGCCCATGAGCTGACACCCTCTCTTTCTTGAGTACCGGCAAATTTTGCTCATAGACTCCAACCCTCTTTCTGCCTAAGCCCAGATACAATCTCAGAAGCCTTCAGAAAAGGCCTAGGGAAGATCCATCAGGTTTGGCCTGTGAGCCAAGTCTGAGTAAATCCTGTTTGTGAGCCCTGTACTACATGACACAAAATGGTGCCTGCCCTGGCTTTCCGTTGCATGGTCCTCCTCTGGAACTGAGATGACAAGGGGCTGAATTCAAAGCCCAGTCACTGAGGAGACACAGTAAGGTGGAGCCAGAGGCAGAGATTGAGGCTGTTGCCATGATATCCTCTTGTCCCTTTTCTTGAATGACATATTAATAACCGCTCCATATATTTTAACATTGAGCATTTGACTGTGAAGTCAAAAGTAACCCAAATATTTTGTATTTATTCTCCCTTAGTAATTTTAAAGTGCAGGCAGCGCTCTGTTTACCACACCATTGGCCACACCATCTGTCCTCACTGGAATCCATTCTTGTTATTAACAGAATGGGATTCACAGCACTTAGAACTTTATGTTCTAACTAGAATGCTTTCAAATCACGAAATGTACATGTATGAGAATCAACAGGAAGTCAAGATAATTATGCTTGATGCAACGAAGAGAAGTCAAACTAAAAATGCATATCCATATGATTGTATCCTTAGAAAAATGTCCATTTATTCTTTGTGTTGGTGTAAAATGTGTCAATTCAAGAAGAGATTGCTTCCTGTTTTTATGAAGCATTGCCGAAAAGCAAAGGTCCATTATTCTCAAGACACATTTAGTTGAGCATTCTGCCCACATCCTAAATACTTATGTTTATGTGAGTTATACATCTGTACAATGCAGCAATTGTTTCATCTCTCCCAAACTAATAGAGATGCTAGAAACATCTGGTAGTTGATAGTTAATTCATTTTTTCATTGCACCTTTTCATAGGAAGCAGGGAATGCAATTCAATATATCCCCTGAGAGTGTCTTGCATTTATGACAGGTGTGTATTTCTTAACAAGTCGTTGTTTGACACCATCGCTTCTCCTAAGTCCAGCTGGAAGTACATTCATCTGGCAAAAAAGAGAGGGGAGGAAAAGTGAAATTTGAAAGAAAGTTGGAGTATCAGGTGGTTGTTGCATAAACCATCCAGTTCACTCCAGTAATATTTATTCTGCTTATTTTGTGCAATTTCCTGCAACTGCCTTTTACAAGTCTGTCACAGTGATGACTTTCTCTGTTTTGAATGTTATTTAGCTGCATACTACTAATTTGTTTGAGACAGTAAAATGTGGAACTAGGAATTGATTCAGCATAAGGCTTGACCTGTGAATAGACACCCCTATCGCAGCATCCCAGTATCCCAGCCCCATCGGAGGCTTTGAAGAACACAAGGATATGAGTCATTCTATCCTGAATTTCCTGACCCCTTTTTTGTATAACTCTTTGATCTCTAAAGACTTTTTTTTAGCTCCTTGTGACCTCACCGAGATTATCTCTGTCCTCCCTAGCAGTTATGATTAGCTAAGGTTATTTTTACTGCAAACATCTCAGGGCTTCAAGTGGGAGGGTAAGGATGCTGCATTCTTGATGGAGGGCCCTGTGTTTGGAATTCCTCCCTTGATGTGACATAATGAATCTTAATTGGCCTGTCCTTGGGCCATGACACAGCAACTCCAGCTGGCTAAGCCCAAAGGACTGTTGCTACTTAGGGAGGTGTTCAGAGGTAGCTCATAGAAATGCTATTATAACTGCAAGGCCACCTTGATAATGAAGGGCATGGCATCTACCCTATTGGCTCAGAGACTTTTTTATTTGAAAAAGACTTGGCAGCTATAGAATATTTATTCCCAAAGAATCAGTGTAATGGTCTTTATGTCACTCTTGCTTACCTCAAACTTCTCAGACTCCTAGGCACTGTCCAGCCTTTTAGTTGGATTAAAGTACTCTTTCCTACACACACACACACACACACACACACACACACACACGCACACGCACGTGCGTGCGTGCATGCACACACACATGCACACACTAAAAGAAGAAAAGCCCTGCTGGTAATAGAAACATTTGATTGGTTTCTTTTTAACATTCAGTGTTAGGCAAAATACGATGCTTGCCTACTGGCTCGGTAATTTCCTCATTCAATTTTAGTGACAAGGGCTTAGAATATGGACTATTCCTAATTTGTTCTTCAAAGTGAAAAATAAAAATACATGCAAATTTATAGAATGCGATACAGCAGCACCCAACTCTCCTCATTCATTTCTCTTAGGAGTCGTCTAGTAACAAGTTGGTGATAATATTTCCACTGGATGCATGAGGTCACTGGGGCAATGAGGGACTTAATAATTTGACCAAGGTCAATGCTAATGAACAAAGTGTCTGTGCCTCCTCGTTAAATTACCTGGCTAGTCCTGGTCATATAATTTCACTTAGCACACTGAATTATTTTGATTTCCTTAAAGCGCCTATTGTAAAGTGGCAGAACTAATCCAAATAAGCAATTGGATTTAGACAGGGGTGGGAAGTGGTGGGGTCGCTGCTTGAGGTCAGATGACCTCAGGGCCCAGGCATGTCTATCCCCTCAAAGCCTCCTGCTGATAAGTTCAGGAAGCTTCTTGCTCAGTTCATGCTCTTCCATTAGCTTGTATGCCCTCCCTTATCCTCACTGCCACTTAATGGCTATAAAGAAATGTGTCTTTGTGAGATATGCACTTGGAAATGTCTTGAATAATTGCTGTTTGTGCCGCCTCCATTCAGTCTTCTTTTTTGTCATGAGGGGTGTCCAATGGCCTCAAGAATGACACAAATGTGGGGAACGTGCTCAAGTCTGGGGCTCTCATTTCAAGGCAGCTTCACCTGAACTCCCCTCCCCTTCCTTTGTGATTGGAGCAAAGAGAATTTTAGTAATTAGGTTAATCTCTTTCGGAAAACCTTCTTGATAGAAGCTGTGTGTCAGCACTGGAAAAGTCAGTACAGAAAGGTGTCCCGAATCATTTTGGCCACTCTGTCTTAAAAGTTTTCTTTGTCTGCGAAACCAATGCAATACATTGTGGAATGACCTAATGAGTGTTATATTTCTTCCATAGCAGGAAAGAGAGAAATTTCTTTTCCCAAGTATGGTCTTCTATTCCTCTTTTCTTTAAGTCCCAAGAGTGGTATTTAATCTTTGAGAACATTATGCTTTGCATATGGTAAAGATTGTTAAAACCATTGGGGAAATTTACCAGGAAATTGGCGAATTTTTTTCCTTCTTCCTTTTCTTCATGGAACTAACAATGATCCTAACACTGTGCTTTCTGTGAGCTAAAACTCATAGTAACAGTGTGAGCTTTAAGGATTCCACCAAAACTTGTACAGACTGGCTTTGTCCAGATCTGCTCAGAGTTCCATCTGAGGAAGATACACCAGGATCACCAAGAGTTCATTGAGACATAGATTGATGCCCCCTACCCCCAGAGTTTCTGGGGTGAGTCCCAAGAATTTGACTCTCTAACAAGTTCCCAGGTGATGCTGATGTTGCTGGTCCCTGGATCATAATTTTTGAGACCCTTTGAAGAAGAAAGTAAGAGGATACAGCCAGGTCCCATAGCCAATGTCTGAAGCTACTATTCCTTGTGCTAAGGTATCCTATGGACTTGGTATGTTGGAAGTGTTAGAACAACCTGTGCCACTACCAGCAAGTTTCTCATTCTATTATCACCCTATTAGGATACTTGAAAAATGGGCCAGTGATAGTATTTGCAAACTATGACTCTAGCTTCTTAAGAGATATTCAAGATAACCATTATTTTTGTTGCTTTTCTGTTCCAAATCCTTGTATTGAAATTGTTGTGCTGTGAGAAAAGTGACTACAAAAGCCACCAGGATAGGAAGGTCTTAGTATGATATTTGGTTTAACACCTCATGGAAAAGGATTTGTTTTTCTTGTGTCATGTGGTTTAAAAGGTTAGTTAACCAGGACAGGCCTGGATGTGTCTGGACTGAGCTAACGAGTAGCTGAATAGTTTACCCATAAGTGCAGGGTAATCCTCACGACTATATGATATAATATGGAAAGTAATCAACAGTTTCAAAACCTGACATCACCCACCCCATTGTTTTCATTTGACTTAACTGATAGTTCTTACATGCCTTAAAGGGAAAACTGGACTAATTAGTAGAGAAGGGAGAAATTGCTTGGCAAAGAGGCCCAACTCTAATTACATATGAAAGGCCAGCCACAATTTTCAGTTACAGCATGTGGAGATGGGTGAGAAAACAGGGCAGTAAGAAGCCGGTGCCTGGCCAAGATTAGAGGTGAGTCTGCTGCCAAGGGACTTAATGACAGGTTCCAACAATGTCACAGATGTTTTGTGAAAGGAGCAACCAGATTACAATAGACCAACTGTTATAAATGAAGCTAATGATCGTGTCTTCCTCTTCTAAATGACCTCTTGAGGGTGTGTGTGTGTGTGTGTGTGTGTGTGT
>NW_017731505.1:1959269-2042489 GCF_001890085.2 Hipposideros armiger
ATATATATATATATATATATATATATATATATATCACTCCTGACAACTTAGTAATGAATCAGTAGTCTCTAAATGAAAAAGTGTAAACCTTTTTACAATTTTAGGTGAAAATTAGTTTCCGATATTTAATGGCAGGAGATGGTACAGAACTATAAAATGAGACCAATAGGCTAACAAATGACTTATTGATGGAGAAACTTCATTTTTGATCTCCCCACTCAGTGCCTCCGTGTTGTCCAGTGGGATTCTCACTGTTGAGTTAAAGTAGTGGAGGACAATTATACAGGTTTTGGGCCCTGGATACCTTTCACCATGAGGCACTTCCTATCCCGTTCTCCAGACAGCACCTACAAAGCAAAGCCTGGCAAACATTTCACCAGGGAGGTGAGTGATCTTTGTCTCCTGGCATTGCCCATCTCTGCTTCTTGGCTGCTGCTGCTTCCTCATTCTGCCACCCTGCCTGGTGAATTCACCCTGCCTTCTGTCTTCTTGCTTACTGCCACCGCCCACACCAATGTCAGAGAGTTTGAAGACTCCCAAGAGATCTAGTCTGAACTCTCAATGGTCTCAGCTCTTTTGGACTTCCCCACCCAAAGAAATTTTGCCATTTCAGTTTTTGTCAGCTGCCTCAGACTAAGCTGGAGAGCCTTAGCAGACTCTGTACCTCACCAAAGCAGCTCCCTCCCAGGCCCATGAATACAGAGCTAAAGGAAATAACAGTCATGCCTAGCCTATGTTGAGCACTTAGCATGATAGGCAGTCTTCTAAGCACGTGAAGGCATTGAAGCATTTTACCTGTGTGAGAACCATAGTACGTAGCAGCCGAAACTATTCCCATTTTACAGATGAGGGGACGAGGTGCCATGAGCTAAGTAACTTAGACAAGTCTCCCCAGGTAGTTAGCGCAGAACGGGATTTGAATCCAGACAGTCCAGCGTCAGAGTCTCTGCTCCCAAACACACACCTGTGCTGAGCATCGTGCCTCCCAGATGGTGAATTGTGCCTGGTTCAGGGATACGTGGCCTCCCAATAAAAGCCAGATGCTCTCGCCTTTCTACTGTGGCGGGGCCATTTCTGGCCAGGTGTGGGCCACACGGGCATCCGCCCGAAGAGCGGAGGGGGCGGGCAGGAATGAGGCTGTAGGGGGCCTCGTGCAAATAACGCTGATGGTGTTCTTTATCTTGTTTGTTCACTGAAAAAAATGATTGAAATATTTCCATGTCAATAATAAGAGAGCTTTCCTCAACTCTACTCCACTTTTCATATCAAGAGTCCACTCCTTTCAACTAAAAATACTCCTAATTAGTCTGAATTTACTAAACAGGTAAACTGGGGTAGGTTTCTGAGTAAAATTAAAATAGAAACCAATTTTCACATACTCGAAACCTATGCAATGTTACAGGAGTGTATTTGTACCTGGAAAACACTTTATTTTTAGAAAAAATGTGGAGAGATAAGAAATCAGGGTTTAAGAATTGACTTTCTTAAGCCAGGAGACAAGTAAATTTGGCTTACTTTAATACATTTAAATAAAGAGGTATACTAGATCCAGAAAAAGTTCTTTAAAAATGAGACTTGTGTGTATTTCATAATAAAAAATATTGTAATAAAAAAATAATAAAATAAAAAAGAATAGAGGGCCGGCCGAGTGGCGTGATGGTTAAGAGCTGGCTTGGGATGCCAGAGGACCCCAGTTCGGATCCCACATATGAGGGCCAGTGACACTGCCCTCTACAGCTAAGATGCTGAACAGCAGCTCAACCTGGAGCTGGGCTGCCTGAGTCTCCGGCATTGGCATAGGCTGCAGCCCCTGCTGCAGTGAGTTGCCATGGGCTACCTGAGTGGCTGGCAGCCAGCGTGAGCGGCCAGCAGCCGCCGTGAGTGGCCGTCCAGAAGCCGGCGACTGATCTGCCTCACCCGGGAAGAGCGCAGTGATGGTGCCAACTTGGGCCAGTGAAGCAACGTCCTCCACAACTAGACTGAAGAACAAAATGACAGCAACTTGTCTGTTCCCCTTCCCCCAATTCCCCAGCGCTGTTCCCATCCCCCAATTCCCCAATAAAAATCTGAAAAAAAATGAGACTTGTTGATTTCCACATAAATTTTGAGATCATTCATGTCTTCATCTAACAAATATTTATTGAGTTCCTACTCTATGCTTGGCAATGAAGGGACAGCCCTGAACAGGAGAGGTGTTTCCTATCCTAGTGGTGGTTAAAGTCCAGTGGGAAAGAAAGCCAAACACTGAAATAAATAATTATGGTGAAGTGTGATGTGAATTTTGATGATGGATAATAGGTGGTCTGTGGAAGCTTTCAGTAGGCGACCTAACCGTGGTAGAAGTGAAGGCCATCGGAATATTTGGCATTTATATTGAGACCTGAAGGATTTGGAGGGTCAGCCTGGTGAAGAGTGAAGGACAAGCATTCCATGTAGAACCAACAGCATGTGTGACAATCAGAGGTGAGAACTTCAGGCCTAGAAGGGTGAAGAAAACTGTCCAATGGAGCCAGGTGTAGGATGCGGGTCACCTGATGAAGAGCTGGCATCAGACTGAGTAGACCTTTGAGGAGAGGCTGCTAGCTCATATGGCCCCTTTGCATGCATTAGAAATATAATCTATTTTTATATTTTCATAATATAAACATTTTGCTCGAAAAAGTCTGCCAGAAAGTTATGGCAATAAATATTCAAATCTACAGTGTCTGCCATCTTAATGGTTCCCTTCAGGTGTGAAACATGTGCAGCCATGTTGGCCTCTGAGGATTCACATCAATCAAATTGGAAGTAGTCATCTTTGAAACTTCTATTGGGGAAGAGTCTGTAACCATGTCACTCCAGCGGCTCTTTAATGGTTTCTGATGGGCTGGCCAGAGTGGAACCATTGACCTTGATCTCCTCTCAGGCATTTTGTATTCCCTTAGCCCCTGACGTATGACCCATTGCCGGCTGTAACCTTCAACATTCCTTTCTGGTCTCCCACCCACTTGCCTCCTGATTTCTGATTTATTACTTTCCATGATCAGGTTCATTTTCTCAGTCTGAAATGAACATAACCATGAAATTATAGAATTATACATTTAGTTTTTCCTCCTTATTGGATTTCTCTCCCTCTCCTATAGAGTCTCCTTTTCTGTGGTTAGTCGTAATCCTGTGGCTTTGTTTGGGAAGGTAGTTGGCAGATCTTCCATAAAGGGCAAGCTGGAGAAAAGAATGGAAGCTGGACTTGGGTTAGAACAGATTTTCCCAAGTGTGTTATATTACTTGGGAAACATGAGTTTTGCACAATGTTCACAGGCATACAACAAAAAGAGGGAAAATTCATTACTCAAATAATCTTGGGCAAATGTGGGATAAGAGAGGACAATTATCTTTCTATAATACATTGCAGAGTCTTCAGAGTCATTACTATGCTGGTCTGCTTACACAAGTGTATGTGGCATTTGCAAGATTTATTTGACCATATAAGTAATGTGGTTCTTGTGTTCCATGGACTAGTCCTACCACCTGGACTTGGTGCTCTAACCAGGTCATAGAAGGACTTGGTTCAGAGGAAGAAGGCAGTAACCCATTCCTTGATGCCCACAGAGGCATGGCAAAGGAAGGACTCATTCTGGGTGGGCTGTCTATGTCCCAGGCAGTATTTAGTGACAAGGGAGGGAGTGCCTGGGGAAGGCCAGAGGAGAATCCCACCCAGGGAAAGAGGAATAGTAAAGCCTGATGATCACAGCTTCGTTGAGCTGTTTAGGGCAGGGATCTAGCTGCATTGAGAGATTGGAGTGCCCATTTGGGAGCAGGGATTGGAAGATAACAGTAGGGATGAGTGTGGTGCTCCTAGTAACTGCCTGAAGTCCATAGCAGAGTGGTCAAAAGCCTTGAGTCCAGAGTCAAACAGATGTTTTTTCTTTCTCTCATGGAAGTATGAGGGAGATTCAGTGGCCCTTGGCCATCTTGAAGCACAGACAGTTATATACGTATACATCCTTCTTTTTTACACAAGTGGTAGCATATTTATGTAGTGTTCTGTACCTTAGTGTTTTTTTTTAACTTGGTTATCTGTGAAATCATTGTATATAGAGCTGCTTCAATTTTTAAATAACAACATAGAATTATATTGTCTAGGTGTGCTGTAACTTTAAATTAGTCTTCCGTTGGTGAGCATATATATGGTTTGCAGTCTTACAATGCTGCAACACGTATTGAGCACACATTATTTCACACACGTGAAAGTGTCTCTGCAGGATAAATACTTAGGACTGGAATATATGACTCAGGAAGAATGTACATTTTTAATTTTGAAGATATTTCCAAATCACCCTCGATAGAGATTGAACCAATTTATGTACACTCTCAATAATGTATGAGAATACATTTCTTGTTTTAGCCATTTTTTGTTTGACCTACACAGTATTTTTAAAAATCTGAATTTTTAGAGAAGGAAGATTTAAACTAAATATTCAGGTTTTTGTGGTTTTTTTTTTTAAACTTGACATTGGCCCCACAAACGCATAGGCATCAATCAGCTAGGATCAGTAGTGACTCTTTAAGTGGACAATGATCACTCCGAATCGCTGTAGTCCCCAGTATTTCCTGTTGCCTCTTACCATTGAAGCCAGGTTTTAGGTGCCATTTATTATTATGTCTATGTAAAATGTATGTGTGTACAGGAAAGCTGTATATTTATACATATGTGCATTTAAGAGAGTTAAAGAGGAAGTGAACTATTTCTTGTCTACAGTAAAGAGGGAAATGTATGTCGATTGTAGAACATATTAGACAAGAGTTCAGAAAGCTCTGCCCAGTACCCCAGCACATAGTAAGCACTCAAAAATATGTTTATTAATGGTTGAGGCAGGATGAATTGGGATTGGGCTAGAATGGGTCCATTTCTTGGAGGCCTTTCATACCTACAAATGAATGGAGTTGGAGAGTTTGGGGCTGCCATTTAAGGCATATTTATTGAATCAAATTGGAAAATCTCATTTTAAAAATGATTCTTAAACTTTAGGATCCTTTTGCTAAGCAGGCATATATTTTAAATGGTTTAGTTTTACAGCCTTGATTTAGAATGAACGTCCTGTCAAAAAAGGACATAAAGAACAAGAAAAGGAGCTCCAGATAGGCAAAATGGAATGTAAGAGATTCAATGCGAATGCCTTAGCTCCAATATTTTGCATTCCTCTAATATATCATAAAGAGCTAGGCTTTAATTTCCTCCTTAGGTCTTTATTTACACTGCACATGATCCAGGCTGTCTCATTTCAAGGGAGACTATATGCGGTGATTGTCTGGGTGAGGGAGGGATCCTGGGCCCTACTTTGTCTCCTACTGCGCTGCATGGCAAGCCAGGCTACCTCAGCTTCACTTCCCCTCATCCTAAGGGGGAAGATTTGAACCTAATATCTTTTCTAAATTGAAGCACGGAAGTGCATATACAGTAACATGTAAGTATCAATTGGGGATCAGCTAAACTGTTAGATTAGTAACTTCGCTCCCCACACTCCATGAGAGCTGGATGCGCAGAGGCCATGGCAAGTCTTCCCACACATTGACTTCTTGGAACAACCTCAGTGTGGGCTGGAAGAAAGTGATGGGCATGGAAACGGCCATCCAACATATCCCCAACTATGTAAAAATATCCCCAGCAAAGAAAAAGACCAAAGGCAATGCATTGCAACTTCAGCAGTGGTCATCTTTCAGCAGTGGCATGACTGACAATTGCCACTTTTCTTTTTTGTTGTTGAAGCTTCCAACCTTTCTAAAATGAGTGTTACTTTTATAATCAGAAAGTTATAATACTAAACTATATTTATGTCTCTGAAAAAAAAACGAACCAATGACAACCACCAGTGTTTGCCTCAACTGCTTGAGTCGCCCCTCCAGAGCAGGGGATGTGCCCCAGTCCTCTCCCAGTGTGTCTTTCTGGTATTGGGGCCATGCATGCCGTTTCTCTCCTCCGCTGCTCTGGGTCTCTGTGGGGAGGAAATTGATTGTTCTCAGTGGCCCCAAAGGAGCTACTTCCACTGCTGGTGTCTCTTGAGAGCATGGCTGCTGCAGTTGCAACCAATGCCCTCTGTCAAGACTGTGGATAGGGGCCACCATGTTACGAACACAGTCATCAGAATGAAGCAGCCACTGCCATCAGTGCCTCCGCCAGTCCAGCTCCTCCTCCACAGTCACAGATTCTCTGATCCTTTGTGCTTCAGTAGCTCTTGGAAATTTGATGGAAACATTTGGGGTTTTAGTGAGATATTTCTTAGTGTCCCCTTGTCCGTAGACTCAGGGTGAATCCACAATGATTGGACCGGGGAACAGTTCTAATACGGGACCTATGTTGTGTTCAGAATGACCCCTTTCTTTTAATGCTCACCTGTCATCTTTGAAACACACTTTTGCTGTTGACCCTTTGTCCTCTTAGGATGAGTAATTTTCCAAGAGGTTCTTGGTCTCTTTTGTGCATAGATCCCTGGTGAATTCACTCTGCTATGTCTTCTTGAGTTACAAGGTGAAAAAAGCGATACCTCAAGCCCCTGCCTGAGTCTGTGATCACTGATGGGTGGGAAATCTCAATTTTCAAAAGGAGGCAGAGGAGAAAGAAAACAGAAAAGAAGTGAAGGGAGATCAAGCAACCCTGAAAATGTTGGGCTGTGGGAAGAGGACTGGACTGTCCCCTTCCCCCCTCTACCTCTGTGACAGTCCTTCAGAAATTACCCAGAGCAAGAAAAGGAACAGAAGTCCTCTTTGATGAGTGCCTCCTGAGAAGTGCTTCCCATTCAATATCTTCCTTAACACTTGCAAATTCCTATGGGGCAGACGATAGAGCCCTGGTCTTGTAGATGAACAAATTGAGAATGAGAAACATTTAGTAACTGCCTGAGCTCCTGCAGCTGGAAGAGGCGGGCTCTGGATTCTGACTGTGAAGCCCTTGATGTTTCGGCTACATGCTTCTGAGTTCCTGTTTGTTCATCCCCTTGAGTTAGAAGTCCTTCTGAAGCCCAGCGATGCCTAATGCCTGGCTCTATTCAACTCTGTCTTTCTTGGCCATGTACTCTTGCTGCTTTTGCATTACCCAGCTGAACCTTAAGAGTGGCTCCTTGTAGGCCAGGGTTTCTCAACCATGGCACTAAGGACATTTGGGGTGACATAATTCTTGGATTTGGGAGGCTGTCCTATGCATTATAGGATGTTTAGCAACATCCCTGGTTTCTACTCACTGGAAACCAACAGCATCCCCACCCCCGATTGTGACAACCAAGTGTCTCCAGACATTGCCCAAAGTTGCCTGGGGGACAAAAATGCCCCTGGTTGGGAACCACTAATTTAGAGGTTCCAGCACAAGACATCTCTTCTTAGGTGACTCCATTTCTCTGCTTGCCTCCCTTAACACTGCCTTGTTACTCGCTCTAGCCACATGTGTCATGCCAATGGCTGGCTCTTCTCAGACAAGGATATAGAGACCTGTGCACAAAATGAACTGGGCTGAGTGGGCCACTTGGGCCCCAGACAGAGACTGGGTGAAAGAGATGGCCCTGAGAGATGGGCCAGGTGGGGATGGATAGCAGGAGACCTGGGCAGGACAGGCTGATGTTCCAATGCTCTTCTTCCTGCTTTCTCCTTCCTGAGTGGGCAACAAGTGGGGTGCAGGTGCTTCTGATGCCTTGCCCATGCCGGCACCACCCCCACTCCCTTCCATAGATTATGAATTTTTGTTTCTGATTGCTGTGTCTCCCCTGCCCTGTGTTTCCTGCCTCCAGCACCTTTTCCCTTCTTTCTTCCCCTTCCATGGGGAGTTTGGGCATCCCAAGTAAAAGGGGTGTTCATTGGGATGAGTTGAATTCTGTGTATCAAAGGAAGTATTACATCCTTTACATGGACTTAATTCCCCCCAATGACATCGCCTCTCTTAACTCAGCAAATTCCACAGTAATACTTGCCAACTGTGATTAGACACATCATAGCACACATGGACACATATGTGCTTTAACACAAACACAGATAACGATACTTTTGCTCCCACTGAAATGGTGTATTTTTGTTCCCCTACTCTATTGTCTTATCTAGACACCTCTTAATGCAGGACAGCTTCAAAAGTCACCTTACCTTTGATCAGGTCCTCACCAAACTGCAAATAGTACCCCTGTGTCTGCTTCACTGTCTTTAAAGAACACTAGAGAAGGATGGCTCAGTCCTGATATGTGGCCCTGGTGGAGGACAGATGGAAAGGCATTTGAGCGCTCACGGGTTGGCCCAAAGAATACGGATGTCCAATGTTTCCAGCTTGGTTTTTGGAGTTCCCATGTTGCGAATGGGCCTGGGAGTCCCTGGTGTTTCAGTGAGCTGTGCAAAGCATCGTGTTACGGCACTGTGTTAGGCGCCTTCTTACTACCTGTACATATTGCTGGATGGACAATTGTGCACACTGTGGGAGATCTATTCCAGATCTTAATTTGCTGGTCTTGAAAAATGCATGGACCCCTCTTGCTTAAATGCAATGTAAATCAGATGCTTCCTGTTCACACCTTATTCCCAGCCATTTTAGTTTTTATCATTTCTTTCTTCTTTGTTTTCACTTGAAAGTTGACCTGCATCTACCACTTCACATTTCTAATTAGTGATTTCACCCCTCTCTGGTCCACTGCTTCCCTCCTTGTCCCCAGCCTCATCTGGCCTCTTCCTTTTGTCATCTCGTCTCTGCTTTTCTTGGTTTATATTTTTCCCTCTGCAAACATTTTTGTATCTCTGTTCTAAGTACTGTCAACATTTGTAGGTGCTGAATTTGAACAAGACTTTGTATTAAGTATTATGGAAATACAAATACAGACATGATTCACACCCTGCTGTCAAGGAAATTCATAATTTGAATTATAATACTAGAGAAATTATAAAACTATATATGTTTTTAATCTATTAATTCAACAAAAATATATTGAGTAAAATATGTTTGAGACAATGTTTGGGGCATCAGATGCACACTGGAGAATAAAATAGACCCACCTTGCCCCAACACAGCTTAATTGATGACAGTTTTAGATGTCTTCAATTACGTGATGCAACATCTATTCAGTAATAGATTTTTCAGGGATAAAAGCTGCATTAAATGTTCATATCAGTTGTAAGATACTCCTTGACTTCAGAAAAAATTTAATGTACAAAACATGTTTGGTCCCCAGAGACTCTAAAATGAGGATTTATGTGGAAGTGGTTAAGAAGATGCTTCCTGGGCCGGCCAAGTGGCTCAGTTGGTTAAGAGCGCGAGCTCTGAGCAACAGGGTCACTGGTTCAATTCCCACATGGGCCAGTGAGCTGCACCCGAGCTGAGCTGCCGCTGAGCTGCCAACAGGTGACAGGATGGCTCAGCTGGTGAGAGCATGTGCTCCTAACAACAAGGTTGCTTGTTCGAATCCCGCATGGGATGGTGGGCTATGCCCACCTACAACTAAGATTAAATATGGCACCTTGAGTTGAGTAACCACAAATTGCCTACGGGCGGCTGGTTGAGTGGCAACTGGACTTGGAGCTGAGCTAGCTGCGCCCTCCACAACAAGATCAAAGGACAACAACTTGGCTGTTCCCCTTCCCCAATTCCCCAATAAAATCTTTAAAAAAAAAAAAAAGAAGATGCTTCCAGATGGAGGCAGGCTTGGGGAGTGGGCAAGCAGGCAGTCAGGGCAAAAGCCAAGCAGGGTGCTAATGCCCCTGGGTAGCTCAGGAGAGCAGCTTCTGCCTCCGAGGTTGCCCCCTTGTCTGGCACAAGGGAGCTCGTTTTCATGCTCCCCTCTTGTTGGTCATGAGCTGAGGGTTCAGCTCCCGGGTACCCAGGATGTAGTGCAGCCAAAGGTGCTCCCGTCACCTGAGGGTAGTGCTGGGTGCCATCTCTGGAGGCCAAAATGCACCCAAACCAGGGGAGGTGGCCCAGAAAGAGTGAAAAGGACCTCAGGGGCCTGAAGGGAGCAAAAGTGTCATCTGAGATCCAGGACCCCTGGTGAGCATTACTATTGAAGGTGAGTATGCACACATATGTACACACATACACACACAAGTGTGTGGGTGTGTATATACTTTAAAAATTGATTTTTTAAGTGAAATAGGAACACTGAAAATGTAAAAAAAAAAAAGGAGGAACAAACAGCCTCATAATTTTAATATTCAGTTGCGAGTTACCTTGGAGATTTAGGCATCTACCATCTCAGCCTTCTTTCTTTTCAATTTATGCCATTCCAGTTAGAAGAATTGGACTCTTCAGAGGAGTTTGGTCTAATATCCCTACTTACAGTTATGGACGTTTCTTGACACTCGGGGAGGCTGGGCTGGATTCGCCCTGCCTCCTGGGCAGCTGTGTGCTGTGGAAGGAAGCAGCCACATGGCAGCTGCTGCTGCTTCCTGTGCCTTCCTCCAAGAAAATGCCTGGTTTCCCAGTTTAGAATAGTGATCTCAGGCACCATTTTATTGTTATCACTGACAGCTTTGTCATTGGTATCCTTTTTTTATTTTTGACAAATTGTGCAGTTACTTAAACAGTGAGTGTCAAATGCATGCTTTATGACTACAGGCTTCCATGCACAATGCTTCACTGCTAGGTAAGAGTGGATGTGTACAGGTAACAATCCTGTTAGCGAGGAATTAAAAGATCATTTCTTAGTTATGCCATGTTACAACAGCTTGTGTTAACTATTGACATGATTGGGTTCATTTTAATGTAACTAGGTGTTGCTTTAGCTCAAATAGGTTTAATTTGGATGTCAGAAATTCATAAAAACTTTTCCCTTTGCTATTAATGGTGATTTTTACTTTATAATTAGGAAAATTCCCCTTAGGAAGGATTTTTTTCCAGGAGGTAATGACTTTCAAAAGGTAGGGGGCAAGACTTGTGTATGAGTAAGTGAGTGAGAGAGAGAGAGAGAGAGAGAGAGAGAGTGTGTGTGTGTGTGTGTGTGTGTGTGTTCAAATAGAGCTGTGGCTGTAGCTTCTGAAATTTTTTTTTTACTTTAACATAATTAGATTTACAGGGAGCTACAAAAATAATACTGAGATCCCATGTACCATAGACTCAGTTTCCTCCAGTGGTTATATCTTATATAAATACCCCACAATGTCAAAGTCATGAAATTGACATTGGTACAATGCATGTACAATTCCATTCTATCGCATCTGTAGATTGTGTAATCAGAACCACAATGAAGATAAAAAAAATCATCCCATGACCACAGGGCCCCTTCATGCTACTCCCTTTTAGTCACACCCACTCCGCCTCACCATCTCAAACCTTTGGCAACCACCAATCTCTTCTCCAGCTTTATAATTGTGCTATTTTGATAATTTTATACAAATGTAGTATGCGGTGTGTGGCCTTTTGAGATTAGCTTTTTTCCACTTAGGATAATCATCTGGAGATCCATATGAATTGTTGCATGTATTGAGTTTGGTCTTTTTCATTGCTAAGTGGTACCCTGTGATATGGATGGACCAGTTTGTCTGCCTGTTCACCAGTTGATGGATGTTGGGGTTGTTTCTACTTTTTGACTATTACAAGTAAAGCTTGCTATGAATATTTGTGTACAGGTTTCTATGTGGACATACATTTTTATTTCTCTGGGATGGATGTCCTGGATGGAGTATGAGCACTGGGTTGTACATTTGTATAGATACAGGTTTTCAGATACAAAAAATGTGACCCCATTGGTTAATTTTTTTATATCAGCTAGAAGATACAGGCTTAGCCAAAAATGTTTTATACTTTGTTAGAAAAGATGAAAATAGCATTGAGATAATAATGATTTTATAAAATAAGGATTTGTCCACAAGGAATTTAGGTTATAAATATGATTTTAGTTTTTAAATCTCATGCTATATTTCTTGTCCTTTTTCTAGCCTAGGATTTGTAAAAGGCTATGACTGCCAGTGATTCTCTTGGCATGGCT
Source organism: Hipposideros armiger (assembly GCF_001890085.2). NCBI lineage: Eukaryota > Metazoa > Chordata > Mammalia > Chiroptera > Hipposideridae > Hipposideros > Hipposideros armiger. The sequence goes on from NW_017731505.1 coordinate 1,971,188, forward strand.
GCTTTTCTGCAGTAGGAAGCACAATGTCTTTAATATCAGAACATCATCATTCCACTTATATTGCCTCTTTCTGTGCAACTAATCATTTGAATTCAGTGAATCTGGGGACATTCTAAAGGTAGTCATTATGTATTGTTTTCCTTTCAACAGATATTTTCATTTTTGATTGTCTATCTCTGTTTTTCGACAAAGGTAGTATTAAATGCCTTTAAAAACTGGTAGTCCCTTATAATCAAAAGGCATTGCTACTTTGTGGTTATTGTCTTGTGTTGCTTTCAAACTTTTAAACACAATGGAAATAAAGCATCGTCCTCCCACATACGCCTAAAAACATCAGCTTCAGTAGGGTCCCTCCAGCCTCCTTCCATTCAACATTGAGAGTCAGCTTGATGAAACAATTTCATGATATTTGATTTAGTGAAGATTTCAGGCACTGTCACACTGGGCTTCTGGGATTCTCATCACAAAGTCCAGCGACTGAAGCATGAAGAAGAAAGATATTGCCAAATGTGTCAGAACCGCTGATGTAATTTGCAGTTCACTTCTTTTCAGTGAAATAACATAGAGCATATGTGGCTAGCCTAAACTTACTTTGAGTCAGAATGTATTCAGAGCTGGAAAAGAAAATGAAAGAGAAGAGAGAACCTCGTAAATTAATAGAGTGGCACTTTAGATGCGGGTATGGCCAAGCTCTTGAAAGCATACGTCTCAACCCTGGAAGCCTGCATCCCAGCCCTCAGTCCTTCCAAGACAGCCCTATTGGCTTTGAGGTTTAGGATTTATGACTTGCTATTTATGGAGTACTTAGAAAATTTCAATGAAGAAGATTCTGACCAATGTCATGATTAAAGGACAAAGGCTTAAGCAAGTTGGCCAAGGTCGGAAAAAAAAAAGCTAATTCTGAAGTTGGCATTAGATATCTGGCCCTTGCTCCTATCTTCTCAGTCACAATTACCTTGAGTGACCATAAAAGTAACCACACCTATTCAATTTTCAGTTTTCTCAGTAAAGTCCAGGTGAAATGGTTCTGATGCGAATATTAATAGTGCCCTTCCACTACGAAAAGTTTCTCTAGTTTAGGCAAATTTAATGTTCACCCTTCTGTTAGCTGCATTAGTATATTTTTCCTGATTCATTAATAAAAACACTTCATCAATTTTTCCTTTATGCAACATAAATGGGTGACTATCACTGGTCCTTCAAGTCTTTATACTGATATAAAAAAATGAGGTTTAACAATTGGTATTTTCTGTTTGTTAATATTAGAATTTCACTCCTCATTATATATCCAAAGGAAACAAATGCACATATCCAAACAAAGGCTTGTACACCTTTTCTCTGCAGTGTTATTCATAGCATGTTATTCAAATATATTTTTGAAAACCCCACAAACACCTACTAACAGGGTCTGTGGTATATTCACATGATAGAATATGACATAGCAACAAAAAAGGACAAACCACTGACACACAACACTATATACATGAACTTTAGAAACGTATTGTGTGGAAACAGGTACAAAGAGTACGTCCAGAGCAATTGGATTTCTATGTTAAAAGCAGACCACGCCAGTCTTCGTTGATAGACACTGACTACCGCTTGCCTTGGGAGGTAGGAGGGTGGGTATGAAGTGGGTGGAGGCAGGGAAACCTACTGCACAATGGAAATGGTCTAGATCTTGATGTGGGAGGCAGTCACATGAATGTGTATGTATGTAACAATTCATAGAGCCTTACACTTCAGATCTGGGCATCCTATTATTAATATCTTGATCTATAAAAAGCCAGAGAAGAAATTGTGTAAGAACCACACCTATTAAACATCTCTCTTAAATTTCTGCAGCATGTCTGTCATTGGCATGTTAAGAGCAGTGAGCCAAGCTATGGATAAACGATGATAAACTTATTTTGAGTAAGAATGGGGATTACCTCTTCCCTACCCATTTCACCACATCCCTATGAGTTCTGACCATCTTTCACCGAAGTTCTGCAGTCTGGTGTGAAAATCTGAGCAAATGGGAACCTTGTGGCATGAAGCTGGGGCAGAGCCAAGGTGATGTTTGAAGGTTCAGTTGGCATGTCCTGGAGACCTGAGAGGCTGGTGCTGACTGCAGGCATCTGAACAAGGCCAGAGCTGAGCCCATGAGGCAGTCTCTGATTCCTTCCCTCTCTCCAACCTCCTGGCTAAGGAAGGGAGAAGAAGAGAGAGTTGGAGGTTGGAAGTGCACCAATTGGCTGTTTCCGAAATTTGCTACAGAATAATAGTATAATTACAAACAGGCAGGCTCTATTTTCATGGCCACAAAAACACACTTGAAGGCAATAGTGTGGTGGGAGTGAGGAAAGGCATATGGTTGGTTAAAACAACTTTCCTTTCTTTCACCAAAACATTTAAATGGCTTTAGAGCCAAGAAAGGTTCATAGTCAGAGGTGCCAGTGAGTTCCTTTTTACCCCACTTTTCATCTCTGCTTTTGTTCCTATTTTGTGTCAAGGTTTATAGAGGTGCTGAAGGATTTAGACCAGTGATCCTCAATCTGGGGTGATCTTGCCCCAAAAAGGGACATCTGGAATGTCTGAAGACACTTTTGGTTATCATAACTCAGGGATGGAGTGTTCCTGGCATCCAGTGGGTGGAGGCCAGGGATGCTGCTAAGCATCCTACGGTGCCCAGGACGGCCCTCAACAGCCAGGAATCATCTGGTACCAAAAGTCCACGGTGCTGAGGTTGAGAAACCCGGGTTTAGACTAAACTCCATGTCTAGGATTAAGGGTGAAGATGGAGTGTATTAGGATTCAGACTCTCATCATGGGAACTAGTCTCTTGGGGATCTTTTCATTTTATAATTCTATTAGTTAGATATGAATTGCTGTCACAGGGCTTGGGTATTTCTAGTGACTTTGTAAGACATTAAGTAGGGCCACGAGAATCAATTTGTTCTTGCTATTTTGAGTCAAGATACATCAAAGCAAATTAGAATGGGGTTCTAATGGAGGAGAAATTTTATATTATATAACACTGTATAACAATACTGTATAGTTAAAACGATATAACAATAAAATGTAATCTTCTGCAGGAGAGGGACCATGACAAATGAATCGATCATTAGATGAGTCATCAGAAAACGAGGGTCCTAGTCCTGAGTTGTTGCAGATCCTTGATTTTATGGCATTGGATGGCTTAGAGGCTCTTTCTGGATCTTGCTTTCCTTGTTTATGAAATGAACAGGCCAAAACAGATTATTTCAAAATCTCTTTTAACACTTATACTCAATGATTTGTTGGGAGTCAACATATTCTTCACTAAAAAAAAAATTTAAAAAAAAAATATATATATATATATCCCATTAGCTTTGGAACACTTCAGACAATAAAGTGACTAGACGGCTATAAAACATTGTTATCCAAAATGCTGTTCTTTAAAACAAGTTATCTTATTATGCCTGTCACATAGGCAGAGTTTCTTTGTCTCTATAGCATCAAGATGTGTCTTTCTAACTTGTCAGTTTAACTGTTTGGCAAAATGTGTTCCAGGTAAAGAAAAATAACTGTGCAGAGCTGTTTAACATTTGTTCCTAATGTTAACTTTTAAACTCTGCTTAGAAAAATAATTCTGTTCAGAAATTTGATCTGTCTGCTTTCCTTTTGTATTGCTTTTGGCTCTTCCAGAACTCAGAAATGTCAATTTGTTATTCATGTTTGCCTTCGCTAATCCTTCCAAAAGAATGTGAAAAGGCCTACAGTCTTTTATATTAGGAAATAACTGAGATTAAAATGGATTAAGTCTGAGCTCCTTTCTCTTGCTCTGTATGGATGTAATGAGTATTATCGCAGCATTTACAAAAGCAATGGGGTTTTTCATACTAAACTATCATTTCATTGTATGAACATTCAGTAGGGACATTGATACAGTTAGGCCTGGCGACTTTTCACAAGTTAAATGCCAAGATCCTGCGGTGTCCTTCTGAAATGTTGGACAAGATGGTGGATAGGGAGGGATTAGAGAGACAGAAGTGTGTGTCAACTCAAAGTCTTGAAGCGGGGCAGCAGGAGAGTGGATAGACAGCCTGAGAGCTGTTGACTTGCAAAAGCGGTGGGAGAGCATAGCATGGTGGGAGCAGCCAGCTCAAGTGCTCAAGTAGAATTGTTTCTATGAATATCTCCTATATATCTATTTTTTTGTCACCAAGAATAATAGAATGTCCTCCCTTTACATGGAAGATACCCCAGGCCTCACATCAGAAGGATGGTGTCTTTATTTATTTCCAGTAGTTGCAAAGATATCCATACCCCTTCATGTAGACCTGCTCAGGATGAGACACAGTGACACGAGGCAAAACGAACCAACCTACAGAGGCTGAAATGCATATGGCAATGGACTTCAGTTCTAGCCCCTAAGCTGGCATGTCAGAGACTTTAAAGAGAGTGGATGCATTATGGTATTTGTTAGTAATTACTCAGCTAAGTTCTTTAACCCAAAGCCAAGAGAATGCTAGAACCAAATTGCCTCTAGGGTCTGGGAAAAAGAGTTCCCTTTTTAGAGACTGGATGAGAAGACTTCTTAGAAATCTGAAATTTATTGTTTCCTGTGGTTGGATTTTCCTAAAGGCGGAAGCTCTTGTGTGAGCGTCTCGTGTCTGCTTCTCCATAGTGACTTTCCAGCTTTAAGATCCATTGCAAGGAGTCACAGGGCATGCCCCTCAAGGGCTGTGTGGGCTCTGTCTAAAGGAATGGCTTCTCAGGTCTGGCATGATAGTTCACAGCCCAGCATGGCTACCAACAGTCCAGGATGGAGGAAGCAGGCCACCACATAGATTATTTCTTATGGTTTATTTAAAGAAATAGTGGTGATGTCAAATCCATTTTTGTTTCAAATGAGAAAATCAGACTTAAGTGCTATATACTATTCAGGGGGAAAAAAATATCACTTTAACGATTGATTCTCTTCATGCCAGACACCAATTTAACCCAAACTCTCTCCTTCTTTCTGCATTCCCCTCACCCCAGTTGACTAATTGTTTAGATTGAGTTGACTTTTGTTTTTTTGGTTATTGCATGAACTGGACTTTATAACTGGCTATAAGAGGGAAAAGGAGGGAAGAGCATCTTTTTTGTACTAGATTATTTCTCTTTTTTCATGAGACAGTTTGTGTTGTTGTGACGTGCCATTGAGTTGGCTCCAACTCCTGGCGACCCTATGAATGGGTGACATCCACAGCGTCTTGTTCTCAACAGCCCTGCCCAGCTCCTGGAGACAGCCTGTGGCTTCTTTTATGGACTCCATCCATCTCATATTTGGTCCTCCTCTTTTCCTGCTGCCTTTGATTTTTTTTCCCCCAGCATTATTGTCTTTTCCAAAGCACCTTACCTTCTCATGATGTGTCCGAAGTAGGACAGCTTTGGTTTTGTCCTTTTTGCCTCTAGCGACGTTTCAGGCTTACTTTGCCCTAGGACCCACTTGTTCATCTTTCTGGCAGCCCAGGATATCTGCAGAGCTCTCCTCCAACACCATTTTTGAAATGAATCATGTTTTTTCCCTATCATGCTACCCACTAGATGCCAGTAGCATCCTCCAGTTGTGACAACCAAAACTATCTCCAGACATTGCCAAATGTACCCTAGTGGGAAAAATCATCCCAGTTGAGAACCATTGAAGTAGATATTGGCTAGCAGTGGACACAGGTCTTAGAAGACGAGAGACGGTTTTAAAAAGAAGTAGACTTTATCTAACAATGAGATTAATTGGTAGATTTTTCTCAAAAGGGGGATTAATTTAATTTTTCCAACTTACTAGAAAGGAAATATAGTTTTGCTTTTTTTCTCAGAAGGTAGTTAATTTTGGAAGGTTTTTGTTCTTATAAAACGTTTTTAGCTATAAAGAGCTACACGATAAAGAGAAATGGTGTGCTTCGAATGTTCATCTTAATTCTGTATTAAAGGTCATTTATTTGGTCATTTCTTTCCCCGTGTAAGAACAATTAAATCCTTTAGCAAAACTCTGGAACATCCCCAGTACCAAAGGGAAGAATCGTGTAGCTAAAGGTTAGACAAAGTACAGGCTTAACCTTCAGACATTTCAATTAGGCAAGGCAAACATTCTCCTTTAAGCCAAGTGTCTGTCTCTTTAGTGCCTATCAATTTAATTGTAACAGTTTTAACTAACTTTTTAGGAATTGAAGAAGCTGTGTTTATATCCTGGCATTACAGTCTTTAAAGAAGATTCTAGACATAGGAGACGGAGAGCCTTGGCAAAAGAAGCCTGCCATTCAACTTTTACAAGACAGGCTTGCTGCCCAGGGAATTTTTTAAATCGAAATTGTGATTTTCAGATTAAAAATATGTAAATGTAGGCACACGAAACAACAACAAAAAGGTACCATGAACGTTTGACTAGATAGTTATGTTCCTGGAAAATTAACCTTATTTTCAACTATCGTAGTTAAGTCTATTTGGACTTTCATTAACTTTAAATCTTTATTTATAGTAAAAAGAGAAGTAATACACTCATATATATATATATATATATATATATATATATATATATATATATACTTGTTTCCTCTTGCTGCCGTAATATATCACCACAAACACAGCAGCTTAACACAGCACAAAATCTCATAGTTTTGTCAAAAGTCCAAGTTGGCTTGGTTGATTTCTGTGATGAGGGGCTCACAAGGCTGAAATCAAGGTGTCAGCCACCTGGGCTTTCTTCAGAGGGCTCTGGGGAGAATCTGCTTCCAAGTTCATTCAGGTTGTTGGCTGAATGTCCTTGTGGTTGTAGGACTGGGGTCCCCATTTCCTTGCTGGCTGTCAATTGGAGCACTCTTTGCTCCTACCAGCTGCCCACATTCTTTCTTTGCTTTCTCCATGGCCCCCTCCAAGGACATTGACTCTCACCTCTTCCCTCTTCATGCTGACTCCTCTACCTTCCTCTTCTTCTTTTAAGGGCTCATGTGATTCCATTGTGCCCTTGAGATATTCCAGGAAAATCTCCCTTTCAGATCAGCTGATTCACAACCTTAATTCCATCGGCCAAGTCCCTTCACAGCAGTACTTAGGTTAGTGTTTGAGTACGTAGCTTAGAGGGACATTTTAGAGTTTTGCCTACCACAACATATGCATATAACCTTTCAGCCAAAAGTCTTTCCCAACTCATTCCCCAGACATAGTGTTCTCACATCTTCCACCAAATAGGTGAGCACTATTGTTAGTTTCTTGTTAGTTTCTCAGAGTTTCTTTATGCATATAAATTAAGTCTAAATATAGCCATTCTACTTTATTCCTTTCTTTTACAAAATGTAGCCTTCCACACATAGTATTCTTCACCTTGTTCTCACAGGTGTGACTATATCTTCGAGAACTTTCTATATTGGAATGTATAGAACTTCCACATTCTTTTGTACAGCTTCAGAGTATTCCAGTGTATGATGTACCATAATTTATTTAACCAATTCACTATTAGTGGACTTCAAGGTGGTTTTCTGTCCTTTACTGCAATAAATGATATTGAAACAAATGTATTATTTCATATATGTAGTGATATATCTATAGAATGAATTTCCAGAGGGGGAATTTGTACTTTTAATAGATATTACAAAATTGCCCCCACTAAAGAATGAGCCAGTTCATCATCCTTGCCCCAGCAATACTTGAGTAGTGGTTCCTACAGCCTCATTAGCACAGAGTATGGTAAGACTTTTAGATTTTGACCAATCTGATAGTTGAAAACTGGTATTTCCTTTTTTATATATCTATCTTGTTATAACATGATATCTGAACTTCATCACCACATATATTTTTGTCTATCAATCAGTATAATACTTTAAAAGTATATATTTTTTCTTATAAGGGAATATTATTCAGCCAGAAAAAAGGAACAAAGTACTGATATATGCTACGACATGGATAAACCTTGAAAATGTTATGCTAAGTGATAGAAGCCAGTCACAAATGACCATCCATATACTATATGATTCCATTTATGTGAAAAGTATAGGATAGACAAATCCACAGAGACAGGAACTACATTAGTGGTTGACTAGGGCTGGAGGTGGGAAGTGACTACTAATGGGGATAGGGTCTCTTTTTAGAAGGATGAAAACATTGTCAGATTAGATAGTGGTGATGGTTGTACATCACTGTAAATCTACTGTAAACCACTGAATTTTATTTTAAAGGGTGAATTTTATGGCATATACATTATATCTTTGATATATATAGTCCTTACTATTTGTGTGACATGGGCATGTGAATTATTGAAACGGTTTGAACCCCAAAGTCTCTCTTCTGTAAAATGGAGGACGGTTCTCATCAGGGATGTAGGAAGGATGAAAGTTGATGTTTGTGGAGCCCCTGTGCACGGTTTGCCCTCAACATCTGGGAGTGTGCTGCCCCCTTTGCTCCCTGCCCAAATCCCAGAGAGGCCCCATGAGGAGACTAAGGGACTGGTGTCAGCAGGCGAATAGGAGCACCAAGGAAAACGGGTTAGAACTCCCCGGTCCCTCTTCCCCGTTGGACTGTTTGTTTTCATGAGCTGGTTCTGGTCTTGGGGAAGCCATTCTGGAATTGAATCAAGAATAGCTCTTTGGAGATGACATGTTCACTAGTCAAGTGTATGAAGCCTTCTGCGCAATAGCATGGCTAAAATAATCTACTTTTCTTTTTCCTAAATTGTCGCATCCTGCACGACATGAGCATTGGGAGAACGAGAGCGGGCGGTGAAGGGTTAAGAAATAAAAGAAACAGCAGTCAAGAGTTAAATGAGTGTGGGGCCAAGGGTCTCCAGCCTCGTGGACTAAGAGCCCTGAATCGGGCTGACACGCCGCTTTTATTTCTCCACCCACCCAGAAATAGCATTGTTCTCTCCACAGTCTGTGAGTCTCATTCCTGAGAACTTGCTCAAGCCAAATTACCCATGCCTGCAAGCTGCTATTACTTAGAGTCCGCCTGGTGGCGATAAGACACATGCTCTGCCTTCACACACCCTATATGCAAACGACCCCAGGAAGATAAGATTATTGTGCTGAGGACAGATACTATCACACCATCAGGTCACTTCCTAAATAGGTTGAGGGAAGGAATGTAGCTACAGAGGTAGAAAACCTCCAGTCTCTTTGGGGGGCAGGTGAGGGCCCATGCCCACCTCCATCAGCCCCGAGATTTCTCCTGATGTCCTCCACCCGACCGTTCCTGGCTTAGGCTGTTCCTCCCACGAGGAATCTTACCCGTCAGTGACTAACCGGCCATCCTTTGGAGCCAAACAGGGAGATGCAAGGTATATGAGCAGTGTCCTCAAAAAGGTCAGTTTAGGGTTAAGCGCGGGGGGACAGAGGGCTGGACAGCTGCGTGGCAACACTAAATTTTGGTATCTCTTTCCTTTTTAGCCACATGGTTCTCCAGCCCACATAAGACAATTAATTTAGAAGAAACTTACAAACTCAAAATGTAAAGATCCCCAAAAGAAATTGAGATGCATTTCTTATGTGAGAGGAAATTATTAACTTGATTGACTTGGGGTGGGGGTGGTTCTTTCTTAGTGTGGAGGAAAACAGATCATGTACATTGTCAAATGATTTTCAAGACATTGATTTACTTAACAAACATCGAATGTCTACTTTGTTCAAAGCATTGTGTTGGGCCCTTCTGGGGAATAAAGAATCAGACACAGTCCTTGAACAGAAGGAAGAAGGGATACCTGTGTTTTTGGAGAGGCTGATTCATTTAAGCCCACAATAGCCCTGAAAGATGATAATTCCATTATTATTTTCCCATTTTTTATGTTAGTTCTTTATTTCCAAATTATATACCTATTTTTCTCTCGTCAAAGAGCATATGATAATGATGACAGAGTAAAATGTTGAAATTTACCCAAGCTTCAGTTTAGGAAAACAGCTTCATTTTTAGCCCAAATTATTTTAAGGCAAATGTATCAGTAATCTGTCCTTTGATCTACTGATATGTTCATTTCAATCCATTTTCCTGTTATGTTAGGGTTTTTTTTAGGAATGTTTTATTTCCAGATGGTTGTATATCTCCTGAACAATTATAATTTCTCTTTGATTTGTAACCATGGTAAAATATTTAGAAGGCTTTTTGATATCAAATTTGGGTATTAAAACCCTACTGAGTGATGTCTATCATTCATTCATATTTCTGAATTCATTATACCCAATTTTCGGTATTAATGGGATTGAACTTGCTAAATATTATATAGTATGTGATGAAGATTCAAGTCCAAATCAGTTTGACTCATACATGTACTTTCTTTTCATTCATCCGTATTGCTCCTCTTATTTACATTTCTTTAAAGTATTTTCATAAATTGAGATTTTACATGTATTCTGACCTATCATTGAAATGGTTGTATATTTCACATGTATGTAAATTCATAGATTGAAAATACAAATTTTGAGAAAGTTAATATATTTAATATGTTTTTAAAATATAGGTCTGTGTACTTTATATACACATGCAATTAATTTAAGCAAAAAATAAACAGCTATATGAAAAAATCTGTATCTTTTCCACAAGGATTATGTTTCTGCAAAAGCTCAGTTCTGTATTTATTTGGCTAGAATAATTTTAGACATTTAAAAATAAGCAAGATTCTTTTCCCCAAAAATGTTGACATCTTTAACATCTATGTAGAGTCAGTTGTTTTTTTTAATAACTTTTCCCTTTTATGCTTCTTCCTCTTCATCCTTGGGCTTCAATTGCCAGCAAAAATTGCTGGAATTATTATGTGAGGTTTTGAAATCTATAACAAGAATATATTAGAGTCAGCAGTAGAAGGCACCAATTCTGTTTTCAACAGTGGGAAGCCATATGATAAAAGCTATACATTGATGAAAGTGATATTTTGTAACCAACTTATAGAAACAGAGATGGAGAGATTCTTACATGAAGCCAGGTCCAGCTATTTGGGGTAAAAGTTATGGCCCTTGATGAATAGCTCATGGAAAATTTGCATTTTAATGAGCTGCTTTGACCATTTGTTCAATAAACATTTAGTGAGTGCCTATTACATAAAATACACAATTCTTTCAGATACATGAGAAGAGTGACTCTATTTTCCAAAACAAATGAAAAAAAGAATCATCTTATATTTATGAAGACAATGGTATAAAATATTTGTGATCTCCAAAATCTCAGAGAATTCCTATTAATGTCATTATAGCTATCATTTTTTTCCCGTGTGTCTCCAAAAAGGAGAATAATTGAATGTTCTCTCTCACTTGAGAACTTCTTGATAGTTAAGGCAAGAAAACACTGTAAGAGGAAATAAGAGAAGATATGGTTTTCTAGCTCTGGGGATTTTCAGGAAAAATCTAAAGAATGATTCACCCTGGGTGGCTTAGATGCTGCTTCGTTGCCCACAGGAGTGGAACTCATGACCCCTGCTTATGTGTCCCAGTGACAGAAGCTAATGGATACAGTGAGATTGGGGAATAGTTGGGATGGCGTGGATTCAGGAGACATGCAGGGGGTGTAGATTTGAGGAGCAAGGGCTCTGATTTTGAGAAGGGGGAAGAAAAAGAAGTAGCTAAAGAGAGAAGAAAAGTTGAAAGGCTGGAGATGATCTTAATCTTCTCAGAAAGGGTGAATTTATCCAAGAGTGAAGTGGGTGGGTTTGGATTGGGGTTCCAAGTAGAGTAGAAATATTGGCAGCATCTATTATTAAGCCACTCATGAGAAATCTTGAAAAAAAAATCTAAAATCCAGAGATGTATAAATGATCCTAATTAACTAGCTTGGGATTTGCTCCAACATCATAGATGAACTGATGAGCAAGAATGAAAAAAGTCCATTACTGGGACAGAAGTCAATCAAGGTTGGGAATTGGCAAGGCAGGAATCCAGTAAAGTCCCAAAGGAGAGAAATTCTAGGGTGAAGATAAGGGCAACACTGAAATTATTGACTATTGACAGTCTCAGAACTGGGTCAACAGGCTGTTCGGCTGCATGGGTGGTGTATTAGTTTCCTGTCACCGCTGTAGTAAATTACCACAAACTGAGTAGATTAAATAAAAAATAATGTTACCTTACAGTTCTGAAGGCCAAAAGGCCAAAATGAGTTTTCCTGGGTTGAAATCACGGTGTCTTGAGGGCTGGTTCCTCTGGAGGCTTCGGGGGAACTGGTTGTCTTTTCCAGTTTCTAGAGGCTGCTGACATCACCTGGCCCATGGCTGCATCACTCTAATCTCTGCTTCCATTCTCATATCACTTTGTCTGCCTTGGGTCCTCCTGGCTCCCTCTTATCAGGATGTTCACAATTACATTAGGCCCCCAGTATAGTCCAGGAACCTGTTCCCATCTGGAGATCCTCATTTTAATCACACCTGCTAGTTCCTTTTGTCATATAAGGCAACATATTCATAGGTTCCAGGGATTAGGATGTGGACACCTTGGGGGGAAGGGGAGCATTGTTCATCCAACCACAGTTGGTGATGCACTGGGAAGGCAGGAATGGGTCAAGGGAGTGGATGTCATTATGGGGCAGGAGATGGAGCGGGAATTAGGATTTGAAAGAGTTGAATGGACAGGAGGTTGTGGCCTGTTAGAGGGCTCTCACAGTTTGAGATCCTGGTAGCCATAAATGGTCAAGTGCATCGTGATGCTTCTTTAGAGAAGTGCCAAAGACATGAGTTCTTAGTCTTGAAAGGATCTGTGAAGTGTGGTGTCAGAATGGGCTTCAATAGGGTTGTTAGAGCCTTAAAGGATGACAGCAATTGCAAGGGAAGGCTGTGGTGGATGGTCAGTGTCTTTAAGGACCTGGGGAAGTGTCCCAGAATGAAACAGCAATGAATGGCAAAGGGAAGGTGTGGAAGCATATGGCAAAAGACTTCAAAACTAGGAGTATTTTGTGTCAGTGGTGGGGCAGGAACCTAGAAGCTGCAGAGGAGAGTAGGGAATATTCCATTGCGAGTCATTCTTGCCCCATCCCCGATCATGGGAGGTGCAAGAAGGAGCAACTTACCTTCCTTTGGAAAGGTCAGGAAGGGCGGCAGAGCCTTGGGGATAAGAGGCAGGGAGGATAAGACAAGGGACAGAGAGATGAGAGAATATGACCCTGTAGGGAGAGGCTCTCAGTAGACTGTGAGATCCAAAATGATAGGAGTGGAGTTACCTTCTGGGCACTGGGCCTGGGATAGTTCTGAACGGTGAGAAAAGGAGCGATCAGAATAGGAAGAAGTTTGTCCTTAGATAAGTGAGTGCTTATATCTGAGACAGTGCCCTTGCTTCCTAGAAGGAGAAAGCCAATGCATTCTTTTGCCAAATATTCCCCGGAACAAAGATGCATCTGAAGAAAAAATACATAGGTGCAGCATCCTAACACTTAAAAAGCTTTCCCACAAACCACCATTTTTTTTAATCCTCCACTGTGCAGTTGGTATTTATGTCATTGTTTTGCACACAAGCCCTCTGGGCTCGGAGGGCCTGCAGGACCAGCCAGTGTCCATGTGGCTGATAAATGGCAGAGTTGTGGTCGATTCCAAAGTTTCCTGATCCGACTCCAGTGTTTCTTCCCTTTCTGCATCCAGAAAGGAGAGCGGCCTGAAAACTACGGGCACAATTGAAGGGAGTGTGAGAAAAAAAAGGGAAGTTTATTAAACCACCAGATAATTGAAAAATTGCTGCTCCACAGAAAAGGGGAGAAGGTGGTTAAGAGAATTTTTAAAACTTAGGAATAAATATGAAAATGATACCACAGAATCTTGAAGGAAAAATTTATTGCCTCATGAACCACTGTTGTATTGACTTGTTGTTCATTTTGTGGTGAACCCTAAAAAACTTGGCTTAAAATTTTTCCATGTGGTGTGGACGCTGCAATTCTGGCTTCCGAAATGACCGTATCATTTTGGAATATCAAGTGACAGGAATACAGGACAAACGCCCAAGCAAGACAGAGCTGAAGTCATCCTTACAAGTTCTTGAATGGGCAAACGTGCAGAGTGATTGAGCGGCACATGCACATGCATGCGCGTGCCTATGTGTGTGTACACACTCACACATTCCTCAATGCTATTATATTTAATTGGGAGTTCAGAAATCACTGATCTCCCAAATTAATGTGCCCTGGTTACAAAGTGTTTGGGATAATTGAGTGTTTTGGGGCCAACTAAAGGAAAATCAGATGGACAGAATGGAAATGGAACACTCCCCCTTTCTTGAATTTTAACTTAGAAGCTGTGACTACTGAGTAAATGCATAATTACTTTTAGCCAGATCTTGAGAGGCTATCATTTAGCTAAGAGTTTAAACATTTTCCTAATGTTTTTGTTTCCTGTTTCTGGTAAAGATGTGGAAAAGGAAGGGAGGCAAAGAAGAATTGAAAGAAAAGAGGATTTTTACACGCAAGTGAAACTTTTTCTGTAATTATCATGAAAAGAAAATTAAACATTGTCAGAGATTAGGGAAACAAATTCCTTCAGGTGGCTTTTTTTCTTTTTTTCTTTTTGGCCTTTCAGCAAAATATTTTACCTCAACTCAATTATTCTGCTGATGTTTATGTGAAGTACTCTGGAGGAATTTTAGATTTTATTTCTGCCAATAATTTAATTATATGTCATAAGAGTTAGTTTATTTTAGCTCAACTAGTGATGAATACCTTCAGCTTAGGAATAAATCAGAGTTAAAAGAGTGTGGGGTAGGGGGAATTACTCATTTAGAACACTTTTAACTTTTTCCTGTGTCAGGCTTAGAAGATGTACCTCCAAAGGAGAGCAAATGCAGCGAGCACCTGTCATGGATTTTAAGCATGGAGAAAAATCACTCTGTGTTGTGGAGGAAATTAGGAACCCAGTGGAAGGATTGCAAATCATATTAACGTTGTATTTTCATGTTCACATAGAAATTCTGCTTGACACGCAACCAGAGATCATTACCAAGCACTTTAACCCTGCAATTCTTGGTGAATGCATGAGTACTCTCTTTAATGGAAAAATGATGCATCAATTGCCAAGAGACTGGTGTCCAGAAATGCATTTCGCAATTGCTAAAGGGATGAAATGGTATATATCATAGAAGACAGGTTGCTAGGAGGGAGGGGGGGACATCACGCTACACATTCCAAAAGGAATGTAGAACTATTATGTGGGGAATACGTTTTCAGACTAGGAAATAAGACTACATAAAACCTCATCAGACACTCAACCCAACCTGAGTGATTACGCTGGATGAATCCAGGTCCTAAGGGCCCCTTTCTCATGTCCTATGTGTGGCAGCTTTGGCATTGTACATAAAACCCTTGAGTGCCAAGTTCTCTTTTCTAAAGAGGAGGAAACCATTGACTTTGCAGGATTGTTGTGAGTGGGAGATGAGGTTAAAGATATATAAACTGTTGACCACAGAGGCTGGCATATTTGACCAATAATATATGTTGATGTTGAAAATTTGAGTGCCAACAGTCTTCTACAAGGAAGACTTACAATCTTCCTTCCACTCTCTTATCTTCACTCTCCTTGACTTCAACATTTGTGTTGAGAACATTCTCAACACATGTGTCTGCCAGTTCCTCAATCTCCAGCACTTCACGGGCCTCCATCTCCACCTTACCTCCGATGCCTGTCCCTACCACCACCATCACTCTCAGCTGTCCATGTGTAAAGATCTCTAGTTCCCAATGACCACCTGCCTTCTTCTCCCTCTTCCATACACTACCTGTGTTACAGGTGGTAACTCACTTAATCCTCACAATGGCACATGCAAAGCACTATTGCCATTGCTACTTGAAAGAGAAGGAAACTGGCACAGAAAGACAAGGTGATGTGTCTGAGGTCATACAGCCAGGAAGTGGCAGAGTCGGGATTTCAAAACAGGTTCAGTGGCAATAGAGGTCTTAACCACTGCATTATGCTTTCTCCCCTGGAGTAAGACGCTGTTGGAACATATTGCCCATAAGCTCTGTGAGAAGCATGAATTTGTGGTTGCTCATCCACCTCCATCCCAGGTTCCCCCCTGCTCTGCTTGTCTCATTTAATTCCCTCATCGGGGGTCTTGTACACCTCTGCAAAGACTGGGAAACCTCCCAGAGTGTCAGTTCATCTGTGTGGCTGCTCCCTGAGTTGTGCCTTCTCTCTCCTCCTCTCTCTTGCCTCTCTCAGTGCTGTCTCTGAATTCTGTATCATTGACCTCCAGATGTGCATTTCCCAGAGCCCACTACTCCTAAACTCCAACAGAATCCCACCCTACCCTCAAATGAAGCAGTCCCTTTCTCCACATTTTTTACACCAATGACTGCACCATTTGTGCAGCCACCTACTGTTAAGCCGTGGCCCTCTCTGTCCCTCCAGCGTTCAGTGTATTTTAAGCTAATAGTTCTGTCTCTTCACTTCTGCCCCAGGCTTTTCCATTACTGCTACTATCTCCTGAGTTCCAACACTTATTAGCTTTCCATTTCCTTGTTGGCAGGGCCTCCCAGTGATTCTGCTCATCAGGCAGCAGTGCCCCTTCCCCCATCTGTCCCCTTCACTCTGCACCTATTAGTCTTCTAAAGCCCACTGAGTTCAGAAACTCAGATATTCCCAGATCCTCTCCCTGGAGACAGACAGAAGGTTGTGTTTAGGGAACACAGAGGGCATGATAGGACCTTGAATCAATTCACAGACGTTAGCACTGTGCGAATCCAGCAGGCAAGTGAGCCTCATGGCTTCAGAAAGAGCTTGAGAGTCAGAAAAGACCATCTCTTTGAACTTTAAGTGACAGAAAGAAAAATGAAGTTCATACACTTGCTGTTTATATCACTACAGATATCATTTTGTCAATGTGTATTTCCAATAGTAATTTGAAAACCAAACTTTAGAATAGATGGGAGAGAAAAAACATTCATAGAATAGGGTCAAATAAAGTTATTTTGCTAGTTTGCACTCAGCAGGAAGTTAGCAGATATCCAATTCAAACTGGCATGTGGGTGTTTTTGTATTACATATTTAACAGAAAAAATGTTTAGTATAAACCCCTTTGGATCAAATTGAAGTAAATGATTCAGGAAAGCTCTAAAATGTGTATACAATGGATATGCTTGATGCAAGGAAATAAACGTATGAGGTGAACTAGTGAACAAGAGGTGGTTAGATTGATAAAATGGAACGTGTTAATTTCATGACAAAGTAGAATATTCTAATACAATTTTTTAACATCAGAGAAACAAAGTGGACTTAGTGATTAACTTCTCATTGTTCTTAGGACTCAATTCAAGGGTCAGCTTTTTTTAATGTGTTTTCTTATCCTGCCTTCCAGCCCCAGGCTGAATTATCTGAGTGCTCTTCTGGAGTCCTACTTTGTAGGGCCATATACATCTTTTTTTGTGGTGTTGATCTCAGCGTGTCAACCACCTTTGATTTTCTTGTCTGCTTTACCATCTAGACTTGAGCTGTCCAATATGGTAACCACTAGGTACATGTGACTATGTAAGTTTAATTAATTAAAATTAAATTAAGAATTCTGTACCTAAGTTGCAAGAGCCACATTTTAAGTATTCATTAGCCACAGGTGGCTAATGGTTACTGTATTGGACAGTACAGATATAGAACATTTTCACCATTCTAGAAAGTTCTGTTGGGCAGTGCTGATAGCCTCCGATTCCCCTTAAGGGATTGATGTTACCCTTTTTATTTATATATTCCTTACACCTACTACATAGTAGGAGCTCAATAAATATTTGTGGGATGAATAAGTTCGGGAAATTGAAACAGAGATGAGAGAAATAATTTATAACCTATATTATTTTGCAGCTGTATTTTCAAGTTTTTCTCATTTGTTTGGTTGCTCTGGTGAACATTTGATTGTAATTAGAAGTGATGGATTAAAGACAAAATTCCTTGAATTGTGTACAAGATTGGCAAATATGTGTGCATTCAAGTGGTCTGAGCTCCAAAGACATTGCTTTCCCTAAGGATTAGTGGATATTGTCTCTGGGTTTATTGCCATCAAGCCTTGAGGTTTGCCTGAAGAAATTTGTTAATAAAGGACATTTCTTTTCTAAAGTCTTGAAAATGCCAGACTATTTGCCTTTGCTTTGAAGCATCAGGTTACCAAATGTAACAGTGCAGCTACTCTATGCTTTTTTTGTAATTTGAAAGATTAACTTGAAAACCGATTTTAGAAGAGATGAGAGAGAAATGCATCGAGGAAGTAGCATCAGATAAAAGGCTTCAGTAGCATGCATTCGGAATTAAGACTCTCAGTCAACCTTACTTCAACCATAAAGAGAGGTATTAACTCCCATAAATAAACATTCATAGACAGAGCATGTTCAGGGTGCTTGATTCTATGAGTTAGTGGTGTCATCAAGAATCCAGGTTCTCATGAGGAGGATAGTGATGGTTCAACGTCAAAAAACCACTCCCAGTTCTAGGAACTTAGTTCATAATTTGTAAGAGTTACTCCAAAATGGCTTCAGTGAGGGACATTCTCAGAATAGTAGTTTGAATGAAGTAAAGGCTTACACATAAGGGAACTATCATTTTATGAGTTAGTATTGGTTTATAGCTTCATGTGGACTGTAGTGATGTAACCAAATATACGTTTATTTCGACAAAAAAAAAAAAAGAATCCAGGTTCTCAACACCACTTGCCTGGGTCATCTTTATGATTGGTTCAACTTCAGATAAGATGACAGCAGGAGTTCCAGGCATCACCTACAGACACAAAATAGGTAGCTTTCCAAAGAAAGACAAGAGACAGTTTCCTGTTGCCATCTCAGAAGGCAGCCTTTCCCAAAAGCCCCTACCTGACTTTTCCTCATCTTTCATTGGCTGTAATAAAGGTGACATACCCATTTTCTATCCAGTCACTGGTGAGAGGACTACTAGACTATCCCAGATCAATCAGGTCCATGGGTGGAGCTGAAAATAGGTTCAGCCTACGTAGAATGAAACACGTGATGGCATGGGAGTAAGGGGTGTTTGAATGAAATAAGGATCCCTTAGCAAAGAGTGTAGGGAATGCATGTTGTATAGTCAACTAACAATTCCTGCTAATAGACCATCCCAGTGCTTTAGAATATATGACAAATTGTCTAAACTATGGGGGAAAATAGGTAGCTTGATGGTCACCGCACAATATTTTGAAAAGTCAGTAAATTCTCTAATGGTATCAGTATAAATCAATCTTATGTCAACTAAATCCAGAATTCATAATTTGACTAACACCATGCCTTATATTCAATGGAAAATAATGAATTGTGAGATTTAGGTTAATATTCAAGCAACCAAGTTTAGGATGATGGAGTGAACAAACCCGCACTTCATTTATTGTATCTCTGAATGAAAAAAATATAATCTTCACACTCTTCATCTCATCTCAGCTTCTGGGATGGTGGGAAATTATTCAAAATTTAGGCCAGTGATTCTCAGTAGGTGGTGATCTTGGACAGGGCCATGACCTTCAGGACCTCTAGAGCACTTCTTTACATGCCTCCTTTGCCTTTCTTCCCATCCCCGTCCCTGCTCCTCTCTCTGATGGTGAGACTAAATTTTGGTGAAAAGCTTAACTTTTCCTAATTTTCTGGTGTTTTCAATTTTTTTTCCACATGAAGTGTAAAAAAAAAGAATCTTAAAATAGTAAAGGTTGTGGAATCAATATTTATTGAGCTCTGAGTATATGCCAAGCATGGTGCCAGGCCATTTAGTCCTCATTTACTCTACACAGACATTCTCTGTGGGGAATCTCATCCCTGGGTTATAACTCAGACTCAGGATTTGAGAGAAGTGCCAGACGGTCCCCTGCTATTATAGTAAGCAGAAGAGCTGGGACTCAAAACCACAGCTCTCTATGTGCAGCCCTCTTCCCACTAAATGATTGATATGTTATTCTGAGAGCGATATTTTAAGCTTGTGAAAAGTGAAGCATAGCATGTCCAAAGTCATGGCTTGAGAGCCCAAGAGAGACCTGGTAGGGACCGTCGCAGGCCAGCGGGCAGGCAGAAGGGCAGAACCTGAGCCCGGAGTTTGTCACTGATGAACAATGAGGCCTCAGGCCAAATATGTAACAACTCCAGGCCTCTCTCCCACAAAAAGTTTCTATTAGATCAAGGTTGACAAACAACGGCCCTTGGGCCAAATCTGGCCCATCACCTGTTTTTGTGAATAAAAAGTTTTTATTGGAATACAGTCATGCCCATTTGTTGACATATGGTGTATGGCTGTGTTCACTGTGCAACAGCCGAGTTGAGTAGCTGTGACAGAGACCATATGGCCAGCAAAGCCTCAAACATTTATTATCTGGCCTTTACAGAGAACGTCTGCTGACCTCTGCACTAGATCAGTGATCCTTCACTTTGGTAGTGCCTTAGAATATTTTTAAACCACTGATGTCTGAATCCCACTACCAGAAAATTTTATTTAATTGATCTGGGGTGATGCCCAGGAATGGCTACATTTAAAGAAAAATCACTCCAGGTAAATCAAACATCTAGCCAGGAATTCTCCAAGTATAACATTCTTTGAGTCCATGAAGATGTACATGTTTAGAGAAAGTTCTTTCTTAAACTAGTAAATGGCCAGATCAGAATTTGAACAATTTCAATTTAGATCTCCAAACCTTGAGCTTTTTATCACCTCCTCCTAGGTGATTACTAAACTTTTCTGACCCTCTGTCTCATCTACAAAATTCTTGCCTGCCTCAATGATCAAATGAGAATGGAGTGTCCAAATGTACTGTGAAAACTGTCAAGTGTTAAATACATTCTTTCAAAAGAATATTTCTCAACTCTGGGAGGAAAATTTGGCTTCAATATGTGTTTTCCAAATTTTATTCTATGTCATGTTTTTGAATCTCCAGCTAGATGAACAGCATATACCTCTTCTTTCTCCAGCATGTGCAGTGCTCTTGCATAAACACTTGCACATGTCCTCTGTAGTCTTCGTTTATCCCACCTGTTTACATATCTTGGGGCTTTTAAAATCATTCTCCACCCATTAGCTTCCCCAGCCTTCTTTCTGGCCATGTGCCTCTGAACGCACACCAATGACTATGAATGCTTTCCAATCTTTTTTGGACATTTTTTCCAGTTTCTCTTTAATGAAGTGCCTGGACCTGTCTACATTTTTCCAAGTGTGATCTCATCAGCATCTTCTAGAAAGAGGGTCATCTTTTCTCAATCACGGGCTGAAGCCTGTGAGTGTGGTCTAAACGATGATGTGGCCATTGGCATTGCTACTACTTGGTCTTTCTTTCATTATTCTTATCATGGATTTACGTATTTCTTGGTATCTCTTCTTTTTTCTAGACGTAAGAATTTTTACTCTAGTATTTCTGGATTTGTTTAACGTTGAATTTTTTTCTCTTGGTTTTACTTTTAACAGCAACTATTATTTTTCTGATACTGATTGTGATCTATGCATTATATCAGGAGTTGGTAAACTATGGCCTACAGGGGAAATTCAACAGATGCCTATTTTTGTAAATATAGTTTTATGGGAGCACAGCCACACCCATTTGTTTACATATTATGTATGGTGGCTTTTGTGCTGTCACCACAGTGTTGAGTAGTTGAGACAGAGGGATTGTATGTCCCTAAAATATTGACTTTCTCGCTCTTCACAGAAAAGTTTGCTGACCTCTGCATTAGATGTATACACTGATTGGGACCGTAACCAGGTAGTTTGGGAAGGGAATTAACTCCATTTACACTTCTCTTTCATTTCATGTTATAAATTCAGTTTAGAGTATACTATCTTTCCTTTATTGATTCGTTTATCACACCACGTGTCGTTCATGGCTCTGTGTTCTGGGGATGGAGAAGGAAGTGACATACCCAGGCCTCTTCTTTTGTGGGTTTACATGCTAGTGTGATGACACAGACAGACAAACACAGATAGGGACCAAGGTCACTCCAGATGGTAAGTGTGCTGAAGAAAGTATGACCTAGTCATGTAGAAAAAGGTGATATACAGACTGGCTCTGTGATGGTCAGGAAAGTGCTACCTGAGAATCTAATATTGGCATGAAATCTGAATGAACGAAGACGCAGGGGTGTGAACATCAGGGAAGAGAGCTTTCCAGGCAGAGGGAACAGCAAAAGCTAAGATGTAGAGGAAGGAAATAGCTTGGTGTGTTTTAGAAATGATGACCACACTGCTTCAGAGTTGGGGGTGGGAAAGGAAGGGGGAGCTGAGGCAGTGACCAGATCGTGTAGGGTCATGGATGTCAGAGTCCAGGAGTCCAGAATTCGTGCTAACTGTGATAGAAAGCCCTGGGAGGATAGCAGGCATGTGAGAGACATGCTTTGATTTACATTCATGAGGGATCACTCTAACTTTTCTCTGAAGAATGGATTATAGGGGCCCAGGAGGGAAGGCAGGCATCCCAGGTATAAGCTATTAACACAATACTGTCTTCAATTACAGAGGAAACTTAGTAAAATTTAATGGAGCCCATACCTCCACTTGGAAAAGGAAATGCAGTTTAACAAACTGGGAAGCACAAATAAATAAGCTACCATCCAACCTGCAATTGAGGAGTTCAGCCAAGGAGGAAACATATATGTGGTCCTTTCTGTTGAGGAGAACTCAGTGACTAGTCATTATTCTCTTTTTGCCTTGGCCATCAGGAAGCTCGAGTTCTACTGGTTTAGTTCCATCAAATGTAATAGTGTACCTTTTCTCTCTCCTTCCTTCCATGGCTTCAATTTCCTATTTTTATTTGCAATTTATGTACTTACATGAGAACTGTCTCAAATCTTGGTTTGAGAATTGACTGAGATATAAAATAATGATGGAGTCTGTCATTTCCAGGGTGTACTGAAAGTTCTGAAAGTTGTTTTCCCTTTGTTCCCTTAGATCCTCTTTGTTTTCCTTAGTATATTAGTTTACACTGGTTGTGGAAAGAGGCCCTCAGAAGGGTTTATTATATAAATGATGAACTGACAATTACAATTATAGTTACACCAAAGCACTCAAACAGTTGTTCCAAATTGTTCAAGGATGCTGTGGACCCTTCTTGTCACTACTGAACTCAGTACACTTTGTAAAATTAACTCACTCTCATGTTTAAATATAACAAATAAGCTCTAATTAGTTCATTAGTGGAAAAAGAACTCTAGCTGTGACAGATTTCTCCGCTGCTGTTACTACTCTGAGCTACATAATTAATTAAGGGAAGAATTCAGGGAGAAAAGGCATGTTTAAACAACACTTTCTTTCATTGGCTAATGGAATGCCGGACTCATGTAAAGGATACCTCTTTCTCAATAGAAGAACCATTCTGTTTGAAGTGCAGTCAGCTATTAGATGCTTAATGCAAGGCTGAAATGCAAGATTCTTTCTGATGGATTTATAGTTTCAGGCTACACTGGAGAGGTAGAAGAGTAAACAGCACTCTCTAAAGTGGAGTCTGAAGTCGGACAGGCTGGATCAGCCACAGCAGCACTACTCATCGGGATATGTGGCATAACAAAGACAGCAGGTGGCTTGCACAAGATTGCACTCTGTAGGCAGAATTTTTCTGATTACGCTCTCTGTTTTCAGAACCCAGAACGGGCTTGGTATGGTAGCAATACTGAAAGGTTCTTTGTTGAATCAGTGAATGAATGAATGAATGACTCTCTAAGGGTGGAGGACATGTACCCAGACAACCATGATCTAGGGTGCAATCTTAGAATACCCTAATAGAGTTATAGAAAACAGCCTAGGATGGCAGAGAAGGTTGGAGGGAGGGGAGAGGAGGGGCCTGACTATAAGCTGGGGCTTGGAGGCTGGGCAGGTTTGGGCAGGTTGGGGACACTGGAAAGAGTCATCCTATGCTGGGAGAAAAGCATAGAGAAATACAGTGTATGCACCCAGCAAATATTAATAATTCTACTTGGCAAGATTCCTAAGTCCTATCAGGGAATATCAGAACCCTTTCACGGTAATATACTGCTTTTCACATGCCCTTAGGAACTCCCAAAAAAGTATCTCATCATTTTTCCATAGTGTAAGTTCACTGGTTTTAAGTACAATGTATTTAATTTTAATCAGTAGATCCTGATTTTGAGATTTTAATTGCTAATAACTTTATTAATGATATATAAAGACAAATTTTGTCTTTTCCCACCTAAGTTTCCATTTAGCAATCTTTTAAAATTTATTTTTTAAAACTATGTTTTTAGATTTCGCTTATATGTGGAATCTAAAGAACAAAATAAACAAACAAAACAGAAACAAGCTAATAGATACAGAGAATACTTTGATGCTTGCCAGATGGGAGGGGCTTGGGGTGGGTGTAAAAGGGGAAGGGATCAAGAAGTACAAATTGGCTGTTACAAAGTAGTTTTGGGGATCTAGGTTATAGCATAAGGAATATAGGTAATAGTATTATAATAATTATGCATGATGTCAGATGGGTACTGGATTTACCAGGGTGGTACACGGGAGGGGGTTGGGGGGCTGGGTGAGAAAGGGAATGGGTTGACAAGTACAAATTGGTAGTTACAAAATAGTCACGGGGATGTAAAGTAAAGCATAGGGAATATAGTCAGTGATAGGGTAATAACTATGTACAGTGCCAGGTGGGTACTAGACTAGTCAGGGGGATCACTTCTTAAATTATATAAATGTCTAAAGACTATGCTGTACACCTGAAAATAATATAAAATACTGTTGAATGTCAGCTGTAATTGAAAAATTAAAAAAGGCGGGAAAAGGTGAAGGGGAATAGGAGGTTCAAATTTCCAGGTATAAAACAAATAAGTCACAGGGATGTAATGTACAGCATGGGGAATATAGTCAATAATATTGTGACACCATGGTACTGTGTCAGATGGTTGCTGGGCTTATCATGTGATCACTTCTTTAGGTTTATAAATGTTGAATAACTATGTTATATACCTGAAACTAATATAATGTTACACGTTAGCTATATTTTAATAAAAATCTTTAAAAATATGTTTTAAAAAATATCTAAGGTCCATGGTGAAAAAAATGTGGTGTGGGAAACATGATTTGTCCTACTACCTGTAGGACACTGAGCTAATTGTTTACCATTCACAGTGACCTCATCTGTACCCAGAGACAATAGTGCATGTTTTACAGAATGGTCATAAGCATTAACAATATATTGGATGACATTTTAGCAGTTATAAAGGGCTATACATATGCAATACTGGATGGGGAGTTTGGAGATAGCTCTCTACTAGTTTAGAGCCTATCGTGCAGTCTAACTGAAAGAGAAGGAAGGCCAGAACTAATAGTAGAAATCTGGAGAGAATCCAATGGATGTGAGTGTCATTTCAGGAACCGTATGGATCAAATGCAATAGCTAATTAAATGAACAAAGGTCAAGGGAAGGAGGACATGAAAAGTACTAAAGCCTTGAACATATATGATTAGTCAGATGATAGTAATACATATGCATACACATATATAAACACATGCATACAGATATTTGTGTGCGTGTGTGTGTGTGCGTGTGTGTGTGCACAGTTTTTAAGGTGAGAATGGAAATAAGATTCCAGAGAATGTTCTTCGTCTGATGATGCAGCCAGAAAACTCTTGTTCTTTGGTGGTTTTGACAAAGTGTTTGGGGAAAAGTATGGTTGAACTTTACACTTCCCAGGAATTGGCCACCATCCCTCAAGTGCCTTTTAGACAATTGTGCAAGATAGAAGATGTGACTGAAGATAATTTTCTTAGCCATGAGTATCATGCAGCTTTGGAACAGAATCCTCAGGATGCCTAAAGCTTCCTACTGGAATTTTTAAATTCAAGAATGCTGATAATGTGCCTAATGTAGGTAGCTTTCTGGCTGGGGACAAACAGCTAACTACTATAGATGTCCTCTCTGATTCCCTTATCTACAGGTTTCTATATCATCTGTGCAAAGGGGCATTGGAATTGTAGAGAGGGAGGGAGAAATATGAAAGCTGAACAGAATGCCCAAATTTGGTGATCATTGGATGACTGAGTCATTCAACTATTCATTGAGTGCAAAAAATGTGCCAGACCCTGTATTAGAGCCCAGGGAAACAGCTAGGGACAATGTGGGCCTGCTCTCAAGAAAATCATCGCCTAGTGGGGGAAAAAGGGGAAAAGGGCTTGCTACTATTGGCAATTCATAAACCCTAAGTGACACAGTTATAATTTCTATCTATTTTCTGCATTGCCTCTCATATGTCATCATCCCTGAAATCATTGCTGTCACTCCTAGATGTGTGGCGCTGTGACTGTGTCACAGAGGGAGTACATTATCAGGGCTGAAATAGGCAACCACTTGTGTGGTGGGTCCTGACATGTGCCAATAGCTCCACTAGTGTAAAAATAGCTTCCCCAGCAGCCATCTGGGCGGTCTGCACATCCTACTTGAGACTCATGCCCTGGGAGATAGAATTATACCTTGAGAAGTTCCTTGAAGCTGTCAACATTGGTAGTAGCTTCCAGTGAGTTCTGAGGACCAGTCCTCCTATAGGACACTGAAGAGAAAAGAAAGAATTCCATATTTAAACACACTACAAAAAAACCCATACTCCACTGACCCACCCAAGATATTCACAATGAACATTAACAGGGAAAGCTCTGGGCCTGAAAGGCTTTGAGGAGTCTGGACTGCCCACACTTTAGTACCCTTCTTTCCATGGGACTCTCGTTAGCAGCTGAAGAGGATTCTGGACCATGCAGTCTCCTGGCAGCCTCCTGCCTGCAGTGTTGAACTTGTGCACATTGCTGGGCTGAATACCGACCTGCAGAAATGGAGCAAAGTTGGCCACCTTATTGCTCAAGGAATTTTTAAGAGACAAGGGTGAAGGATTCCAACTGCAAACATATATACGTGTGGGTGTAAGAAACATAAACAGAAAAGAGCACTTATGGGTAACAGAAGTGCCAGCTGGGACTTTAGAACTGGGTGGTTTGTGTTTGCAGTTTTCTGTGTTTTTTTTTTTTTTAGTGCAGAGTAGTTTGTAGAGTACATAATCCATATGGTGTTTAAAATAGACCACATAGTCTGAAAATGGAGCTCCTGAGAAATTCACAGATAAAAATCTCAACTATTATTTTCATATGTAAAAGCTGGAATCATCTTATAAAGATAATTCAAGATGAAATATTTCCATTTCCATTTGAATGCAGAATTATTTGGTTTTTATTGCAAAGAGCTCTGGCTAGAGCCTCCTATTAAAGGCACATGCCTGACTCCCAGCATTTTTGAAGTGTCTGTTACAACACTCAGTATTTAGCTGGCAGGAAAAGATACAGAGAGAAGATAGGCAAAGAGGAGATCTGGAATCAAAGATTCTAATGGTTAGTTCTACTGGGGAACAGGGTAAGGCGACCTCTAGACTTGTAAGTGTAGAGGGTGCTTGACCACTAGGCTTTATGATAAAAATTCCAAATCATTTTCAACTCTGTCCTTTCATAGCAACTTTAATTTATTCCTGAGAACCACTAAATAAGTAAGTTTCTATTAATTAGGTTAAATATATACTAAATAGATAAATGCATGGAAATACTTTATACCTAAAATGTTAGAAAGGTTTGTTAAAAGTCATTTATTTCTGACCCATTGTCCTTACCAACTTTTCAACCTTTTGAAGGTGAAGGGGAATAAGAGGTCCAAATTTCCAAGTGTAAAATAAATAAGCTATGGGGATGTAATGTACAGCATAGGGAATATAGTCACTAATATTGTGATAGCGTGGGACGGTGTCAGATGGTGGCTGGACTTATCATGGATCACTTCTTTAGGTATATACATGTTGAATAACTACGGTGTACACCTAAAACTAATATAATATGTTAGCTATAGTTTGATAAAAAGTTTTTAAAATATTTTTTAAAAATATCTAAGGTCCATGGTGAAAAAAATGCGGTGGGGAAGCATGATTTGTTGACAAATAAGTCACTTCCTGTAGGACACTGAGCTAATTGTTTGCCATTCACAGTGACCTCATCAGTACTGAGAGGCCGTAGTGCATGGTCTACAGAATGGTCATAAGAATTAACAATATATTGGATGACATTTTAGCAGTTATAAAGGGCTATACATATGCAATACTGGATAGGGAGTTTGGAGATAGCTCTCTACTTATGGTTCCGATATGCTCAAAATAAACTTACAAATAAAGTTGTAGCACAGAAATATACTTACAGAGAAACATTAAGGTTAAATGTCATTGTGCTTCAAAATGTGGAAATGGCAGATGTGGCCAACAGCCATCAACCTGTTCAGCCCCCTTGCTTGGTGTAAGGACTAAGCAAAATTCTTTGGG
The DNA here is from genome assembly GCF_001890085.2 of Hipposideros armiger. NCBI lineage: Eukaryota > Metazoa > Chordata > Mammalia > Chiroptera > Hipposideridae > Hipposideros > Hipposideros armiger. The sequence goes on from NW_017731505.1 coordinate 1,999,367, forward strand.
TTACATGCTATACATAAAATTTCTCCCATCTTGTTGTATTCTCTGGCTAAAAATTGTTGTGTGAAGTAAATCGATATGTCATTGCCTAAATTAATAATGTTGACATGTCACTTCTTATAGCTTATTTAGTATGTTTTGGAGTGAAAAAGTTAATATTCTGGGGGGAAAAATCCTCCCAAAAGTGATATAACTCTTAAAAGCTATTATGGCAAAAAAAAATCATAAACTGCAGTTATTATGCATTAAGTATTCTATATTACATTTTTACATCTGTATTATAATAATTTCCTGCTCACTTTAAAAAATTGTGCTGTACATTTAGTGGAAGGATTTTAATTTCAGATAAAAGGATAGGAATAAATAACTTGCTTGGGGACTTGTATCAAGTTTATAGACTTAAAATAAATTAGACAACACAATTTTACACAGCACTTTTGGAAAGTTTGATTCCCAGCAAATCAAGCAAAGAAAGATTAGCCTACTGGGAAAAATCTCAGAATACTCTAACAGAAGAGCAGAACTTTTGTTCAGAATTGGCCACTAACCAGCTCCGTGGCCTTGGAAAAGTCTCGTGGCCTCTGGGAGCTTGTCTTTCCTCATTTGTAATAAAAGAGGAGTGGTTGCACTGCATATTCATTAGTCCTTTCAGTATCCACATTCTGGAAGCTAATAATGTTTTAGGTAACCTCTTAAAGTAGAGAATACAATACCTGTGGGATTTCCAATTTCAGATGTCCCCAATGGTTACAGAGTCATACCTGTACCCATGTCTATGCCTCTGCATACTTGTAATAGAAAGAGAGAGGTTGATTTGAGCATTTTGGAATAAAATCTTTCTAAAGCATCTCACACCACCTTCATTTATAGAAATTGGGGGACCCTACTGGGCCCAAAAGGATCTGAGTATTATATCAGGTTGATAAATGTAGAAACTAACAAACCATCCAGAAACTTGAATTGCAAACACATTCTGAATTGGAGTCAATAAATCACTAGATATTGTCAACACCTACTATGTGCAATGCACTTTGCCTTTTGCTTTTGTACTCATCTCTGGAGCAGTTTGGCGCCAGATCAGTGTTTCAGGAAATTAGTTGCTACTGAGTTTTTCTCAGAGTATTTCCAGCACTTGGGTTAGTGCCACATGGATGACTTTAAAGGTGACATACACTAATTTACATAGAAATGAAAATGTAAAACCTGTGCCTTCAATAAAAGGCACCAAAAATCTGAAAACCAAAGCTCTGCTCATAAAATTTAAATTAAATTGGAGTTCTACTCCGTGGTCCCATGGAATGATAAACATACTTTAACTTTAAGTCAAAGTGTCTCAAATTGGGCATTCTTGGCATTTTGGGCCAGGTCATTCTTTGTTGTGAGGGAGCGCCCTGTGCACTGTAGGATGTTGAGCAGCATCCCTGGTCTCTACGCAACACTTTTGTGACAACCAAAAATGTTTCCACACATTGCCAAATGTCTCCTAGGGGGAAAACTTGCACCCAGTTGAAAACCACAGCTTTATAACAAGATAAATTGACAATGATATTACATCACAAATGTTGTTTTCTTGAAAACAACACTGGTGTAATTATACATTTGACAAGTAGAAATAGTTTGATGCTAATGGAACCCTGATTGAAATTTTCAGTGCTCCTATGCTATCTTCTGGTTGTGAATGGGGTTCAATAGAGTTAATTTACTGCCCTTTTAAATTCTTAGGCAACATGGAGCTGATTCAGGTACATGGAATAGAAGCTGGGCAGGGAATCGAAAGTTAGTCCATATATTAAAATGGATGGAGGGAGATTACCCTCAAAATTCAACAAAGAAGAATTTGTTCCTTGCCCTTGGAGTGGACCTAAGAAACTTAATTTATGTTGCTGCTTTTTTCCTTAAGAGTTGAAAGCATGGAAAATAAAGCTAGAACTCAAGAATATTTAAAAATGAATAAATCGAAGTCATTTCTTCCATGTTTATTTCAGTTAAGAATGTTCTCACCAGATGATAATGGATAGACTTACACTTCTCCTGGAAAGCCATAATGCTTTTGCCAGAGAAACTTTTTATAATCAGATGCAGGCTAACAGTATGTGAAAACATACAAAAAGAGAGAGTCTTGAGGAGTTGATGTTTGTGTGTGTATATATATATATATATATATATATATATATACACACACATATACATATATATGGGTTTTATAAAACCCAGTCTTGCCAGAAACTGAGAGACCAGCCGGGGAACCAGTATAACATCCTAGATGAGATTGGGCCAGGTAGTTTGGACCAAGGTGGTCAGAGTAGAGGTGATGAGAACAGATGATAGGATTTGCTGATGAATCAAGTGTGAATATGGGAGGAACAATGGTGTCTCTAAGCACCCTGGCAAAAGCATAAAGGTGGATGCAGTTGTCATTAACTGAGATGGAAAGGCGAGCAGGAGGGTTTGCAGAAAATGGCAGGTGGGGGGATTAGTAAAAGTTCCATTTTGGACATGTTACATTTGACACGCCTATTGGACATCCCCAAATGGATGTTGAACAGGAAGTTAAATTATAAGAGTATGGAATTTGAAAGAGAATTCCGAGTTGGAGATGTACTGCATACAGACATTACATAAAATCACATGACTGGAAGAGATCCACTAAAGAGTGATGTGCCAAGGAAAGAAGAGAGAAGAGGTGGGAGGACTGAGCCCCAGGGCACTCTGACAATAAAAGGTCTGGTACACAATAGCCAAAATGTGTAAACAACCCAAATGTTCATCAGTAGTTGAGAAAAATTGTGGTCTGTCCATACAATGGAGTATTATTCAGCCATAAAAAGGAATTAAGTACTGACACATGCTGTAACATAAATAGACCTCAAACCGTTATATCAAAGAAACCGAAAACTAAAGGTCACATATTATATGATCCTATTTATATGAAATGGCCAGAATAGTTAAACCTGTATAAACACAAAGCAGATACATTGTTTCCAGGAATTAAAGGATGGGGGAATGGAGAGTGACTGCTCTATAAGTATAGGGTTTCCTTTTGTGGTGATAGAAATGTTTTGGAGCTAGATAGAGGTCATGAATGCGCAACATTGTGAATGTACTAAATGTCACTGAATTGTTCACTTTAAGATGGTTCATTTTTTTAAAATATTTTTTTAGGGCCGGCCGAGTGGCGCGATGGTTAAGAACTCGCTTGGGGTGCCGGGGGGCCCCGGTTCGGATCCCACATATGAGGGCCGGTGACACTGCCCTCCACAGCTGAGATGCTGAGCGGTGGCTCGACCTGGAGCTGGGCTGCCATGGGTCGCCAGCGATGGCGTAGGCTGCAGTCCTCTGCTGCAGTGGGTTGCCATGGGCTACCGTGTGTGGCCAGCAGCCGCAGTGAGCGGCCGTCCGGAGGCCGGCGACTGATCTGCCTCGCCCGGGAAGAGTGCAATGATGGTGCCAACTTGGGCCAGTGAAGCAACGTCCTCCACAACTAGATTGAAGAGCAAAACGACGGCAACTTGTCTGTTCCCCTTTCCCCAATTCCCCAGCACTGTTCCCATCCCCCCAATTCCCCAATAAAAAAAAAATCTTAAAAAAAATTTTTTTTTATTTTTTCAATTACAGTTAACATACAATATTATGTTAATTTCAGGTGTGCAGCACAGTGATCAGACATTTATATAACTTACAAAGTGATCACCCCAATAAATCTTGTACCCATCTGACATTATACATAGTTATTACAATATTATCGACTGTAGTCCCTAAGCTATATTACACATCCCCATGACTATTCTGTAACTACCAATTTCTACTTCTCAATTCCTTCCCCTCCCTTACCCATTCCCCACCCCCCATCCCATCTGGCAACAGTCAAAATGTTCTCTGTATCTATGAGCTTTTTTGTGTTCTGTTTGTTCATCTATTTTGCTCCTTAGACCCCACATGTCAGTGAAATCATATGGCATTTGTCTTTCTCTGGCTGACTTAGTTCACCCAACACAGTACCCTCTAGGCCCATCCATGCTGCCACAGATGGCAAGATTTCATTCTTTTTAATGGCTGAATAATATTTCATATTATTTCATTTTATATATATATATATATATATATATATATATTCCATAATAATCCATTGAATATATATACACAGTAATACCTTGGATTGTGAGCATAATTCATTCTAGAAACAAACTACTCATATTGTAAGACATTGCTCGTTTACCAAGTTAAAATGTACTAGAAATGTTTGCTCATCTTGCAGAACACTCGCAAACCAAGTTACTCACAATCCAAGGTTTTACTGTATCTATCTATATCTATCTATCTATCATCTTCCTATCTTCTTTATCCATTCATCTATCCATGGACACAAAAGCCACTTTTGTATTTTCATATCTTGGCCACTGCAAACAATGTTGCAATGAACATATGAGTACAGATGCACACGTCCCCCTGAGTCAGTGCCCTGGGTTTCTTGTGACAAATACCCAGAAATGGAATTGCTGGGTCCTTCTTTGTCTCTTGTTATAGGCTTTGTTTTAAAGTTTTGTCTGGTATGAGTATTGCTACCCCAGGATTTTTTTGTTTTCATTTTCATGAAATATCTTTTCCATCCATTTACATTCAGTCTCTGTGTGTCTTTCAATCTGAAGTGAGTCTCTTGTAGGCAGCATATGTAATGGTCTTGATTTCTTATCCATTCAGCCACCTTATATCTTGATTGGAGCATTTAATCCAGTTATGTTGGAAGTAATTGTTGATATGTAGTTATTGCCGTTTCATTATTCTTTCTTCTCTTTCTCTTCCTCCTCCTCCTCCTCCTCCTAGAAATCCTTTAGCATTTTTTTTAGCTGAGCCATCCTGCCACCTGTTGGCAGCTCAGTGGCGGCTCAGCTCGGGCATCAAACCGGCGACCCTGTTGCTCAGAGCTTGCACTCTTGAGCGTGCTCTTAACCAACTGGGCCACTCAGCTGGCCCCTTTAGCGTTTTTTGTAATACTGGTTTGGTGGTGATGAACTCCTTTAGCTTTTTATAGTCTGGGAAGCTCTTTATCTGTCCTTTGATTCTAAATGATAGCCTTGCTGGTTCTTGCTTTTCATCACTTGGAATATTTCCTGCCAATCCCCTCTGGCCTGCAAAGTTTCTGTTGAGAAATTAGCTCATGGTCTTATGGGGGCTCCCTTGTAGGTAACTAACTGCTTTTCTCTTGCTGCTTTTAGGATTCTCTCTTTGTCTTTATCCTTTGGCATTTTAATTATGATGTGTCTTGGTGTTGGCTTCTGTGGGTTCATCTTGTTTGGGACTCTCTGCACTTCCTGAACTTGTATGTCTATTTTCTTCTCCAGGTTACAGAAGTTTTCCATCATCATTTCTTCAAATAAGTTTTCAATTTCTTGCTCTCTCTCTTCTCCTTCTGGTACCCCTATGCTGCAAATGTTGGTATGCTTGATGTTGTCCCAGTGGCCCCTTAAAATATTCTCATTTTGAGGCCTCTTTTTTGTTGTTATTATTTTGATTGGGTGGTTTTTTTTTTCAGTTATTGTATTCTTCATATCTTACTGGTTCTTTTTTATGTTTTCTGTCTCCATTTTTATGTTTCCTATCTCTTTGTTGAAGTTCTCCCTGAGATCACTGAACATCCTCATAGCCAGTGTTTTGAACTCTGCACCTGGTAGATTGCTTGTCTCCATTTTGTTTAGATTTTTTTTTCTCAAGTTTTGTTCTGTTCTTTCATTTGGGACATTCTTCGTTGTCTCCTCATTTTGGCTGCCTATGTTTATTTCTGTGTACTAGGTCAGGCTGCTATGTCTCCAAGTCTTGGAAGAGTGGCCTTATGTAATAGGTGTCCTGTGGGGCCCAGTGCCCCAGTCTCCTTGGTCAACTGAGCCTGGTGCTCCAGGTGTGTCCCTTGTGTGTGTTGTGCATGCCCTGCTGTTGTAGATCATTGATTGCTGTTGGCATGTCAATGGGAGAGATTGACCCTCAGTCGGATTGGTTGTGAGGACTGGCCATGACTACAATGGAGAAGCTATTGTGCAGGGGCTGACCCCACAAAGCAGGATTCATTTTCGTGGGGCTCTGGTGCTTGCTAAGTCTGCCCTTTGGGTGTGTCATTTGTGGAGGTGCTGGCTGGTGTTCTGGTGTGGTCTGAAGCTGGCCACCAGATGTGTTGGTTCTGGGGCTATCTTGGGAGGGACTCTGTGCAGGCCAGGGTCAGCCACTGCCTGTTCCCTGCCCAGGGCCACTTGGTATGAACTACAAACTGATCTGCAGATGGTCTCCACTTGTGCTGGGCTTGAAGGTGCCTGGGAGAAGCTCAGCTGGGAACTGAGGCTAGCAGCCACTAGTCCTGGGCTTGGAGCTGCTTAGCAAGGGGAGACTGAAGAGATTGAGAGGCAGAAAATTGGAAACAGGAAGTAGAGAAAACGCTTTGCAGGACTCTTGTACAAGGAAGTCGAGAAATGGGGCAGTACCTGGAGAAGGACTGGGTGATGGAAGAAATAACTGCATGTTTTAAAGGTGATTTTAAAATTTTGACTTATTCCTCTCTCCACCCCACAATTACTCAAAAGTTGCTGGCAGGGTTTACCATTGGAGAGTGAATGCACTTGCAAACCAATCCATCACCCTAGCCTACTATTATCACTTAGGGAAACAACACATTCAGTGAGCACAATTATAGAAGTGCAACATGACTGAGTGACATTTGTGTACTTAAAGAGTACACAGCACACACATGGACATACACCCTGTTTACTGGCCCTGACTAAAAAGAGTGGAAATACAGTATTTTAATTGTGTATCATGATGCTTTTTTGGCACGGTACCAGATTTGGACAGGCTTGTTGATACAAGATACTGTTGCCAACAAATAATAGCTGACAATAGATTAATATTTGTGCTGCAGAATGAAGTTGTAGATAGTGTTTTCACTATGATTTTATTGGCCTGTTTAAGGACCCACCATGGAAGAGCATAGCCATGAGCTAGTAGTACAAGAAGCTAGACTTGAACTGATGTACAAACCTAATTAGAACATGGCCCTAAAATGAGAGAGTGGAGGATTGGAAAGAAGTAGAGCTGATTTGCTCTGTGTTTGGGAGGTTTTCATGTGAATGGATTTTATAGTGAGATAAAGAAACTGAAGTAGCATAAAATGCATTGGAAAAGAGAAATTGGCTCAGAGTACAGATAATTCTTTAGAGGAGTTGTGTTATAAATGACAGGAAATGAAGGATGAGGTAGCTGGAGGGGGATTGGAGAGTAAATGTGGGGATTTTTTCATAGAAGAAATAAGATATTTGTAAAGGTGAGTTTTATAAGTTTAACCTATTCCTTTCCACAATCATAATTTCTCAAAAATTACTATTAGTAGGTGAATGTACTAGCAAATCTATATTTGTCACCTTTGCCTAATAGCCCATGTTAGGAAAGCAACTATTACCCATTTCCCCCCTTCATTTGAAAGGTTAACATTGTAGACATTTGTTTCTCAAAATAATAAATAAGAACATAGCTTTAAAAATCTACATTTCACAAATTTGTGACTTTCCCCACGATCCTTCCTCAAATAAGGAAGGACACAACCTCTCTGTCCATTGGCTGGGATGGTGGTTGTGAGAAGGGCTAAACAATATGGGGTGTGGCTGATGGATTCACTGGATGTTCGATTAATTTCAGAGGTTTCTATAACAGCAAGCTGCACGGACATGTTGCTAATGAGTACATAGGTCCCGCATTAGGGACACCCTGAACCCACTCTCATCTCTAAGAGGAAAAACACAAAGAGCGGGATGCATGGGGAGGCGACCCGCCAAACATCTGCATTTAATTTGTCAGCAGCAGTGACCACCCAGGGGGCAGCGTTGTCTTCCCAGGGAAACTCGATTACACAAGCATGAGGTGCCTTAACTTCCTGGAGGAAAAATGATACCTTTGCTCAAGCAAAAAACTGCTTTGGAAAGAGTTTCCCAAAGTGTTGTCTGTGCTTCAGTTCAAGGAGTTTTAGAGGAAAACTTGCTAAGCCCATAGTTTCCCCTCTCCTGTCCCTGGCAAGTGCCAGAGGAAGCAGGAGATGTGAGGGGTGTTCCCTTTGGGGCAAGCCAGTCAGTTGGGAGTGGATGAGATCTTGGGTTTCGTGCCCAGTTTGCTGGAGTCGTTAATACTTGAGACCAGAGTATACTAATCGGGTGTGTTCCTGGAAGAACTCAGAACTATATTCCTTTAGGCCAGTGCTTCTCTCAGTCAGCACGATAGCTTTTTAAGGCTGTCCTCCAGGTGCTAGTATGTGCCAGCAACATTCTCAAATGTTCCAAGAGAAGCCATGATAGAGACCCAAGTGATGCTCAGGGTCCCTCAGATGCCACTGACCAACCCAGCAAGCCGGTCCTGCCATCTGCTCCGTTGAACCCTTTATAGGAAATTGTATTCCCTTCAACTTGGCCTCAAATATCTCCAGACTGTATTATGTCTCTGCTTTGTGCAATATGTTCTTTAGCAGTCTTCGCCCACTTACACATTATGAGGTTTACCTCGATTAGGTCCAATGCTGAGCCTAAATTTTTCTTCTCATGATTTTGACGGAATTCATTTGCTGGAGTATTTCCTGTTTTTATAGCATTTCCTCCTGTTAGACTCTAACACTAGAAGGCAGTGTCTCATTATTCCTCCATTGCATCTTGATTATGTGGTTGCCTCCCCACTGCCCTGCCTACACCATTGCCTTAACGGTAGAATTCAAGGGCCTTCTCTCTTTTATCTCCAAGTCTATCATCATGCCTGGCATATAGTAGCATTCTGTGAATATGTGTTGAATGAATGATCTCTCAAAGTCATGCAGGATCTGACACATGCTCTCTACACCAGCCTGGTAGAATTAAACTGCGGACTCTGGCCCAGACTACCTGGGTCTGAATCCTAGCTTCATCCCTTACTGGGTACTGTGACCTCTCTCTGCCTCAGTGTCCTTATCTCTAAAATGGGTAAATAGGAATACCAACTTTTCAAGCACTGTGAAGATGACCACTAATTATTAAAGAGGAAGAACTACTCATGGCATGTATATCTCTTCACCGCACAGCCCCTCGTCTATGCTCCAGTCACATCCGCCCTCATAGCTGATGCTTTGGGGATGCCCTCTGCCTCCCGCGCCATGGTTGTTCCTCTTCTTTACTTATCATGTTCCACAGCCTCCAGTTAAAAACCATCCTTGGCTTCCACAGTCTGTGTAAGCCGCCTCAGTCATGGATATGGACGGCACCATATGCGTACCTCTGTCAGAATGCTTACATTGTATTGTAACTGGCTGTTGTCTGTCCTTCCCACAAAAATGTGAGCTCCTGTAGGGTAAGGACACTCTCCTTCATCTGTAGATCCCTAGCGGGGCCCGTGAACAAAATTGGACCTTCCAAAATGTCAGACATTGAGGAGTGTCTGGACCACTGTGACACTTCAGGGGATGAATATATCCTTGTGTTTGACTCTGACTACGTTTCTGAGACATTAGCTGGATAAAAACGCTGAAGCAGTTTTTCTCTAGGCGTAACTAGAAGATTCAAAGGACTGAAAGCTGAAAGATAATATGTGAATTACGAGGATGCGAAAGAATGCGAAAGCTAGCCAAGAACTTATCAAATTCCAAGTGCAGTAAATTAAATAAAACCAGAGGCTACTGAGAGAGACAGTTTTGAAACTGATATGGTTTGGTTGGTGGAAGGAGACAGCAGCCCAGGCTGCACTGCACTGGTAAACTTTTAGCAAGCCTTTCAACCTTCACAACTCCTCCCGGACTCAGGATGATGTTATCGTGTGTGGTGCATTATCAGAATCCCCATCCTCTGAGCAGAAAAGAAACGTTAAATATGTCCATCATGGGTACAGAGAAAAAACATTGTGTGCCCTAGGGTCAGGTACACAAGTTTGGAAGCCAGGATATCTGGAATTTTCTGATATCAGTATTTATTTTCTTAGTGCCTTTGGCAAATTTTAATCTCTTTGGTTCATTTCTCACCAGAAGGTTTTGGTTTGGGCCATACAGAGTACTGTATTTGGTGATATTTTTGCAGTAATGAAGGTGGAGAAATATTTCTTTTCATTGTTAAAGTTGTTTATTGGCATAAAGTCTATCACAAAGCAATTAAGACTGAGGACTCCAGAGCCGATGTCCTCAGTTCAGATCCCAGCTCTACCACTTGAGGACTTTGGGTGAGGTCCTCTGACTCTCTAAGCTTCAGTGTTTTCATGTGTAAAATGGGCAACCATCATGACCTCAGAGGGCTGTTGTCAGGTGAACATAAAACAGTGTCAAACAGTGGACCTCAAGAAGGGGGATGTGCGCTTACCTCCATGGATGCACACTGGGCCCAAAGGGGCTGCCAGCCTGCCATGATCTCACCATGCTTCCAAGGCAAGTCTGATCTGTTGTCAGGAATCTGTGCATCTTTGCTCTCTTAAAGTGTGATGTGGTCAAGAGACAGGCAATGCTTCCCCAGACAGGTTTAGCCAGTTTTTCTCTTTATTAACAGTAGGTGGGCCAACCTTAACTGAAAGGTCCACAGACCTAGAATATGTAACAAATAATGTGATGGTTCTCAACCTTGGTTTCCTAGTAGAATCCACTCAGAGCTTTGAGCAAACACCAGTGTTTGAGCCCCACCCTAGATGAATTAAGTCAGAATCTCTTGCAAGGGACACCAGGTTTTCAGTATATTTTTAAAGGTCCCCAGGTGCTTAGAATGTTGAGTGGAATTGTGATGATTGCTTGATGTGGGAAGAAGGACTCAAACTAGACAGACAAAACTGGGCAATCAAAACTAGGTTGATAGGCAGTTCCTAAAAGAGTTAATATAGAGTTACCGTAAGACCCAGCAATTCCACTCCCAGATACATACTGAAGAGAAGTGAAAACAAAACATATGTTGACACAAAAACTTGTATGTGAATGTTTATAGCACCATTATTCAAAAGAGCCAAAAAGTGGAAACAACCCAAACATCCATTAATTGTTAAACAGATAAATAAAATGTGGCATATCCATACAATGGAATATTATTCAGCCATAAAGAAGAATGAAATAGTGATTCATGCTACAACCTGGATGAATCTTGAAAATATTATGCTAAGTAAAAGAGGCCAGACACAAAAGGACAAATATTGCATGATTCAATTTATATGAAATGTTCAACATAGGCAAATCCACAGAGACAGAAAACAGATAAGTAGTTTCCAGGGGCTGGGAGAAGGGTGATTGAGAAGTGACTACTAATAGGTACAGGGCTTTTTTCGGGGGTGATGAAATTTGGGACGTTTTGAAATTTGGAAGTAGTGATGGTTGCACAACCTTGTGAATATACTAAAAAACACTAAACAAGTGTGCTTTAAAAGGGTGGATTTTATGGTATCTGAATTATAGCTTTAAAAAACTAGACCTAGTCCTTACTGTTTGTGTGACATGGGCATGTGAATTATTGAAACGGTTTGAACCCCAAAGTCTCTCTTCTGTAAAATGGAGGAGGGTTCTCATCAGAGATGTAGGAAGGATGAAAGTTGATGTTTGTGGAGCCCCTGTGCACGGTTTGCCCTCAACATCTGGGAGTGTGCTGCCCGCTTCGCTCCCTGCCCAAATCCCAGAGAGGCCCCATGAGGAGACTAAGGGATGGGTGTCAGCAGGGGAATAGGAGCACCAAGGAAAACGGGTGAGAACTCCCCGGTCCCTCTTCCCCCGTTGGACTCTGTTTTCATGAGCTGGTTCTGGTCTTGGGGAAGCCATTCTGGATGTTATGGGCTGAATGTGTCTCCCCCAAATAATACGTTTCAGTCGTAAGCCCCAGTGTGATGGTATTTGAGTTGGGGGCTAGTTAGGATTAGATGAGGGTAGGGCCCTAGTGATAGGAAAAGAGCCTCTATGACAAGAGACACCAGAGAGCTTGCTGTCTCTCTGTGTCTCCCTGCCATGTGAGGACACAGTGAGAGGCAAGCCAGGAAGAGAGCCTTCCCAGAAGCCGAATTGGCTGGCACCTCGATCTTGGACTTCCACCCTCCAGAGCTGTGAGAAGGAAATGTCTGTTGCTTAAGCCCCCCAGTCTGGGATGTTTTATTTTGGTGGTCCAAACAAGCTAAGACACTGGGGTAGAATCAGGAATAGTTCTTTGGAGAGATGACACAGTTAACAAAGGTCAAGTGTGTGAAGCCTTCTCTAGCCATATTAGGGCTATAATGATGTGCTTTTCTTTTTCTTAAATTGTAATATCACTTTCCTTTTTAGCCATGTGGTTGCCAAGTCCAGCAGTGGACAAATAATTTGAAAGAAATGGTGTTGTCTTTTTCTAAAACGGGAAGATTCACAGTTGAAGGCTGTGAGATGTGATTATTGTCCTTATTGTGAAGGAGCAGTGAGAGTAAGGTTCTGACTGGCTGTGGGGGGTTGAAGTGTGATTGGATGAGGTGAGAGCCGCAGCCCTTTTACGACATCGCCATTTCTCTACTCGGTTCTGGAGAATCCTCCAGCTTCATGTGTCAGTGTTTCCAGTCTTCAGGAATTGGACTGAGAAGTTAGAATTCTGGGCAATTTCATGAGGTTTTCTTTATTATGCCTTATTGACAAAATACTTCTAACATTCTTTATATTCTTTATTAATTATCATAGATATTAACGTTGTTTACTATATAAGGAATTTTTAATTTAGTGTTATTTACAGAGAATTGTAATTCTCTAACAAATATTCAAATGCTGGAAATGCTGGCAAGTGTTATTGGGCAGAATCTGAATAACCTTACATTCAGATCTTATTAGATTAACAACACTACCCAGGGTCACACATGGAAATTGCCAGTTGAAGGACTTATTTTGCTTCAAAAACTGGTCATTTCTTGAACACCAATAGTATTATTAATATTTGTATAAAGTATACTATGCATGTAAGCTTATTAATATTTACCTTATTTGCAACAAACACACATGTATTACATGGCGACAGCTGTACGGAAGGCTGAATGACTAGCTCATGACCACTTTTTGGTGCTCTGATCCCAGTTCTGGAAACGCCAAACTTGTTCTTCGACTCCATGTGTTACGTTCCTGCTCTTACTTTTGACTTCGTGTCAGTCAGTGCCTTTCATCAAGCCAGTTATGTCTCCATGTTGGTTGTTCAGTTTAAATTCTCGGAGGAGAATTATAACACCTTTTCTCATTTCCTCAATGTCTTGACTAATTTTTCTCAGAATTTGGGTTTTAAAAACACATATAAATTGCTGAGAAGTGCCAAGAGGGAATTCACACATGAAAGTGCTACTTGTGATAACGCATGAAGTCTCTTGACTCCAGCAGATAGGGCAGGCTGGGGGATGCTGGGACCTGGAGGTAAAACAGCATGCTCGCAGGGTGGGGCTAGCTCCCTGGGGTACAGACCCAACTTCAGGTGCTGGAAGAAAGTCCAGTCTGACAGGTGGTGAAGGCCATGAGCATGCACCTGGCAGACCTGTGACTACAGGGAGCACAACTGATGGACGGCTCCAGCTGCTGCACTCTGGAATCCGTCGTGGGTTTGCACCGAAGCCCCCCTCTCACAGGATGCTCCCTCCCAGTGGCTAAATGATGAGGGGATACTAAGTCAGGCCTGACCCTGAGAGACCTAGTACCCTTTTGATAGGTGACTTTGGTTAAGATGCCCTGACAGCTTTCTCGAACCTTCCCAAGGCTGAAGGGTAGAGTAGGAGCTTCCACCTTCTCCCCTTCTCTCCTTCACTGGGAGTCACTGAGCATCACAATCTGAGCGCTCTCCTGGCCATCTCCATTTCCCATCCTAGTTCCTCTCACACAGGAATGCCCCCTAATGGAATCCTTGCACACTTCATCCTGTCTCAACATTTGACTATCAGACAACGTGAACTTACGCACGGATAGATCAGTGTGCAGCCATCGGGGCTACAGAAAACCAGGGACAGGAGATCCAGTGGGGTGTATGACAAATGGGACAAGCACACTGGCAGTGGAGAGGGATGTTTGGCAATCTCAGCAGCAGGCAGGCAGGAGATTTCAGGAATGTTCTTCCCTGAGTTCATGGGGAGCAAGAGACCACAGCCTTCCACCCCTGTAAGGAACTGAAATGGGATGAACACAGTACATCCCTAAGGAGGCTGAGCTCATTCCAATGACTGAGATCTAGCTTGAGCCCAAGAGGTGAGCTGGAGGCCGCAGGTGAGGAGACCATCCAGGGAACAAAGGAGAAATCCAGTTATAAGAACTGGGGGCAAGATTCAGAGCCAAAACTACAGCCAGGCAAGTATGAAAGGGTGTTCTAGATATTAAACCAGAATTTTTAAATTCCTCCCAATGAAGATAAAGGTTGGTTCTAGAAACTAGCACAGGATTGAATCTTCCATAATGAAGAAGGATGTTTTGTAGGAAGCCATGGGGGAGAATGGAGCTCTGGAGGGTCCTGCAGAGCAATGTCAACATTCATGTAGCCTGGAGAATGGGGCCACTCACTGAGGTGACCCCAGTCATTTTACTGTTCCTGGGAGCTGGGCTGGTTTATGAGAGAACATAGACCTAGGGACCAGAGCAAGAGTGGACTGAAATGCTAAGCGGTTTGAACTGCGTTTTGCAACTGGAAGTATGTTGTTTGAAAATGATCCAAGTCACAGTCTAGCCTTAATATATTTTGACTGCTTGATATGGATAAGTATTTATAGAACTATTCATTCTTTTTTTCAGAAATATTCACTGGACATCTATGTGCAAAGCAAATAGGGAAAGATGCTTGATTGTGAAGATATTTATATCTTTATTGTAACATATCAATGATTTGCACCTGAAAAGTATATTTACTTTGTGGAAAGCCTCAAGAAACCATGAAAAATTTAGTGTTGTAACAGCCCAATGTAATCCAAGAGCATCAGAATTTAAAGTAATGAGAGTATACAGTAAATAAGAGGCTTTTGCTTGGGTAACTTGATTCATTTTTAGCGAGTATCCCTATAGGTGAAATAAAATGTTATAGAATAATTCTCCCAAGAAATGCAGGGTATTGGCAGCATTAAGTCTGAATTTGTTCTCCAAAGAAGTCTGGAGGCCGGTAGTTCTCTAACTTGCACCAAATTTAGCATAACTGTTCTGGAGCCAGAGCTTCTGAGAAGTTATAATCCCCAAACCAAGAGAATGTTGGAAGTAATATCTCCTCATTTAAATGCAAGCTGAACATATAAGCCAAATTATGAGAGCCCACTTTCTTAGGTCGCTTGTCCACACTTTTGCTGGCCACATTGTCACAAATAAAAGCAAGGAATGGTGCGATTGTGTTAAGTCAATGCACATATTTACAATCTAACATTTAAATACATTTTAAGCTGAATGAAATAAATTGAGAACTTTGTCCCACTGTCATTGCAGACTTATCAGTGGAGATACAAAAATACTTCTTAAGCTTTCAGAAAAGCTACTCTCCTAGTGTCGAGGCCATGGCTTATCTTATTCATGGGTTTCAGAAGGCTGAAACCCATGAGCAAGATCTCTCTGTGTCTCTATGGTCTTCTCCATACCAGGTCAGAAAATGCATGTCATCCTTATGTTCTGGTTTCAACATGGAGCTGCCCTTGGAACTGTGGATACACGTGGGCTCTGATGATTGCCTTCAGTGTCTCAATGATATTACCAAATGTTATGCCCAAACCCATGGCCTAATGTTGCATTCTGAAAGGCGAGCCTGATTTACTGCCGTGTCTGAAACTTTTATTGGAACAGGATACTGTGTTTTCTTTCCAATGACTGCACAAGAACTATACACTCTCTCAGAATTAGCCCAAGATACCTATAAAGCTACTTTCAAGTGTTTATAAGATTGGAATCAAAACATGAGATCATGAGTCTTTTGCTGCAAATATCATTATTTGTTTAAATGTCCTTTTCTGTCATAGTATAATGTCAGGAAAGTGCTCTTATGTGTTCACTAATAGCACAACTGAAATCAGAAAAGCCAGGCTCAAAGTCTGCCCGGGTTAGATGTCGATGTTGGTTTAAGTTAATTGAAAGCTTGGGAAAAGGAAAAATAAAATTCCCAAGTCTTTACCTCACACTGATTTACCTTAAGTTAGATGATGGTTTAATTATTTTCTCTCAATATTTATTGGACACCTACCACATGCAAAGATGGAATAACAGGACATCGGGAGCTAAGAGAGTCTCTGTTCCCAGTGAGTTCCCATAGTTGACTGGGGAGCCAAGTATCTCAATTACGCTAGGAGAAAGCATAAGATTAGCGACAGGTGTCACTAAGCACAGCTGTCCAGGTGACATCTTCTCCAAGCAGGACCCAGGGCTCAGCTCTGCCATGGGCACTAATAGGATGAGTACACTTGGCTCCAATAAACCATCAGGAAGTAGCTGATGACTCAGTGTACCACACAGCATTCAGTCCTTTTCATGCATACTGTTCTTCCTGGGATGTTGTCTTCTAGGCAGTCCTCCACCTTCTCCCCATCCCAACCAGATCTACTCACTTGGCCTATCTAATTCCTTTTCATCTTTAATATTTCAAAATATTCACCAATTCCTTTAGGACTCTCCCCTGACTTCTTCCCAAAGGGACTGTCTTCCCTTGATGGCACTCTGCATTTCTTATATCACAGTACTTATCACGCTTTTATCATGAGTGCTTGCTTAATTATTTACTCTCGTAATAGAGTATTCATTCCATGAGGACACAGGCTTCATCGGTCTTGCTTATCAGGGTCTAGTACAGAGCCTACATATGACAAGTCCCTAATAAATACTTTTAATTGAGTGAATATATGACCTATGATAATCATATAGAAAGCTTCCTGTCAAGGCCGCCATGAACAATTGAGCAGGTTGTCTTCTGTAGAGCTCCTGGGGACACTATTCACTTCAAAGACTGTGTAAATGGTTCTACCTGGAGTCAAGCAGTGTACACCCAGCACAGTCTTACATGATGGTCTTCCCTTCCATCTGTTATGTATTGCACCCAAATTTTTCTTTGTTGAGTTAGTCGAAACATAGACTTTTAGTGTCTAATAAAAGCCAGAAATTGCATTTTAGCCTGCATGTCCGACGAAACTCAATAAAAATTCCTTGGAACAACTGCATATGACTTACAAATCTAACGTTTGCATGGCCCTTCACAAGGATTAAGGTCTTGGAATCTGGTACAGCAGGAAATTGTTTGTCATTAAAGAAGGCATTCTAGTGGTGGTGAAGGGATATGTTCAAACAAAGGAAATTAAGACAGCCTTGGGTGAATCAACATTCTTGTTCTTTACCTGCTTTATCCCATTATGAAAGAGCAATCCCCTTCATCTCCACTCTTTAAGAAATAAAAGAAAAAAAATGAATAAAGAAGAGATGGGAATGACAAAGGGAGGAAGGGAACGATGGTGGGTGGGAGGGAAAGAGGCAGGAAAAGAAAGGAAAAAGAAAGGGATGAGTTTGCAATATCCTGGAATAGGTGGACAGAAAAGAAACCCAAGATGAGAATGGAAAAGTTAAATTTTTAATACTTAGTCGCTTTTGAGTTTACGATGTTATCAACGCCAACTACAAACTTAATGCTGATTTCTCTGGTCTTTCTCAAACACAGGCGGTGCGTCCATCTCACTGGCCCAAGTCAATCAGGCATTGATGTTAAAGTCATTATTGCCAACAGATGAGCCAGAAGATATCTATTGGCAGTGTGGGCTCAGAGTGTTACTCACTGGCTAAGACTCTCAGCGTTTTTGTCATCTGGTAAGTGCAACATCTCGTGGCATAGTTTTTGCTAGCTTCTCTCAGCTGTACATATTCCATTCCCCATGAATGCCTTCCTAAATTCCAGAGTTGTTCTATCTGTAAAAACATGTGCTCTTCCCTTAAGGATTGTTGATTTCCCTATATTAGTAAATAGCTTGATAAGTATAATAGATGACGTATCTGTCCCCAAAGGACTGGCTATATTGTCTTTTGCTTGGTTTAAGGCCTTTGAATTGTTCTTGTGACTTCAGGGCTTGGTTTCCCTGTTCATTGCATTCAGATCTCATTAACTCCTGAGTTCGTTTTCCTACTCAAGGATTTAAACTGTTCTTTTGGCTTTTGAAGATTCAAAAACAAATCATGATGGGATGTTTTGACAATAGTCATGAGTTAAGTTGCTGATGTGGCATGATCAACAATACACAAATAGTTGTGTCAAAGCTAGCTTATCAGTCCTCCTTCTCTTGACTCACAGGAGAATTCATTCTCCTAGACTGCCCTGTCTCTTTATACCCAACAGTCATGTCTCAGGTGTCTGCTTCCATGAAGGAGGTACATGTCTAATGCTGGAAGCATCTCCCAGAACCAAAGGATAATCCTCTCTGTGGATGTGGTTGGAGCAACTGTATTTATTCAACTTTAATTGATTTTAATTTAAATAGCCTCATGTGATTAGCATCTTCTTTATCAGACAGAACTGCTCTAGAGGATAAATAAATTGCCTTCAGCACTAAGATGGTGAGCATTTTGGCTCTTCTCTCTTTTTTCCTCTCCAACACAGTGTCGGGCACATAATTTGTTTATTTATCTGTTTTTTGTTAGCCTGAACTGAAAATGTCTCACTTTTTTTTTCTTCCTTTCCTTGGCTCTTCTGTTTTGTTTGTTTGTGTTTTGGTGCATGTATGTATGTATTTATTTCTACTCCATTTAAAAACGTATTGTCCTCCCCATTGGTCCTGTTGATGACCCTTATCAAATAAACTCTGATCCAAGATACAAGACTTCCCATCTCCCTGAACCTGATAGGGTTTTAAGAATGTAAATCCTCCTTGGGTGAAGGAATCAGCAAATACTGAAGGTTCTGGATGATTTTTATATGGCTCTTCATTGTTTCTGTCCATGTGGAGGCTTTGATTTCACATCTTAAGGTCACATATGGATTGACCAAACATTTCAAGTGTCACTTCCTCTCCCCTTGGGGAAACCCGAGGCTTAACACCCTTGCTAATTCAACTCTCCCACAAAGTACGTTTGTCATGCCAAGATAGGCACAGAGATGGGCCCATCTGATTAAAAGCCCAGCCATGCAGTTTAAAATGTCAGACCGTTAAAGTGTAGAAATAAATGAAGCAAGTAATGCAGTGATTTCCTAGCCAGGAGTACCAGATGCACGCACCTGGCCCCCGGGTGGAGATGTTGACAGTGCTGCTTGGTTGTAATCCTTTCCAGCTGAGTCCTCTAGTAATGCACCATCTTGGGCGGTCTTTAGTTTGGATGCTTAACTTGAATGGCATCAAGAAAAAGGAGATCATACGGGTCTCGATTTTCAGGGATGTTTAATAGACACCATCTCCTCCTTCTGAATATGACTTAAGCGCTTTGCAGGGAGGGACATTTTTATTTTATTTTTTTATCTCAGGTGTACAAAAGAACATAATGATTAGACATTTACACCGCTTACAAAGTGATAACCTCCCCAAGTCTACTACCCCTATGACATCATACATAGCTATTCCAATACCATTGGCTATATTCCCTATGCTGTGCTTTATATCCAGTGACTATACAAATCTATATTTAATTAAAGTTCACGTTCCATATTATTTTATATTAGTTTCAGGTGTACAGCACAGTGGTTAGGCATTTATATAATCTATGAAGTGATCCCCCGATGAATCCAGTACCCATCTGACACCTTACATAATCTTTACAACATTGTTGATTATGTTCCCCATACTGTGGTTCACATCTCTGTGACTATTTTATGTCTACCAATTTGTACTTTGTAATACCTTTACTTTCTCCCTATCCCCCAACCCCCTTCCATCTAGAAAAAAATTAGTTTTTTCTCTATATCTGTGAGTCTATTTCTGTTTTGTTTGCTTGTTTATTCTGTTTTTCAATTTCACATATAAGTGAGATCATATAGTATTTGTCTTTCTCAGTCTGACTTATTTCACTTAGCATAATCTTCTGTAGGTCTATCCATGTTGTTGCAAATGGTAAGATTTCATTCTTTTCATGGCAGAGTAATACTCTATTGTATAAATGTACCACAGCTTCTTTATCCAGTCATCTACAGATGGGCATTTCAGTTTTTTCCAAGTCTTGGCTATTGTAAATAGAACTGCAATAAACATAGGGGTGCATATATTTTTTCAAATTAGTGTCTTAGATTCCTTTGGATAAATACCCAGAAGTGGAATTGCTGGGTCATAAGGTAGTCCTATTTTAAATTTTTTTAGGAACCTCCACACTCTTTTCCATAGTTGCCGCACCAATTTGCAATCCCACCAACAGTGCACCAGGGTTCCCTTTTCTCCACATCCTCACCAGCACTTGTTGTTTGTTGATTTATTGATGACAGCCATTCTGACAGGACTGAGGTGCTATCTCATCTTGGTTTTGATTTGCATTTCTCTGATGGTTAGTGATGTTGAGTATCTTTTCATATGTCTATTGGTGATCTGTATGTCCTCTTTGGAGAAATGTAGGGAGGGACATTTTAAATATGAGGGCAGGGGTTTCTCAAACTGGAGTGTGCCCTGGAGGGCTTGTTAAACATATATGTTGGACCCTTAGCCTAGAGTTTCTGATTGGAGGGAGGTGCCAAGAATTTGCATTTTTAACATGCTTCCCAGTGATATTGCTGGTTCAGGGACCACACTTTGAGAAACGTTCTCTTAATCCTGAATTTTCCTGGACATTTCCAATATGTTGTCATTTTATTTATTTCTCCAAGCTGATTTTTAAAAAATCTATGGCTTAATTTGTGTACATTTGTCAGACATTTTATGAAACTACACATACCAATTAATTCATTTGACAAGTGTTCCCACTATATGCCAGACACTGTGCTAGCTTCTGGGGCTGCAGACGTGAACCAGACGGATCACCTCTTACAGAGATAATGGTAGTGGGGGAAGGCAGAGAGTGCACTGTGAAGTAAACAAGTAAATGTCGTAGCGATAAGGTGCTAGGAGAGCTGGAGCACCAGGAGTTATGTCAGCACCTGGAAAGACACGTGATATAAACTTAGATGATTATGGAGTCTTCCTGGAGGCGGCCACATTTAAGTTGAGATCTAGTGAATAATAAGGATTTAGGTGGACCTAAAAGAAGAGGTGGATTGTGGGTGAAGGAGAGAGAGGACAAATCTGGAGGACTGAGGAGGAACTGCATTATGGTGCTCTACAGGAAGTGAAAGAACCTCAGTGTGACTACAGCGCAGAATTTGAGAAAGAGAGCATTACACGATCAGGAGGGGCCGGCAGGCCCAGGACCACACCAACCCTGTGAGCAGTGCGAATCAGTGTGGATTCTTTCTCATAGCCTCAAGCCAAACTTCCTGTCTGCCATATCCTTCATCACCCTTTTTCATTTTGGAAAATATGGTCCCCCAGGGGGAAAGAAAGGCAAAGATGAATTTTATTTCATTAAAATGGCCTGATGCATGTAGATCACATGAGGACAACAAATGCCACAATCAAAACACAGCCCTGTTTATCTCCCACACCCCCGATAGAGCTTTATTTGGAAGGGTTGAAGGTCCCCTTCCCAAGATAAAAACTTTTCTGCTCATTCTTGGGTAACACGTAATTCTTATGGTTATAGAGAGTTGCAAACAGTCTTGGTTTACAAATCAGTATCCAACCCAGTATATTAATGAAAACTCTAAACTTGATTTAATGGGAGCAGTTCATCGCTTTCCCAGGCTTGAAGTCTCCAGTGGTGAGAGGGGGCATGGACTTGGATTTCTCCTCCTCCCTAAACCTCCAGCATGTTAGCCAAATGGCTAAAGGGTCTGGGCATAGCAGGGAGTTGGAAATGGAAGGGGAACAGAATGGAGTGGGCCCCTTTGGAGCTGGCTTTGCTTTCTCTGTGCATGGCAGATGTTTAAAGCTGGTTCATTGTCATGTGGGCCTTTCTGAGGGCTCCTTGTTGTATCTCTGCATGAACCCTTTCACCTTGATCTTCTTGAGCTGGGCAGGTGCTTCTCTCTTCTATTGGTCACTTATGTCATCTCCTTGCACCGCCACTGAGTAGCAGATTCTCATGGTGTCTTTCACTCTGTGCTCTTAGTCTAACTGATCTCCCTGCCGCTGGGATGAACATTCCACACATTCTGCCAGCATGCTACATCTCAGTTCAGCATCTCCTTGTTTGGCTGCTCGGAGATCTCTCCAAAACAGAAGAGAGAGGCCTTGAACAGCTATTGCCCTGAGGTATAAGGGATCGGATAGTAATGCTCTCAGGGGTGGCCCTTATACAAGGGGCAGTGAGAGTCAATAAATAGATTACTTTACTTACATTTTGTATGATGTGACATTCCTGAGACCTGTTCTACTAGCTCTCCAGATGGTCTTGACTGGGCTTGAGTCCCAATTGTCCACACCGTTTATACCAACTCAGTAACTCATTCTTTCATGGCTTTCCCCCCTTTCCCTATCTCACTCTTCTCATTCCCTCACTTCTCTTTTGAATATCACCCCCCAAATTACCTCCACTCAAGTCATTATCTCAGGCTCTGTTTTCAGGAAAACCCCAAAGTGAGATACCCTGGTAATTCAGGTTATCTTTTGCTGGCATCCTTCCACCCAATAGGAAAGCCTATTAGAAAGGACCTCAAACCATACCCCAGTTACCATCACTCCTGTGTTGCCTGCATCTTGGCCAAAGTAACCATTAATACATCACTTGATCTGTAAATCTCTGGGAGTCTGAACCATCCCAATAGGCTATCCCTGCTCTGCTTCTGTAATCTAGCCTTAGCTTTCCTATCAGGTAATTATTTCTCTTCAATCCTTGTAATAAGACCCGGAGTCTTATTCCATGGAGACTTTGAACTAGAGAAGCTTCAGATTGAGGGAATACCTAGCACATTTTTAAGATGGAGGTAAGGGTCAAATGCAAGCATGCATTAAAATCATGGAAACCTCATTCCACACCCCCACCCAGCCCCCTGCCTCTGCATGGCTCCCAGAACATCAGGGCCAAGTTTAGAATCTGTGGTACATGGTGGGAAGTCATCCAATGAAGAAGCTAGTGGGCCATCCAGTTATCCTACAGGAAGCCCACTAGTTGCCAAGACACATCATTGCCTCTGGTCCCATGTAGAGCTTTCAGTCAGATTTCTAGTGCTTCAATCTGAAGAAGCATGGCAGCGCTGGATCATAAGACATTGAGGAATAGCTTCCAATGCACACATACAAAAGGGGAATAAATGATATTAAAAGCAGGAAAGTAATTTTAAAAGCTATAATTGTTATAGCTTTTAAGGAAATATTGGAAAGAGATGAGGAAAATATCGAATCAAACATGAACTATATACTCTTAAAAGAGGAAGAATCACAGAAAAATACTCTTGGAAATAAAAAATATGGTAGTTCCTTCCCTCTCTCCCTGCCCACGAATGTTTTTAATAGAATGGTTAGAAGAAATTATGAAAATAAATCTCACTAGAAGTGAAAGAAAAGGTAAAAAAGATGCAATTGGAGAAAAGATAAGAAATTAAAAGGTTAATTTGGGAATTCTAATCAATCTCACTGATCAACATTCCAGAAATTGAGAGCAGAGAAAGCAATAGGGGGAATATTTTAAAGACATGTATCGTTCAGGGAACACTGACTATTATAACAAATAAAGCACTAAACATCAGTGGCTTAATAAAATTGCAGTACATTTCTGGCTCACGTGCCAGGTGAGCACTCCTGGTTACTTGCCATCAAGATGCTTCTCTCCTCATGATGACAGAGGGGCCCATGACATTTCTATCCATGCCTCTGCCATCCCAGCACCTTGATATTATCTGCATCCACCTGACCAATGGAGAAAAAGAGAACAGAGCACTCTACCCACTTCCTCACTGCCTTGGCCCAGAGTAGTACATCACTTCTTCTTCTAGTCCATTGGGGAAAATTATCATCTCACCTACCTGGATGCAAGGAGGGGACTGTATTCTGAAAGGGGAAGAACAGAATTCCATTTTATGTCTTAGTCCATTAGGGTTGCCATAATAAAATACCATAGACTGGGTGATTTATGAACAGCAGAAATGTATTGCTTACAGTTCTGGATGCTGCAAGTCCATATGGGTACCAGCATGGTTGGGTTCTGGCGAAGGCCCTTTTCCAGGTTGCAGACTGACAACGTCTTGCTATGTCTTCATATGGTTAATGGGGCCAGCAAGCTCTCTGGAGTCTTTTTTATAAAGGAACTAATTCTATTCATAAAGACTCTGCCCTCATGACCTAATCACCTCCTAAAGGCCCCACCACCTAATATCATCACCATGGAGATTAGGATTTCAATATGTGAATTTTGAGAGGTTGCAAATATTCAGACCATAGCAAAGGGGTAAAACAAAATTCCAGTGGGAGTTTAGCTGTCTCTGCCACGAAATTCAAGAAAGTATTCCAGAACTCAAGTACGTGAATCTCCAGATTGAAAAGACTCAACAAGAGCATAATTCAAAGAATAAAAAAGACTTGCATCACAGTATGTCATTGTGAAACCGCAGAAGACAAATTATAAGAGAATTCTAAAATACTCCAGAGAGAAAAATCAGTTCCTACATGAAAGATCAGGAATGAAAATTGTTTTGGACTTAGAAACTCTGGTAGCTGGAAAAAGGTGGAGCAGATTTCTGAATATTCAGGGGAAAAATAATTTCCTATGTAGAAAGCTATACTAGCCAAACTACTCATTTAAAATGAGAGTAAAACAAAGATTTTTTTGTGTGTATTTGTTTTAAAAAAGGTATGTCATGCATCTGTTCTTAGGAAGTTCGAAGAACATGGGCCATACTACAGTAAACCAAGAAAGAAGTGAAGTTTCTAGAAACAGGAGATGCAACACAGGAAAGAGAAGAAGGTTGTTGGTAAAGAGAAGTTTTAAGAAGATAACTGTCAGAAGTCTAAGACAGTAATTGGTCTTAATGGAACAGAACGATAGGGGGCACTAAGGAGGAATTCAGAAAGGAGAAAATGGTAACTTTTTAAACTGAGAGATTTGATTACATGGAAATCTGTATTGCCATAATATTATATGGTACTGGGAGAATTAGCCATAGGTAAAAAGACAAGTAAGCAAAGGAAAATGAGACAATTATTAGCACTAGAAAAAAGTTAACAAGAAAGTTAGTTTAATCATAGTAAACATTTGACTTATATTTACCCAATAATACTGAATAACAATTTAACAGAAAGTTATTATTTCTTCATATTTGGATGATGGGTTGAGGTGAAGGAGGATAGAAGAAAACTACATAATTATACATCAAAATGGCTAATAAATAGATGATGTCACTTAAAAAACTGGTTCTATTATGAAACTAACTTAATCAGAGCTAATTTTGGATTTTGAGGCTTGTTATCTTATATAAACTATTTCCCCCAAGTGTTTCCAAAACATGTTTAAGAAAGGTTTATATTTTCCGTCTTGATGGCCCAGTAAGTTCAGGCTTTGGTGTGCAGTTTCTGCTTCCAGCACATGACAGTGATATACCAAGAAGATTAAAAAGAAAAACAAAACGCATGATGAGAGTCAACATTTTTGTTGTCCATAAATATACCAGAAAAGCACAATGGCAGGCAGAGGTGAAGTAAGAGATCTCTTGGAACCTGGGTCTGATAGCAGACAGTTGGACTTCTGCAAAGTCAAGGAGACTGAAGAACTCCCTGATTCTCCATCTGCACTTGAGCTACACTAGGATATGCTTATTGCTTAAAGCTAGGGATGAAGTGGGAAATCCTCTTCCTTTGCTAATTAAAGGAGGCTGAAAACCTTTCTGCCATTCACTGCCTGGGGCTATACCTCATAGTTACCTGTGGGCCAAGCCAGTGGGAGAACTCAGGCATAGTTGGTCAACTAGGAGCTTAACCAAATCACTAAATGGCTTGAGGCCCAGATCTGTGATAACTCTTGCTCAATGCAAAGGGCAGGGACCCTGATTTATATTTTAAACCTGGTTCTAGAATTGAGGTCTAGGGTCTAGAGAAAGAAACAACAAAATTACTAGAAAAAGCTGGGTGATCATTGAAAAAAGAAAGAAAGAAAGCAGAGTCCCCCTCTCCAAATGAGCTTGCAAATCAAAATGCAAAAAACAGGTGAAGAAATCTAATACAAGGAACATAGCCAAAAATATTGATAATTAAATAATTATAAGTTCCTCCCACTTAAAATTAACTTATAGAGAAGTCTGACTAAGACTTTAAAATACATAGCTTTTGTTTTCAGGAAGGTGGAGTAGACACTTCTTTATTTCTCCAGCTAACTAAAAACTGAAAATTACATATAAAACAAGCATGACATTTTGAAAAGCGGAGAAAAGAAGGCAGACTGACCAGAGACCTCAAAACCTGAGGTTTTCTTTATGCATTATATAGTCCAGACTGGATACCTGGAAATGCCAACAGACACATATTAAAAAAAAAAAAGCCTAAGGAAAACCATCTCTCTCTAGCCAAAAAGTGAGGGAAAAGGCAGAATGGAAACATAAAGAACTTTTAGACGCTAACCACTCTACTCCAGCTAAATACCACCGAAAAGACTGCAGCTACACCACCACCCCCACCAGCAAAGTCAAGGTGCAGAGCTTAGACTTCCACCCTCACCAGGCTGTAACAAGATACCACAATTCCCCCAACTCTGTCCAAGTGGGGTCAGAAAAGTGGGGAGCGGAGAATCAAGGAAGGAAATGAGTGTTATAATACCTGAAAAATATCTAAATTGAAGAATAATATGAGTCCTCAATTTAAAAGAATGCCCCAAATACCAAGGAGGGTAAATGGAAACAAATCCATGCCTAGACACATTGTAATCAAACTACAGAACATGAAGGATAATATACAAAAGGTCTTAAGAGCTGCCAGAGAGAAAAGACAGAGAATGGACTGTTATCTGTTAGACTTGAACATTTCTTCATAATTGGAAATAGATGCCAGAAGATAATGGATTAATAGCCTCAAAGTGCTGATGGTAAATGTCAACCGAGGATTTTATACCCAGTTAACTATCATTCAAATGCAAAAGAAAAATAAAGATATTTTTAGTTACACAGAGACAAAGTGAATTTACCCCTGAGGGACCCTCACTAAAGTGGCAAGGAGTGAGGGGTTTCTGCACGAAGAAATGTAAACCAAAAGAAAATGTGGGGTACAAGAAACAATGGGTAACATAAGGCTAATAAAATATATAAATGGACATAATTAACTCTGGCAAGAAATATGTTTATTTTTTTAAAGAGATAAAAGTAAAATTATAAATAATAATAAAAAGAAATGGGGTAGACGTTTTTATGGATATTCAGGCCTTAAATTTCTTGCTGTGTCCTGGAAAAGGGTGGGACTACAAATAACCTTAAAGTTGTTAGGAAATTTTAGATTACTCTTTTGAATAGCCACTGAAGTAATATAAATGCAAATTATATCTTTTTAAAAGAAGAACAAATTTAAAAAGTTATTAATCCCACAGAAGTCAGAAAAGGCAAAGAAAAAAGAACATAAAGAAAAAGAAGACAATGTAAATTAACTGGCCAGTAAAAATAAATGCAAAAATATTAATATACTTATTAAACATAAAGATTATTACATTGGATAAAAAATAAAATATACCATATGCTGCTCATAAGAGAAACACATAAAACAAAATGACCCAAAATATTTTAAATAAAGGGATTTAAAAAACGACATCCAAAAATTATTAAAATAAAAAATGATATCTAGTGAAACAACAATCACAGAAACAAAACAGGCATATTAATGTATTATAAAATAAAATAGAATTTAAGAAAAAATGTATTAAAAGGGGGAAATAGAGATTAAAAATAGAATGAGGAAGGAAAAAGGAATTATCTACTAGAGTATTAAAGGGTTTTGGTACTGGAAAAATGTGTTTGACTAGGAGTTGATTGTATCAAGAATCTCAAGGATTTCTGTGTTTTAAGTATTTTATTAACAAATTAAAAGAATTTTTAAAAGAAAAAATTTATATCCAGACTAAGAAGCACAATATTTAAAAAGAGGTAGTGCAGTGAGTAATTTACAAAGAGCTAAGAACATGTTTTTTGTCTATTAAATACAATTGCCTGGTTATCAAAAAACAAGGTGATCAAGTTTGATAGTAATGAGGCGTCCAGATTTAGTAAGCTCTTATTCTGTTTTAATTGTCTATAGAGAAATACAAACCTCTTAGGAGAGCAATTAAATTTTTAAAAAGCTCCAAATATAGTATTGGAATGTGTGAATATTAAAATGTGGGAAGATATTAAAAAGGCTATTCTCTGCAATTAATAATAATATTCATGTTGTACAAATATTAAATGTTTTGATATAGATGTAATTAGTTCGATCTGGGATTTGGATATATGAAGAATCACATTTTCCAGGATAAATTTCAGAAAAGATATGGCAGGAAATTGACTCTATGAAGATGGATGATTACATTAGTAATTCTTTTTTTTATTTTTTGAACAAATGCTGATACTAGGGTCATACCTGTGCTCACTTCCCCAATGTACAGTTGTGTATGTCTTGAAAGATAGAACAGAGAGTTGTTCTTGTTGGATTATTTTTCACAAAGTTTTTATGATTTGTTGTTTTTATATCTGAAGCCTCACACATTATTAGCCATTGCATGTTAGTTTTGTACAGGCTTGATTGCTTTACAGAGCTCCCCTCAGTGTTAACACACTCTTAAGAACAGATATTATCATTCTAAATGTCCTATTGATAGGATAGCTAAGTAAATTGAGGCAATATCACTCAAATATCGAGCCTAATAATTGCAAGGCAGAATTAGCAAACGTGGAACCATGTTGATAGGGTAATGTGGCGTGAAAGACATTGGGGGCAGAATTCTATACACACTCTGATTGTCAGTATGCCAAATGCAATACTTATATTAAAAGAGAATAAATAAAGAGCTATGGCAATTGGGCAGTAAGATTTTAAATGATTTTCTTTTCTTTTCCAAAATTATCCATATAACTATTACTTTTATAATTAAATTGGTTTACTTTTAGAAATCCAATGTAATTATGTTTTAATATAACTTAGAGTGATTTGAAAAAGAGTGGAAAAAAGACAAACTATTAGAAGCTGAAAAAATATCAAAGAGATATTTAACTTGTCAGTAAAAGAAATGCAAAAAGATTAAGGAGAATGAACCCAGCATTAAAAAGGAGGTTCACAATGGCACATTCAGCAGTAAAAAGAGTGGGGTGGGGGGTGGGGTTCAGGCGGAGGAACAAGTCAAATACCAATGCCCAGAAGAAAAACAACACTTGAGAGTTAAGCACTTCAGATTTTTTTATTAGCTCTTAGTAAATAAAGTAAGATTAAAGGAAAGCATTGAAGACAGCCAAGAGATCTTCACTCCTCTTGTCTTGGCGGTAAGCACTAAGGAATTAAATAAAGACCATATGTTCTATTATTTTACCTGGTCAGCAGGCTGTAGAGTTTTGAAAGAAAGTAAAATAAGGACAACTTTCAAGAGCATTCAGGTGTACAGCTCAACTTGGGAAGCTGAACTTGACTTTCACTCGAAGTGCACGTAATGCACCCAAGAGTAGCCAATGCTAGAACAGAATAAGGCACAGCTTGACTTCCCACAGGGCTTAAGAATTCTAGTCAGGACTGCCTGAAGCATGAGCTTGGCCTTGTTCTCACTTCAAAGCATGTTATGCGTTCCTACCTTTTACTTAGCTAAACCTCCATTCTGCCCCAGAAGTTTTAGTTTATATATGGAAAAGACTGAGACAGATGAGAGTGTGTGTTTCCTAAATTTGAAATGGAAGTGAAATCAGAACAAGATTTTCTGTCACATTCCTACTAAATGTTGAGTGTAGTAACTTGTTCTTAGAAATCCCTGATCTAGTTTGTTTTTTAAAAAATCTAGGTACAATGTAAGTGAAAAATGAGCCCCCTGTCAAGAACGCTGTGTACACCCTATTGACTTTCCATGTGCCACCTCTTCTCCCCAGCCCATGGGTAAGGAGAGGGGCCATTCAATAGAGGCACTGACACCCACAGCCTGCCCTGCACAGAGCACCAGGAGATGGGGCACCCATCTGGTTCGAGTCGTGGGTGTTAGCTTCCTGGTCTTTCCCTTCTAAGTAGGGATCCCAGAGTGACAATGTAATTCAACTTGAATGCATAGCCACTTCATTTTATTATTTAACGCGGAGTCCACACAGACTCTATGAGGAGAAGCAACACCCAGTTAAAAGTAACTTTTAATATTCTTCCCCTTACTAACATCAAGCCCAACTTCCTGTTCAAGACTTGATCAAGATGGAGCTAACCAGATGATCTTCTGTTCTGCTCCCAATCACTGTTCTCCTCAGTAACATGTGATTTTCTCTTTATATAATTTCATTGAAATAAGGTATGGGTCTTAGGTCCTGGGCAACCAGGAGTGGAAAATGTGCAGAGTAGTTGTGGCTTCAACCTTTACATCTAGTTGGTTTCCCACATTCTCTTGGTTCCTCAAATTCTTGTGGTTGAAAGACTACAAACCATGTCATAGCTTTGCCTGTGTTCTCTCCCTGTGTTGTCTTCCCCCTGCCTGTCAGTTTGGCTGACTTACACAGTGTCTATTGAATTTACTAATTTAACTCCTACTAGCTGATCTCAGGCTTTTCTCCACATCCTACACAATTGCGGCTCCCTTGATTTTTCATTTCCATTCAATAATATTCTTAATAAAGATTGGCATTATTCATTTAAGTCTGGGCTAAGGTTTGCAATTATAAGGACACTTAAATGTACTCCTTGCCTTTGGGTCCTTACTACAGATTTAGGAACAGTGTTAGTAATACTTCCTTCTAAAACGGCCATCTTTCTTGGTTTCCATAAGCAATTTTCTTAGTCTCAATAGACAATTATAGGAATTCAATAAGCAAGATAGCTCTGACCTAGAATGAGTTTGATATTTGTCATGAACTGTTATCTAGCTCCTCAGGGATTGCCTTGGAATTTTTAGTGCTCATAGCAGAAAAGCAGTGAGATTACCTTTGGCAATTCTGATCATGTCCAAGAAAGTCCAAAACAAGAAGTGTTACCCAAATTTGCCTGTCAGATAGTTTGCTCTTTCAAAGGAGGTCTCTGCTAAGAAAAGCAGCTACAGCCAAACAAAACTCCATACCATTATATCATAAATTTATCATTGCTATGTTTTTTGTCTGGCAATCATGATCTAAGGAAATGCTCTTTAGATTCTTTAAATTCTATGAAATTTTTGTTTATGTGTTTTCATGTCAATGATAATCTAAAAACAATATAAACATATTTTCAATCACATAAATGATAATATAACCAATAAACCAGTCCACAATTTCTTATTGCACATTCCTAAAGCCAGATGTGTTTTAGAATTCACAATTTTTCGGATTTTAGGAAGATTATATGGTACAAGTACTATATTATATAACACTTACAGTGGAGGTGGAGGAAGCCCTAAGAAATCAAACATATGAATATTTCTGTAGTGAAACATGTGAAACTAAGTGTGACAAACAGAGAATGTGAGTAGACCATATTCTGAGACATAAAATGAGCCACAACAAGCTTAAAAGAATTTAAAACATGGAAACTATTCTCTGACCAAAATGCAATTCAACTAGCAATCAATAATGAAAAGCTATCTGGAAATAATGAGATGAAATAATACATGAGTCAAGAAAAAGCCACAAGGAATTAGAAAATGTTCTGAAGAATTAACAAATAGACAACATAAAAAATAAGTGGAATGCAGCTAAAGCAACACTAAAAGGAAAACTTACAGCGTTAAATGTTTAAAAAAAGTCTCAAACCAATTTCCTAAATTTGTGTGTGAATAAATTAGAAGAAAGAGTAAATTCAATTGAAAGCAATAGATAAAAACAATGAAGATAAGACCAGGAAGCAATGGAATTGAAAGCAGAGAAGAGAAAAATAATGAAAGCAAAATCTGCCTCTTTGAAAAAAATTAATAAGAAGTGATAAAATTTTAGCCAAACTGCTGAAGAAAAAAGGGAGAACTCACAAGTTAACAGTATAGGAATGAAAGAGGAACATCACTAAAGATCCTAATGACATCAAAAGGGAAATAAGGGACTATTATGAACAACTTTATGCTAATAAATTTGATAACTTAGAGGCAATGGAAAAAAACTGCTCAAAAGCCATAAACCTACCACTCAAGTTCACTCAGGAAGAAACAGTTAACCTGAATAATCCTGTACTGCATAATGAAATTAAATTTGTGGTTAAACACCTTCCAACAAAAGAACACATTTCTATTCAAACTGTAAGGCCGGTATTACCATGATACCAAGACCAAACAAAGACATTGAAAGGAGAGAAAATTATAGACCAGTATCTTCTGTCAGCATAAACACAAAAATGTAAAACAAAATATTAGCAAATACAATGCAAGAATAAAAAAACTATATAATGACCAAATGGGACTTATTCAAGGAATGCAAGTTTGGTTCAACTTTCAAACATCAGTGAAATTCATCATGATCACCTTGATAGATGCATAAAAATCATGACAAAATTCAATATCTATTTATCATCCAAGCTAGGGAAAAAAGGAACTTCCTCATTCTGATAAATAAAGGGAATCAACAAAAACAGCGTTAGTTAACATCATACTTTCCTGTTAATCACTGATTTTTTTTTCTCCCCAAGATGAGGAATAAGGCGAGGATGTTTATTCTCACCACTTCTAGTTAATATCAATTGCAAACCAGTGAAATAAGGCAATTTTTAAAACGGCACATATTGGAAAGGAATAAATAAAAGTTTCTTTGTTTTTTCAGCAACATGATTGACTATGTAGAAACTCCCAAAGAATCTATAAAACACCTTTTAGAACTAATAAGTGACTTTAACAAGTTTTCAGGATACAAGATAAATTGCTGGTTGGAATATAAAATGATTATCACCACCATTATAGATAAAAGTTAACCATGCATTTATTGGGTCTTTGGAAAAGTCATGACGCATGTTTGCAACAGATGGCACTAGTTCATCTTTGGAAGTACTAGAGTCATTTGCATCTATGTTATTGCTATGTCATTTGACAGCTGACAGTTCCAGCTTCATTCTAAAAAAATGAGTAATTTGGTTGAGTTTTGGAGATTTTACAACAAGTTGAAGATGGAAAACAAAACTGTGCATTTTTGCCATATTTTACTGTTTTACTTCCATAAACGGAAGAACACGCGTCAAGCTTGTGAAAAGTTGCATCACGTTTATGGTGACAATGCTCTACAAGAACGTCAGTGCCAATGGTGGTTCATGAAATTCCGTGCTGGTGATTTTGATCTCAACGACGCTCCTCGGTCAGGGAGGACCACCGAGGTTGATGACGACAAAATAAAGGCATTTATCGAGTCAAACCCACATTACACGACACGAGAGATTGCAGAAACATTGAACATCCATCATTCAAGCACTCGTGACCACCTGAAGAAGCTGGGATACATAAGTAAGCTCGATATTTGGGTTCCACATGAACTCAAAGAAGTTCATTTGACGGCATGTAAAAACATCTGCGATATGCTCATTAAACGTGAGGAAAATGATCCTTTTTTGAAGCGACTGATAACTGGTGATGAGAAGTGGATTATTTGCAACAATGTGATGCACAAACAGTCTTGGATCTGACGTGATGATTTGCCTCAAATGACATCGAAAGCAGACATTCATCAGAAGAAGGTTATGCTCTCAGTGTGGTGGGATTTTAAAGGTGTTGTGTTTTTTGAGCTCCTATCAAGGACCCAAACAATCAATTTGAATGTATACTGTCGGCAGTTGGACAGTTTGAATGAATCCATCATCCAGAAACATCCAGAGCTTGTTAATTTAAAGGAGTTGTGTTCCATCACGACAAGGCGAGACCACACACAAGCCTGATCACCCGTCAAAAATGATTGGAGCTTGGATGGGATGTGTTGCCACACCCACCATACTCGCCTGACCTTGTGCCGTCAGACTTCCACTTGTTTCGCTCTCTTCAAAACTCCTTGCGTGGTATAACGTTCAATGCAGATGAGGCTGTAAATCAGTACCTTGTTCAGTTTTCCTCAAATAAAGACAGGTCCTTCTATGAACAAGGAATTATGAAGCTCACTGAAAGATGGCAAAAGGTTGTTAAACAAAACGGGAAATGCGTCATTAATCATCTTTATTCTTTATATAAATAAATGACCTTTGAAAAACATAGACAAAATATGTCATGACTTTTCCAAAGACCCAATATTTTATGATTCTGCAGTCCCACTCCATACACTTCTCTTCATTTGTCCACAAAAAAACCCTGAACATGAAAGTATCATAATCACCTAAAATTGGAAACCATTCAAATGTTCATCAGTTGGTGAATGGATAAATAATTGGTGGTACATCCATAAAATAGAATACTGCTCAGAAATAAAAAGGAACAAACTGCCGATACAACATAGGTGTACTTCAAAAGCATTATACTGAGAAGAAGACAGTCTCAAATGGCTGCATACTATATGATTCAATCTATATGACATTCTGGAAGAAGCAAAACTGGAGGATCAGAATATGGATCAGCAGCTGCCAGTGTCCAGGGATAATGGGCACAAGAGAACTACTTGTGGTGGGGGGTGGGGAAATGGAGTGATAAAGTGAACTGAATCACAAATTATGATAGACAGTGAAAGAAAAAGCAAACTGCCCTTTATTTTTCCTTTTAGTAACAGATGATGAAAAAACCACATGACTGGTCTGATCCTTTCAATATTTAAAGGTATGAATGAATACTTGTAAAATCGTCAAATTAATGTTATTCTTGAAAATCCTCTCTCATTTGTTACAGCAGCAAACCTAATCTCCATAGGCAGGGCAATGCTAAGTAAAAACAATTTGTGAAAAGATAGACGTGCCCAATGGACGACTTCAATGGAGGGATTTGTGGCACCTGAATTGTCAAGAGCGTATTATCAAAATTAAAATGTATTCAAGTTGACCAAATCACTTAATCCTTCAGACATGTTCCCTTTAGGGAGGGTGGGAGTGTTGAATAGAAGCTGTTACTCATTCTGTTTTCATAGTAGCTGGGTTTCAGCAGATGAAGAGATACATATTATTACAGCAAGTCCTTCGTATTCTAGCACTTTCTAAAGTAAACACCTCCTCTTCTGGATAACACAAAGGTGGTATTTTCTGATGAACTTGTTAGTTAAAGGCAGCAAAAGCTGAAACGAGAGGTGCTTCAGGAGAACTGTGAACAAGATCAGAGAGACCTTATTCTCTAGTTGTGAAAGGACGGTTGTCTTTGACTGTGTCAAGACTCAGAGCTCAATGAGCTGATCAACAGAAATCCCTGGACATGCCCCATAGGGACATTAAACTGGTTAGGAAAAATGTTTAAAAACACAGTGTTTGCAACTGTCAGGAAACAAACCAACGTCTGTGAAAGAAACAATTGAAGATATACAACTTGGTTGGGTTGTTTAAAAATGTGGCTATGTTATGCCTTTTCTTTTTATCTTTAATTTTTAAGTATATCCCATTTAAACGATCATCCCTTGATCCCTTTTCCATCTCCAAGTCCCAGCATCATATCTCTGCCACTTTATACATACTGTCTCCACTTCGCCCTCTCCAAATCTCCTCTGCACCCATTCTAATCACTCCACTGAAGTGGCTCTCATCAAAGTCGTGATCGAACTCAGTGTTTTCAAATTCAGTGGTCAGTTCTCTGTCCTGAATTTCTCTCAAAGCCCCATTCAATACAGTTGAACACGTATGCCTCAAGCTTCTAGGACACTACACTTTCCTGGTTTTTCTTCTCCTCACTGGGTGATCCTTCTGAGTCTCCTTCCCGGACATCTAAGTTTCAGGGTGCCTAAGGACTCCTGCCAGCGATTGTCCCACTTCTCTCCCTAGGTGGCTTCACCCAGTACCATCACTGTATATCCCATCTACACACCCATTGGTTCCCTGAAGCAGGTAATAGTAAGCTAATTTATTCAATACTCATTCCCAGCCCCTCTAGCCAGCCTGCCAATACTAGACAGGTTGTTAAGCTAAAATGGTATGTTTTCCTTGTAGCTAGAGTGGAGACACATGACTGAATTTCCTCAACTCAGATGCACACATGTAAGATTTGGGTGCAGTCGTAGCTAGGAGAGACAGGGTCACATTTCAGGATGGCTAAGGCGTTTGCTTTGTCTGAGGCAAGTCAAGTAGATTTCCAGTGTCCAGTCCCTAGTGTCACAGTGGGCAGTAGCAACAGTGGGATTTCCATTGAACTTTCCCATGGTGTGCTTGGACGTTTGTCATGGCTGCGTTGTTTCTGACTGTATAACATCTGGGTCTTATTCTGTCTTGCCCAGAAATTCTTGGGACTATGTAACAACATCCCATTTCTATTATACTGGCTTTAGTGAATTTTGTTGCCTGCAGTTAAGAACCCTATTCAATTCTACCCCCAGGTTCTTTTTTTCTTTATTTTTTTTAAGATTTTATTGGGGAATTGGGAGAGGAAAACAGACAAGTTGCTGTCCTTTTGTCCTTCAGTCTAGTTGTGGAGGACGTTGCTTCACTGGCCCATGTTGGTATTATCATTGTGCTCTTCCCGGGTGAGGCACTCGCTCACCGGCCACTGGATGGCCACTCACGCTGGCTGCCAGCCGCTCATGGTAGCTCACGGCAGCCCACTGCAGCCCCACTGCAGCCTACGCCGTCACCGGCGACTCTCGGCAGCCTAGCTCCATGTCGAGCTGTTGTTCACCATCTTAGCTGTAGAGGGCGCAGCGTCACTGGCCCTCATGTGGGATCCAAACCGGGGCTCTGCTGCTCAGAGCTGGCGTCCCAAGCCAACTCTTAGCCAATGAGCCACTCGGCTGGCTCACCCCCAGGTTGTTTCCAGCCAAGCACCCAACTTTAGATTCATATTTTCAAATGGCTACTTGACATCTGTGCTCGGATAGCTAACAAGTTCCTCAATGTCACCATGCTAAAAAATGAATTACTTTATATCCTCCCAAACTGGCTACTTCCCTAAATTTCGCAGTAATTCATGCCATAAAACTTGGGGTCTTTTCTGAGTCACGTCTTATACTGAATTTATCTACAAATTATGTTGGCTTGGTCTTCACAGTGTATCCCGAGTCTGACCTCTTCTCATGGTCCCCACCTCTAACACTGGGGTCTAATGAACAAATTCCTAAATGGTACCCCTGCTTCTACCCTAGCCCCACCACAGCCATTTCTCCTCACAACAGTAGAGGGATCCTGTAAGACTTCTTTTATCCATATTATGTTGCTTTTCTCATCATAGTTTTTTATGTGATATTGTTCACAAAGTGAATTAATCATCTGACTTCCTGATTTGGTTGCACTTAGATTACTGCTGAACCTAATGTGGGAGTAGGAAATTCATAAGAGTATTGCCTTCAAATGGGGAAAGTTACATGAATGATGCCCTTGGTGTGTCAGAACCTCCCTGACTCATCTCAGTACTTCTAATTGGAGAAACTATATTTTCAGATTTTCACACTTTGAACTTTAGAGTCCATTGACCCTTATTTCCTTTGTAATGATCCGCTTCCTCTTCCAAAATCGTATTCATTTTTCCTTTGAACTAGTTCTCCTTTTTGTTCTTTTGTTCCTCATTCACAGTGCCATTGTTCTGCTAATGTGCTTCAATTGATCCATAGGAAGAATATAAAATAATTTCATTACTGTCTCTATGGCTTCGAGTTTCCCTTCTCCAGTCTGTCCAGCACAGTCACGTGGATGATATTCCTAAGCAATTGTTTTAATCATGTCATTCTCATACTCAAAAACAAAATTGTCTCCAAACTCTTTGATTTGGCTGTCAAGGTGCTCCACAATAATCGACCAAACCATCCATCTAGGCAAGCAGCCAGGCATCTATTTTAGGGAGGTGCTAGTCCCTAGGAATAAGAAAATGGTGAGCTGTACAATAGCATTTATAGACAGGGTAGTAGGGAATGAATGGTACAAACCCAGGGCCCTGACAGAGCTCCAAAGAGTGCAGTCAACCTTTGCAGTGGCCACCTAGTTCACACAGGTGCTCTGCTGTGGGGATGTGGGGTAAATAGGGAGGTCATGAGCCAAGGATAGATGTGAAGTCACAGAACAGGTCCTAGCCTGTT
This sequence comes from Hipposideros armiger, assembly GCF_001890085.2. Classification (NCBI taxonomy): domain Eukaryota; kingdom Metazoa; phylum Chordata; class Mammalia; order Chiroptera; family Hipposideridae; genus Hipposideros; species Hipposideros armiger. The sequence goes on from NW_017731505.1 coordinate 2,037,463, forward strand.
ACTGGTTCACGACTCTTACTAGGGAGATGTTAGGAATGAGGTTAGATTGTGGACTTCCTAGGCTAATCCATAAGCTCTATGAGACCAGCATCATGCAAGGATCACGTCTGGTATCACCTTGTGTCCAGCACCACTCCTCATGGAGTAATTGGCTGTAGAATGTATTAATGAATAAATAATCCAAAAGACAGAAGTTGAATACCTATCTTGCTGGTTAGAAAACAGCTCTCAACAGGGGGCAGTTTTGTTTCCCAGGGGACATTTGGCAATGTCAGTTTGTAGTTGTCAAAGCTGAGGTCGGGGTAGCTACTGGAATCTAGTGGATAGAGGCCAGGGATGCTGCTGAACGTCCCACAACATACAGGACAGTCAACTCCACAGAGAATTTTCTGGCCCCAAATGTTCATAGCACCAAGGAGGTTGAAAAACTCTGGTTATAAAACATCACTTCAAGCATCTTTGTCTCTTTCATCTGGCAGTTTAAAAAAACAACACAGCTCTAATAGGTAGAATGAAGCAATGACTTTGCCAACATGTTTACGCTAAGGAATTTGATAAGTAACATGATATCCCAAAGGCTTTGGCAAATGGGTCCATTACACTAATGAAAAACCTGGCATTGTCTTTCCACTGCTGAAGGTCTAAAAAGACATTCTAAGTTCCAAAAGGAGAACTTGGCAGAAACCAAATGTAACTGTGAAAAGACACAATGCCCTGGGAAAAACCTGCTTTGAGCACAGTCAACTAAGTAGAAACTTAGATCTTCAGGTTCTAATGGTGCCTAATTGAATTCATGAGAGGCTGTGTGGAGTCTCAAGTCCCCTGATGCTTAGAATGCCATGTCTTCTAGAATTGCCTTTAAAATGAAGCTATAGAATTCTTTGAGGATGGAAGTAATGCAGTGGTTTAACTTTCTGAAATTGAAAAGTGGGCAAAAATGCTAATATTTGCTTTTTAGCTACCATGAAAGGCAAATATGTGGGCTGCTAAAATTGCAACATGGTTCAATGAGAGAGATGAATATTCTCTATGATGAAAACTCACCTTGGCACTGAGGAAGGGGACGCTCCCCATGATGATGACTCCGTGTTCTTAAATATTCTGGCAACTGATGGAATGCATTCCAATGCAATACACCCTTCTTTCACGACTCTCTCAGGTTTTCTAAATTTTCTTTATGTCAACTTTGCCCCCAGAAATAAAACCCACATACCTTGGCTCAGATCACCCAGCCAAGGCAAAACAAAAAAACAAAAAAACAAACCGAACCCCGCAGAATACTTTTCAAAGGCTTGTTCTGGATATGAAAAGCAAGGGTTGTAGAGTGGATGGGACTCTTGAAAACCCACACAGTTTTCAGACACAGGTTTGAAAGTGTACCTTTGTTCCTGCCACATAAAAGAAAAGCAAACCTTTGTTTAATGGCTAACAATTTTTGGCAGCTACTACCTTTTAAACCGCTCCAGGGCCCAGATGACTATCTAGAGAGGCAAATTGCAGATCACTTAGACACAAGATTATGCCATGTTGACCCGCTCTGAAGTTTGATTTTAAACAGTGATTATATTCTTATTGTGCAGGCTACATTTACTTGAGCCTTGTTATCTGGACTAAATGGTAATAGAGCAAGCAAATACATTTGTGCAAACGTTGAAGTAGAGCTCAGGGGCTGTAAGGAGCCACACAACACAGCACTCTGGTTTGGATTGAAGCAAAGTCTCGTTCCCACCAGGAATGAAAACTGAGATATTAATTTTTAAAGATTAGAACAGAACACACCAAGTTGCTTATCTTCCAATCTACATATTAAATTCTGGATTTTTGTATGACTCAACTGTGAACTAAAATGGAACCAATTCAAAATAAAGTCTTGTCTATTTACTAAATAAAGTGAAAGTTAAAACAGGCACGACCAAAAAAAATCTTTATTTGGGTTTTATTCCAAAACAAGACCCAAATTTTATTTGGCTGAAGCCCCTCATGCAAAACACATGCACGCGCGCGCACGCGCGCGCGCACGCGCGCACACACACACACACACACACACTCATTCACACACCTCTTGATGGGCTGTCTTATTAATTCTCCAGTTGTGTTGAGGGCCTACGATGAACAAGCCTTGTTTGGAACAGGGCCAGGTGAAAGAAGCAAGTCCTTCTGTCTGGTGGCCAAATAAAAAACCCCTTCCCATGTCCCCACCTCTTTATTTGTCCTCTCCACCCTGCCCTGGGCTGGTAGTGCCAACCCACGTATTCACTGCCAACAGAATCAATTGGTCACACTGTCTAATAGTGACAGGCGTCTTTTAAGTGTTTTGATCTGTGGGTTAAATGATATGCCAATTCTGTATTCTTAATATCTGCCTTATAACCCCAAATTGCTGCTGTGTAATAAAAATATAATTTGGAATAGCAAAACTATAACTTGAGTAAAATCTGAACTAACTTCAAACTATTTCTGAAAATTGAGTGGAACCTCAGTCATTTGGAGAAAGTAAGACCTCGGATTTTTTAGCTTCCACTTCATGTCCTAAGCAAATTAAATTTAAGCAACGCAACTTTTTAAAAGACACTTCTGAGGCAATTGAGGATATTTGAACACAGACTAAATACTAGAGGACATTAAGGAATTATTGTTAATTTTGTTATTTGTGAATATATTTGTTTTATTTTCAAAGTTATTCAGGGGATTCATATTGAAATATTTAGCAGTGAAATGAAATTAAGTATGAGATTTGCTTGAAAGGACTCAAGGAAAAAAACAAACAAAAAATTGATGGTGGTGCTTAATGAACTAAATTTGCAAGATGATGATAATCATTGAAGATGGGTGATCAATTTATATGTTCACTCTACTTCTGTGCAAGTTTTTAAAACAGACATTAGTAATAACAAAACAGTTACTTGCTGGATAAAAACAATGTAGAAAAAACCTACCTAGAATAATTTAGAACATCAAAACTTAAAGGGATCACAATGACTTACAACATTATTAGAATGCCTAAAAGCAAAAGAAACAAACAAAAAATTTGACAACATCAAGTGTTGGCAAGGATGTCGAGCAACTGGAAGTCATACATTGCTGGTGGAAATGCAAAATGGTCAGGTCTCCTTGAAGAGTTTTTAGCGGTTTGTTATAAAGTTAAGCAAGAATTATCATACGATGCATCTATCCCTCACCTAGGTATTTACCTAAGAGAAAAGAAATTTTATATTCAAACAAAAACCTGTATGTGAATGTTTATGATGGCTTTATTCATAATTACCAAAAACTAGAAACAGCCCAAATACCCTACAACTGGTAATGAAGAAAGAAACAATGGTGTCTTCATACGATGGAATACTATTCAGCAACAAAAGGAACAGACTACTGATACACTTGCTGTCTTTATCACAGTGCTAGGTACCTTTCTGACTCTTCTCTTTGTTTCCAAGTTGACCATAGCAAACGAATGTGTTCAGACAAAAATACATCCATGAATGTTCATCACAGAATTATTTATAATAGCTAAAAGATGCAAGTTACCCAAATGTCCATCAACTGAATAGGTGGACAAAATGTGGTCTGTCTAAACAATGTTCCACTATAAAAAGGAATGAAGTGATTCATGTGACAAGGTGGATGGACCTCAAAAAGTTCATGCTAAGAGAAAGGAGTTAATCACAAAAGATCACATATTGTATGATTCCATTTATATGAAATATCCCGAATAGGCAAATCCATAGAGACAGAAAGCAAAATAGTAGTTGCCAGGGCTGGGAGAAGGAGGAAAAGGCGAGTGACTGCTTAAAGAGTACAGCTCTTTTGTTGTTGGGGCAATGAAGATATTTTGGAATTAGATAGTGGTGATGATTGCCCAACTCTACTGAAAGCCACCAAATTGTTCACTTTAAAATGATGAATTTTATGGTATGTGAATTATATCTCAATTTAAATAAAAAGACTGAAGCTTCACCAATTAAAAAAAGGAACACTTTCTTTTGATGCATAGAGTCCATTGGGTTGTCGGAAAAGTCATGACATATGTTTGCAACGAAAAGCATAGAAAAAATACGTCATGACTTTTCCGACAACCCAATGTAGCCCAAGCGACTTGTATATTTGCAGCCGATCTCAGCCTTATATGTTGATTTTATTGTTCTACCTGTTGGAGTTCTAAATGTAATTTGCTCTCACTTCGATGAATTACCATCAAGAATAACAGTCATTTGCCGCTTTTCATAAGAACATAACCTATTGGTTATCTTTTATGGGTACAGATCAGTCTTAGTGAACCAATCCTGATGCCTGGCATGTAGTAAGGATTTTATGTTCATTAATATTTCCTGAATGAATGACTCTTTTGGATGAGAACAAGTTCTGTTTAGTTTTAAGAGGTTATCAAACTCCCTTTTGTCAGTTATTGAATTCTTTCATTAAAAGAATTTTACCTGCATGTTCCTCCAATTTGGACTGAGTAGCCTTCATTAGAACTGAAAACTTTTTCTTAAAACTCTTTGCCAGTTGCATGCAGCTCTCTGTGAATTCCTTCCAGCTAAATATTCCATCACTCTTTTGTTCATTAAAAGAAATTAATTCCAGCAGCTCAGCCTTGTAAACAACTTTGCAATAAAAAACAAGTGTTCACATTCAATGAATGAAAACCATTTTAGACAGGAAATGAGCTTCAGGTTCCAAATTCAGTGCCTTTGTTCCAACCAGGAACGTGATTAGAAAAATATTGGAATGGGGATTGGGAAGCTTTTTCTCTAAATAATTAACTGAAGGGTTTTCTGTTCCTTCAAAATTGAAAGAAATAATGGATCTCAAAACTTTTCCTTTCCTGTGGTTAAGGAAGGATCTGTGTACCAGATATTCAGGTAAAAATGAGGAAAAACAAGTATTGTCCTTTATTTGCTGGGAGGAGAAAAGATTTTGAAATTGCTTCTGTTCACTGAATACAGCTTCAGGTAGCTGATGTGGACAGGCGTAATAAACTTGAAATAAGAAAGCTTGGGTTCTGGGCCGGCCGAGTGGCGCGATGGTTA
>NW_017731505.1:2043249-2225757 GCF_001890085.2 Hipposideros armiger
CGCAATGATGGTGCCAACTTGAGCAAGTGAAGCGACGTCCTCCACAACTAGATTGAAGAACAAAACGACAGCAACTTGTCTGTTCCCCTTCCCCAATCCCCCAGCACTGTTCCCATCCCCCCAATTCCCCAATTAAAAAAAAATCTTAAAAAAAAGAAAGCTTGGGTTCTAATCCTGAATCTTTTGCTTTTCTGTTATGTGACCTTGGGGCTTCATAAAATAAGGATAATATTGCCTAACCAGAAAAGTCGTTTTGAGGTATAATTGATGCTAAGTGAAGGAAACACACTGCACTAGGGCGTGATAACCCTAGATGTAATCAATAAAGCCAAAACATTTATTGAGTTGCTATTTTATGTGCAAACCACCATACAAGTGCAGATGACATCCTGAAGGACAAATACTTAATATCCCTACCTGCATGGAGCTTACAGTCTAGTGAGGGAACACTGCCAACTTCTTAGGCAATGGGAACACAGCTTTTGTTTTTTATGATCTTCATGTGCATTTGTATGAATGAGTGCAGTGAAGTTTATATGGTCATTTTCCAAGGACACTGTAAGTCACCAGGAACATTTTAAAATAAATATTGTCATGATTGGGCAACCAAAGACTACTGATGGATGGAGAACAAAGTAAACGAGCAAAACACAAACAGACACATAGATTCAGAGAACAAACTCGTGGTTGCTGGGTGGGAAAGAGGGTTGGGGATGAAAAAGGTGAAGGGACTAAGAAGGACAAATTGGTAGTTACAAAACAGTCACAAGGTTGTAAAGTACAGCATAGGGAATATAGTCAATAATATTGTAATAACTATGTATGGTGCCAGGTGGGGACTAGACTAATTGGGGGATCACTGCATAAATTATATAAATGTCTAACCACTGTGCTGTACACCTGAAATTAATATAGTATTATACATCAACTGTAATTGAAAAAAAAAGAATGATAGATTTTAAAAACCCACTAAGCGATGCTGTGAATTTCCTTGGGAAGGTAAGCAAGAAACTGGAACAAATCAAGTTGTGTGGCCTAAATATTTCATCCAGTGGGAATTACTCCCTAGGTAGGGAACCAGCTCCCCTTGAGGGAAAGATACTGCAATCCTGCCTGTTTATAGAGGTTTCCTTTGTAACTTTTAGGCATGTTAATTTCATCAGCCCCCCCCCCTCCTATTTTATGTAAATGTTAGATTGTAACTCAAAGAGTTTCATAAATTTAACCACAAGTTCTAAAACCATTGAAGTATTATGTCAGCATCTTTCGCATTTTTTTTCTTTTACAAAGAGAAATCTGGAAATTCACTTTCCTCTCACAGCCAAGGAATTAGAGTGGGGAGTTTTGATGTAGATCAAAGTAGTATTGCTGCTCTAACTCAGTTTTTATTAATTCAAACCTTTGAAGCATGAGATTGACATTAGGTTGTTTCTGAAACCCCTCTTTCCTATTCTCCCGCATGTCTAGGTACTTGATTCCTGTGCGTTTCATGATATTATGGAATTTCCCAATATATATTATAAATGATGGTGTTCAGTGCCACAGCCCAGGAAATGATTGTGGCTGTGATATTTCCTCTAATATATTGGAACATTTCAATAATTCTGTATTTACTTGAGAATATACATATTATTTTTCAAATCAGAGAAAAATACTGTTCAAATAATTTACTCAAATATTGAGCTGCTCTTTCAAAGTGAATGACCCACATGAAGGCTTCTCATATATACACCAAGAAAAGCCCCTGGGTATCTGGAAGTCAACAAAACAGAAACCGAAATAAGGAGGGCCATTGCATGTGCTGAAAACCTTTCTCAACTCATGACTTGCAGATTGGTTGGTAGACACATTGCAATATGAAATACTCCGATGGTTCACATTATTGCTTACTTGAGGCAAGTAAATATTTTTGTATCTCAAGGCCACTATGATGGTAAGCCCACTCCTTTTCTATTGGAAATTCCAAGTTTTCAAATCAAAACCTCAGAGTGGAGTCTGAAAATTGCTTAGCGGGGAATATTTTTCAGTGAAGCCATATCTTACAACCACATCTGCTGAACCATAAGATTTGTTGAGCTGTGGTCATCCTCCAACTTCCCTGTGGCCTACTTAATTTGTGCCTGAAGGAATGCATGAATATAATAATCAGAATATTCATAGCCCTAAGACTCAAATGATTCTACAGTGTGTTTACTGGTTTGGGGATATGGAACTTTTTTTTTTTCACAAGGTAGAAGCAAACTGCTGACGAGTTTCTTACATGAAAATAATTTGTTTAATATTTCAACTCCAGTGTTACACAACAGTAGATTGAGACATGGACCTATGTATGTCTTACACCAACATTTAGTCTAATGAAATTTAAAATGTGAAAACATCTTTTTGATATTTTACTGAAATGGACCCTCTCACTTCAAATCAAATACGCAAAGTATGGCACAGGTTTAAAATTAAGCTTCCGGGGTACTAATAAGACATTACGGAGACTGAAAATATTGAAAGACGTTTCTCTTTTTACTCATCCCCCAGATGAGTGGCCATGCAGTTTTACTATCCTATATTATGTTTACATCTATACAACATCCAAAACTGTTCAAATTATAAAATATCATAAAGTTAGCAAGTAATTCCAAAATGTTTTTATGCTACTTGATAATACATATACAGAACTATCTTCACAGGGATTCCAGTTATAGAGAAGGCATTTCAAAGATTAAAGAAAAGCCCAGAGGAGGGCAGTAGGTTAGCTCAGGTGGTTAGAGCACGGTGCTCCTAACACCAAGGCTGCCAGTTCGATTCCCAAATGGGCCAGTGAGCTGCGCCCTCCACAACTAGATTGAAACAACTACTTGACTTGGAGCTGGAGGGTCCTGGAAAAACCCCCCTGTTCCCCAATAAAATTAAAAAAGAGAAAAGAAAAGCCCAGAGGGTACAAAGAAAATGGAACTGATATCTAACTCCTAAAAGGGTTAGTTGAATGTATTCTATATAGTCTAACTCTCCTAGAGCAGTGGTTCTCAACCTGTGGGTTGTGACCCCTTTGGGGGTCAAACGACCCTTTCCACAGGGGTCTCCTAAGACCATAGGAAAACAAAAAGATATTTACATTGTGATTCATAACAGTAGCAAGATTACAGTTATAGAGTAGCAACAAAAATAATTTTATGGTGGGGGTCACCACAACATGAGGAACTGTATTAAGGGGTCGCGGCATTAGGAAGGTTGAGAACCACTGTCCTAGATTGAAATAATTTGAAGCTCTCCTCTAGTTCATCCTCCTCTGTTTAGCCAACATTATGTTTTAAAAGCTTAAATTTCAAAGGTATAATATTTAAGGAGAACATTAAACAAAAATCCCGGCCAAAGATGAATCAAAGGATGGAGAGAATATAAGTGTTCCCTTTATTTCAACTTACTGAAATCATTTAAGGCAAGAACATGGCTCAAATTGCTCATATCAAAAAATTCCAAGAGGCCATTTGATAATAATAGTGGCTTACATTCAATTTTGGTTCAAAATATTTTAGGAAAATTCAACATAAAGTACATCTAAAATTTAACTTCCAAATAAAAGTATATACTGTATCTAATTGGGGGGAATGTATTACAAACATAAGTAATTTGGTTAAATTCCAAAGTAATTCTTACCCCTCTATCTAGACATAAAGCAATGACTAGGGTAATTTCAAGACCCCTCATTATCAGGAATCCCCCAGTTGCTGTACCTCATTTGAAGCGGATCTAGCCATTTTTTTTTAGTTCTCTGCCCCTTGGGGAGATTTTTAAGTGAGGACAGGACCAACCAAGAGGTAGCGGGTATAGAGCCCAACGGACATTCTGTCTCTGAGTGCGTTATTGACTTCATTTACTTCAGAATTGGCAAACTACTATTCACAAGCCAAATTTGACTCATCATAAGTCAAATCCATCCATGTCCATTCCTTTATATACTCTCTGTGGCTGCATTCACATTATAGCTGCAGAATTGTGTTGTTGGACAGAGTTTGTACAGCCCACAAGCCCAAAATATTTATTCTCTGGCTTTTCACAGAGAACAATTCTAACGATACCTGCTAATACTTTCTATTTTCTGGATCTATCACATTTGCCTGGCTTCCTCGCTTTCACAGGCACTCCTCAGTGCCCAGTCCTAATCCCCATGAGATGTTGGCCTATGGGTTTCTCAAATTTCTTCACGGGCCCTGCCACCTTTTGTCTGAACTCTATTTGTAGTGATTTGTTTTTTGACCAAGCGTTAAACTGCCACCAACCTGTTTAACCATTTCTTTTCTGCCTAGTCCCTCTGAACCCCAGAAATTCTTTGCTCCTAGCTGGCATTTCCATCTTCTTCAGATGGACACCACCAAGAATAACCCCTCCTCAAATTATCACCACATTGTCATCCTTGCCCTAGTTCTACATTTAAGTTTAAATTCTAGGATTTTCCAACTTGAGCATGTTTTGCTTCTCTTTATGGTAGAAACCCATGAGGGGTGTGGTATAGCATCATGTTCTGAAGACCCAATCAACTACGCATGCTGTCCTACTGGTCGACCTAAAATTATGTAGCCTGTTTCTGTCTTTTCAATCTCTTGTCTTAAATGGGGGAGAAGGAACAAGTCTTACTTACAGAAGAATTCCAATTAATAAAATCAGAAAGAATATGGAAATAGAATTTCAAAATAAAATAGTTCTAAATAAAATTATAAAACCACAGTGATAATTACCTCAGACAAAATCCACCAATGGTTGTTAAAATAAGTGGCTAGTAGTCTAAGAAGCAACAGGATATGTGCTTAAATAGTATCTCTCCCCAAGATATTTAGTAATTACAAAGGGAAAAAATAGTTAATTTGTAGTGGGGAATCCTGGCAGACACCACATTAGCCAGGTGATCAAAGTTAGCATCATCAGTATACCTATAGACACCATGTACCCCCAGATATAATATACCGAGAAGGGCTCATCACTTCTGCATTATTCTTGCCCCAAATGCATAATCTCAGTCTAATCATGAAGAAACATCAGACAAACACAAAACAAGGAATCAGTTCTTTTCAAAAGTGTCAAAGTCCAGAAAAAAAGAAGAACTCTCACAGATCAGAAGAGGCTAAGGAGACATGATCATTTAGTGCCATGTGGAATTCTGGGTGGGATTCTGGAATAAAAAAGAAGGACATTAGTGGGAAAACTGGTAAAAATCTGAATAAGTTCTGTACTTTTGCTAATAGTGTTGTGCTAAAGTTAATTTTTTAAGTTTTGATAAAAGTTCTATGGTTACATAAGATGTTAAGGATACGAGAAGCTGAGTGAAGGGTATATGGGATTTCTCTGGACTATCTTTGAAAAGCTTCTGTAAGTCAATAGGTATCCCTTAAAGAAAAGATGATCTGTTAAAAAGAAATTGCATCTTGATTCCTGAGGGGTGTCTTGTAGAAACCATGTTAACAAAATTAGATCCAGAAGTTCTCTTGTAATCCTTTTTTACTTCCCAATACCTCTACCATAGTTGCTAATTCTCCAAATAAAGGATTTGCGAGGTTGACAGAATGATTAGCTAATTAGTCCCAGTACCTGTGCTGAGATTGCTTCCTTTCTCTAGCATGGAGTGAGTGTCCTGGGCTGTATCGCCCATTGTGAGTCTTCTTTTTAGCAAGGTCCATGCATTTTCCACTCAGAAGGGTGGCCCTTGTAGAGAGCCCTTTCTAAATAGACTTAGGCTCAAGGGAGTGGGGGCCCAAACAGAAACTGAAAGATTCTGGGAAGCCACATCACCCATCAGAGAAATGCTTGATGAAGTTTGCAAAGGTATTTCATGTCACATACAGAAAGACTAAGGAGTTATTTTACACTGTAGGAAATACGGGAAGGTAAAGTAAGAATGATCATATTTTCTAGAGCAGTGTCTCTGGATCAAACCACGTTGGTGCTTTTGGGCCAAATTTCCTGTTCTCAACTCTGCCTAATTTCACACAAATGTATTTGTTTGTTTTTAGATATGACTATGGGCATTCCTTCCTTCCTCATTCAGTGTGTCTGTGGGCTCCTCAACTGTACAGGGTGCCACGATGGTCAGTACCTACTGGCCAATACTAAGTGATCTCATAGAAGACACCCGGGACTTTATATGGGAGGAGCTGCCTTGCAGCTCTATCTCTAGCTCTATCAGTAGATGAACCTGAGGTGTGGAGCCACCATTCCCCTCAGAGAACTGGCTCTCCATATTTCTTAGATGTTTAAAAAATACAGCCCCACTTTGGAAATTCTTTCAGTAGGTTCTGTTTAGGATTCTGGTGTTTTTTAAAAAAAGAGGAAAGTTTGTAATGTATAGCCAAGTTTGAATTTCCCAAAGATGCTTGATCATAAGCCTCACCAGGGCAGCATTTCAAAATACGAGGTGTGATCAATAAATAGGGTGAATGCTTCTGCCACGTGCCATCCAACAGAAAGGCAGGGATCTTCAATACTGGTAGAATCCAAAATAACTATATACTGCAAGTTCCATGGGTGATCATTATGATCCGAGAGTTTGGGAAACACTGTTCAAGAGACAAAACTGGAATGCAGGCTTAAGTAACTGTGGAAACTATGATATAAATGTAGGTTTGGTTATCTTGCAGTGTATCCACCCATGACATGTTTAGCATCACACACTTCCAGGACCAGTGATGGCCTCGACTAAAAACGGTACCGCATTCATCTTTTGAAGAACTTGACTTTTCTGAGCTTATGGAGTCAGGGAGAGCCTATATAGGGCGAGGCATAAGAGAAATGACACCATCCCAACCAGCAAAGTCATCAGGCCACTGACATTTTATAGCTATTATGGCTTGATAAATGGACCATCTGAGTAGAAAAGTGATTGTGTTCTCATGAGATTGTGACCTCACTTTCCAGGGTAAAATCAGTAGATGTCAGGTAGTCTCTGTAAGAGAGGGTATCCCAAAATGCCTGTGACAGAGCATTGTCAGGTGGTCATAGTTCTGTGAAGGAGGTAATTTCTTGGAAAAGGGGTTGTATGGACAAGTGATTTGGGAAAACATGGGGTTTTATATATATTTATCTCTTGGAAATCCAAAGCACATATTAGCATATTTAAGGCTATGATCAATCCTTCATGCCTGGTTAACATTGTTTAATTCTCCATTTTTTCAAATTAATATAGAATTCTTTTTTTTTTTCTAACATAGTGGTGCCTGTTCACATCCAGGGAATCTGCTCCTTGGAGAAACCTTGAAGAGCATTGTTCTAAGGTGTGAATATTGTGCTGACATCTAGGAGAATTATTTACGGGATTTACTGCAAATGACAAGGAACAGGCATTTACTCTATTCTAAGAAGATGAAATTAAACAAAAAATAGGTATACAGAAAAAATGCATTTGTTTAATAACTAATGAAAAAGATAACTGGTGGAAGTAACCACATAGAAAAGAGAAATTTCCTCTTCTATATGTCTGTTAATATTGTGGGATTTGGGGAATCAGACAAGTTGTGGAACCCTCATTTCTCACTCAAGCAGCAGGCATGTATTGATTACTGCTGGTTACTCTTTGCTCTGTTAGTTGCTATGGATACTATGAAGGGCATGGGCACAGAGCTTAGAATAGATGTGTGATAGTAACTGAGTCCCTAATAAGTGCTAGGGTCCGCTGCAGTACTTTACATGTATGATCTTGCTTAGTCTCCACAATAGCCGCATAAGGTAAGTACTGATATTGTGCCTGTGTATTCTGAGGTCTAGTTCAGGAACTTTCCTAAGTCACACTGATAGTAGTGAAGCTGCCATCTAAGGCTTGAAGGTTTCACTCCAGAAACTTGAAGTTTGACTATTATTCTGCACGGCCACCAAACTGTGTGCGTGAGTCCTCACTCCCCAGGCATGCAGAAGAAACAATAACTGGGCTCGGAGACACATTTAAACATGTCCCACTTGCTGTGGCCTTACTGTAAAATCCCAGCTTTGTTCAACTTAAAATTTATATTTTAAATTTTATATGTGTATTTTAAGTTATTTAAAAATATGTAAATATGTTATATATGTATGTATATAGTGTGTATTATTTGGTTTAATCAACATTCACATAATACATACAATCAATCTACATCCAGTGTATCCTATACATTTGCTTTAACGCTCCTACCTCTTCAAGGAACCTCCTGTCCCTTGCTTTTGTAGAAACTTGGTGTATTGAAGAAAAGCTTCGCCAAGTTTGTTTTTACCGTCCTCCTGCAGTGGCAGGCCGCATGTGAAATGTCAGGCCTGCTTGGGCTCTGCACATGGGTGGCTTTCATAGTCTGTCATTATTTCCCAGTGACATGGAATTAAAGGCCTTCCCTTGTATTTGTTGGCAACTTCGGGCTCGCTGGTCAAACTGAGGTACTGTAAGCATGAAGCGCCCCTGCTGGGTTACCAGGAGTTTTCGTCCAGCATGCCAGATAGTATTTCAGGCAAACCCTACTTGTTCGCTTTGTCTTGGTTGAATTTGGTCTTCTCCTGTCCCTTTGGGCTTCTATCTTTGGATATTTATTTATGCTTGTGTTGTTTTAGAATGCAGGCTTTTTTGTTTCTTGGGATCCTTTGAAAATGTTAAGTTGACCATGAAGATGACAAAACACTCTTATTGAATTATCCTTTCTCATTCCGCCTTGTTCCCTGCTGTTTCTGGGTGGGGGGGCTAGGGCAAGACTTGCTACTGACTGGGTGCCAAGCTGTTCACCATATCACGTCTGTTGAATGTACACATGGCAAGAGCTCATGTTCAGGGCCAGGGGCGTCCTTGGATAAGCCCCTTGCTTTCCAAATCCCTTCTAGGATGACTTTCCCATTTCCTGTCCTGCTGATCACACCCTTGGAAGGGATTTGAAGTCTGGAGTGTCTTTGATGTTTTCTTCTGGCCATGCCAAAGCCTCCCCGGGAGACAACAGGCTCTCTTAAGCCTGTGCAAATGGGTTTTTAAGTCCGTGTGTCTGCCAAGCTGTTGTGTTTCTTCACTCTCTCTTTGATGTCCATCTAGCATGGTGCCTTGTATGCCTCACCCAGTGTCTGGCATGTAGCAAGTCCTCATTGCCATTGGCTTGGTATGGAAACCCGAATAAAAAATATTTCTGAAACCCCCCCCCAACCCATCTCAAGATTATTTTCTTCTCCCCATTCCATCTCCTTCCTTCTCCCCTGTACCGTGCAGGCATTTGCCAGGTATGAAGAAATTTCAATAAACTGAAACAAAACAAATAAGTAAAACCAAGAAGAGATAAGAGCATGGTTCCTTTAAATAACAGACGGCAGAGTTGGAATAAATGTTAAACAGTGTCACTTTACTCATATACTGCGAACCTGTGGTTTCAAGGCTTCAGATCTTCTGGCAAGGTTTTGGACTTATCCAGCAGGCCCAGTTTAAATATATTCTGTTCTTGTTCTTTCTGAGGTCTGAGAAGGGTATTTATGGAGGGGCTGATCCAAAAATGAGGTGTTAACAAGTCAGACAGTCATTTTTACACCTATTGACACTCACGTGGAAGTCTACTGACAACTTTCATCACGTTCGTTTTATTTCATGCTCACTAGTTGGTTCCCAAATGAAATTTTTTTCATGAAGAAAATAGTGAAATAAAACACAAGGGGTGCAACTGTAAGCAATGTTATGTTAAATTTAGAGTTTGGATAAGGTACTGATGTCATTTGAGATATATATGTGTGTATGTGTGTATATATATATATATATATATATATATATATATATATACACACACACACACACAGATGTTCCTTGACTTACGATGGGGTTATGTCCCAATAAAGCAGTCATAAGTTGAAAATATTGCAGGTTGAAAATGCATTTAGTACCACTCTGTAGAGTATCAGTTGTTGACTCTCATGACTGCATGGCTGACTGGGAGCTGTGGCTCACTGCCTCTGCCCAGCATCACGAGAGAGTATCGTACCACATATCGTGAGCCACGAAAAAGATCAGAATTCAAAATTCAAAGTACGGTTTCTACTGAATACCTACCGTTTTAGCACCATCGTAAAGTTGAAAAATTATAGGTAGACCCATCGTTAAGTCAGGCTCCATCTGTTCTTCAGTTCCTAGATGTATAGCCTTCAGAATGTTCCAGTGTAACTCCCTGGGAGGGAGTACGAAGAGAGATGTTGAGACATGGAGAGGTTAAGAGACTTGAGTCCAAGGTCATTAACTGAGTCATGTTTTCTCTCAACACTCCCTTTAAGCATACTCTTCTCTTTCCTCCTGATTGATGCTCCTGGCTCTGCTCCTTCTGAGAACCTCTGACATTCTTCTTCCCTTTCAGCTTGAATTGTTCTGCCTGCTGCATGTCACTCTTTTGTATTTGGTGTTTCCTCCAACGCTTCCAGCAGATGCTGCTCTTTCCTTTCCAGTTCCTTGACTTTGTGACAAGCGTGCCTATTTCTGCTTCAGCCTCTGTGTCTTGCTCATCTTAGTTGATATCTAAAATAAATGACTCGCCAATTGTAGATTATTAAGACTAGTCCAGTGTTGTCCGACTTCAGCCCTGAGACTATTTCCCGGGGGACTGGTCAGGCTGTATAGAGCCATAAGCCTGGGAGCATCTTGTTGCTTCAAATGATAGTAAGTAATGCAAGGAAAGAGATGGTATTTAGGTAAATAAGGGCAGAAATATTCGTTCTTTTGACTCTTTATTAATGCTGGAATGGAGAGGAGCATAGGCACAGACAATCCCCATTCCCAAATATGATAGTTGCATGTGGCTTCACAGTGCTCTTTTTGCAATGAATTTTGAATATGAGTGTTTTGATCTTCCAGACATTCACACTTCAAACACCAGGGGTGTTTAAACACTGGACTGAGGCCCTGAGCAAGTTGTTCAGATTACTTCTCCCAAAATCCTCTCTCCAGCCCTCATTTGCTTAAATGAGTTGCATCCCATTTTCTCCCGCTTCTTGTAACCCAAACCGTTCTGGTTGAAGATATGTGTGTTCATAGTTCAACCTGTCTTCTGAGTGCAAGAGAAAAGATCATCATTAGAACTGTCAGCTCAGCCATTCTGCTACTCTGCTTCCTCCTTCCAGGGAGGTCATAGCTCAGAAAGTTCTGCCAGAGTAATGCTCAACAGAGTGTGGTTTCTGGCAGTGGCCTTCTTCCATGATTATGGCAAATTATGTCTTCAGAAGGAAATAAATACATCAGTACATAAATAAATACAAAAATATACACACAAATTTATAGTTTTATATTTATTTATATATTCATTTATTTATTTAAAAGAAAATCTATTGGGTTGTTGGAAAAGTCATGAGGTATTTTTACTGCTTTTTGTTGCAAAAATGCATCATGACTTTTCCGACAACCCACTACTTACTGCTACAGAGTGAACACAAGATTTGCCAATGATAAAAATCAGAGAAAATAAGGAAGAGTTAAGGAAACCATTGGACCAAATGTCCAAATAACAAAGAGTGTTGCACTAAATGCACAGTTTTTCAAATTCTTTAAAAGTATTTATGGAACTTTTATAATGTGCCTTGTGCTGTCTTACATAAATTGATGTCTAAAAAATAAACATAAGAGATTATCTTTGCCAACAAAGTTCTTACAATTAAAAAAAAAAACACGAAACTTTGCATTGGGCACCCAGATGGCATTCAAAAAAAGTTGAATGAAAGAAAGAATATACATTCAAAATCTGTTGGTCATAAGAAATGGAGGAAAATGCTTCGTTTTCACTTAATGTCAGAACCAATATAAATTTACAAATATTTGCTCATGAGAAATAGCTTGGAGCTTTCTTAGCAGTATATCCCAGTCAGCAAAACTTATACTAATTTGCCACCCCATTTTTGCCTAGAATATAATAATAGCAAATAGAGACCAAGAGAAGGAAAACAAATTAGGGAAACAGTAGGGCAGTGATTCGTTTTAGAAACGTACTTCCACGCAAACCATGCCTAAAGTTGATTACAAAATATTAGATTCAATTATAGTCTCTTTTGAAACCCAAATGGGGTCATTCAGAAAATGGTCAGAAGACAAATTGGAAGACCAACTAAGCCTGCCTTATGGGTACTTGATACCACTGGGATTAAATTGCTGTCACACCCTGAATGCTTCAACCTAGTATGGAATGTAACTGTACACATTCAAGTTTCTTAGACACTAATGTGCTAAGCTTAAAAGTTGTTTGCTATACAGAAACTTTAGATTATATTACATTATATGATATGGCGCTACAGACATACCCACAAACATGTGCTGATTCTTTGCTGTACCGGTTCTCCCGGGCCTCCTAATATTCATCTGCTTTCTGGGAGTCTGTGTAGCTGTTGCATAAACAGTCTGTGGTTGATAACAGAAAGGAATACTTTTCCTCTGGGCTTGGACAGTTTGAATGGCTGTGTTGCACAGCCCATGACACTCACCTCGGAAATGTTGGGAGGTGATGACACAGAGGACTCAAAGTGAAGACCAATTATCTGCTCTTGCATCAGTCAGGTTGTCTCTGGTTCTGTTTGACATGTAAGAATGGGGTAGAAGATTACAGGCATTAGAATTCTGTCAATTTGCATAACAGCCTGGTTTATGTAGAATGTGAATTGGACATACTGTATGCTCAAGGGTGAATGGATCTCTAAGTGCGAGGTTTAACAGCGCATAATGTCTATGTGTGGGTGCCCCAATTCTTTCTACTGGAAGCTTGACCCTGTGCTGTCCTGTGTGGATGTAAAGGTGCCCCATTTGCCATGGTTTTGAAAGGTAGGCTTTTCTGCTGTCTGTATATGTCTGACACTGAAAATAGAAAGGCAGAAGAAATTTGAGATTGCAGCTCCAGAAACCCTTTGTCACAGACAGGAAGGGGCATGTGCTCACCATTTTCATGTAGCTAAGAAGGAGAAGTTCAACTTAAGTTTAAATGTAATTTCACCTTAATTCCTATAGCAACTCATAACAGGGTAATTAAATTTGCCCAGGTGCTTAAATGCACTGCTGGGCATATATTTTTTTAGCTCTATTTATCACTCCTCAGAAAAACAGCTACCATAGAAGAGGGGTATATACTCGCATTCCTTGAATACTTAATATGTGATAGACCAGTGCTTTTCAAAAACAAATTCTAAATAAATTTTAGCAAACTGAACCAACAAGATATAAAAAAGACAATACATGATGACCATGTGGGATTAATCCCAGGGATGCAAGTTGGTGTAAAAAAGGAAAATCAATCAATGTAATTCACTATATTAACAGACTAAAAAGAAAAAAAAACTGTGATAATCTTAAGGTACACAGGAAAAGCATTTGTGAAAATCCAACATTCATTTCTGACACAACCTCTCAGCAAATAGGAATTGAAGTGAACTTCCTCAACCTGATAATGAGCATCTATGAAAAACCTATAGCTAATATACTTATGGTGAAAGACTGAAAGCTTTCTCTCTAAAACCAGAAACAAGATTAGGGTGTCCATTTTCATCACCTCTGTTTAACCTTTGTACTTGAGTGTATAGACAGAGAGATGAGTTAAGGAAAAGAAATAAAGATTGGAAAGGAAATAGTAAAACTCTATATTTGCAGATGACATGATGGCCTATGTAGAAAATTCCATGGATCTATAAAAAAGCTGCTGGAGCTAATAAGTGAGTTTAGCAAAATTGCAAAATAAAAAATCAATATACAATATCATTTATAATAGCAAAAAGTATAAAATGCTTAGGGATAAATTAGACAAAATATGTAAAAGACACATACAGTTAAAATTATAAAACACTACGGGAAGAAATTAAATAATTACCAATGTAAATAGTCAGATATGCCTTGTTCAATGCCCAAAAAACTCAATACTGTTAAGATGTCACTTCCCCCCAAGTTGATCAATAAATTAAATACAATCCTAATCAATATCCTAGCTGGCTTTTCATAGATATTAACAAACAGATTCTAAAATTCATATGTAAATGCAAAGGAACTAAAATAACCGAAACAACTTTTTAAAAGTAGAACAAAGGTGAGCTAACACTACCAAATTTCAAGAATTATTATTAAGCTACTGTAGTCAAGGTAGTGTAGTACTGACATAAAGATAGACACATATATTGATGAAATTGAAAATCCAGTAATAGACCCACATGTATATGGACAACTGAATTTTGACATAGGTGCAGAAAAATTCAATAGAGAAAGCATAGTCTTCTCAAAAAATGGTGATGGAACAATTGGATGTCCATATCCAAAAAGAGGAAAACTGAACTTTGAGCTATATTTCATACTACATACACACTATATGTGATCAAACTGGAAAACATAAAACCATAAACCTTCTACATAAGAGATAGCAATGCAGGCCTACCTCAAGAAATAAGAAGAATCTCAAATCAACACTCTGTCTTTACACCTAAGAGAACAGGAAAAAGAACAGCAAAGTAAGCCCAAAAGGAGTATAAGGAAGGAGATAATAAAGACCAGAGCAGAAATAAATGAAATAGAGAACAGAAAAACAATACAAAAGATGAATGAAACCAAGAGCTAGTTTTTTGAAAAGATAAACAAAATTGACAAGCCTTTAGCCAGACTAATCAAGAAAAAGAGAGGACCCAAATTAATAAATTCAGAAAGGAAAGAGGAGAAGTGACAATAGATACCACAAAAGTCCAAACAAAAATTTAAGAAAATACTATGAGCAGCTATATGCCAACAAATTAAACAATCTGGAAGAAATGGATAAATCTTCCAAGGCTGAATAAAGAAACAGAAAATATGAACAAACTGATTACTGCCAACAAAATTGAATCAGTAATCAACAAGCTCCCAACAAACAAAAACCCTGGACCAAAAGGCTTCACTGGTGAATTTTACCAAACATTTACAAAAGAATTATCACCTATTCTCCTCAAACTATTCCAAGAAATCCAGAAGGAGGGAAGGCTCCCAAGCTCACTTTACAAGGCCACTATCACCCTGATCCCCCAAACCAGACAAATACATTACAAAAAAAGAAAACTATAGGCCAATATTTCTAGTGAACATAGATGCAAAAATCTTCAACAAAATATTAGCAAACGAAATCCAGAAATACATTAAAAGGACCATACACTACAAGCAACTGGGATTCATTCCTGATATGCAGTATAGCCATGGTGATATGAAATAGAGTTTGGGGAATATAATCAATAATGCTGTAAAGATTATGTGGGGTGCCAGATGGGCACTAGGCTTATTAGGTGGAATCACTTCATAGACTGTGTAGATGGCTGACTACTGCACTGTACTCCCGAAGCTAAAGTTGGATAATATTAAATGTCAGCTATAAAATATATATACACACATACATATAATAGAGGGTGCTAAAAATGTATATACACTTTAAGAAAGGGGAAAACTATTAAAATTGTAATAATATATACCGATAGCAAAAGATGAATACAAGTCACGTTTTACTTCTGCAATTACAGGAGGTGTTCAAAGTGGTTACAATCAGCATAATTTTAATACAGTTTTTTCCTTTCTTAAAATGTGTATACATTTTTTGTCACCCTCTGTATATATAGTCATGGGATGTGAAGTACAACATAGGAAATATAGTCAATGGAATTTTAACAGCTGTATTCGATGTCAGGGGTGTAGTAGATTGGGGGGGCATTATCACTTTGTGAGGGGTGTAAATGTCTAACTATTACATTGTTTTGTACACCTGAAACTAAAAATAAAATAAAATAAAGAAGACATAAGACAAATTTTTTGTCTTGGATTAGGCAAAGACTGCTTATATACAATGCCAAAATATGATCAATAAGAGAATACATTGATGATTGGATTTCATCAAATTAATAAAAAAATATGCTCTTTGGAAGTCACTTAACAGTGAGAATCAAAATAGAGAATCACAAGACAAGCACAGATTGGGATAAAATATTTGCAAATTATATATCTGATAAAGGACTTATATCCAGAATATATAAACAACTCTCAAAACTTAATAATATGGCAGCTAGTCACCCAATAAAAAACTGGCAAATTTTTTGATAGGTAGGATGCTCCTCTCCATGACTAGTTTCAGGGACCCGTGATCCTTCCGTGGTGTGGGCTTACCAACTTCGACAATTGCTGAAAAGGGGGAAAGAGCATAGAAGATCCACAAATTGGGGATTTTATGAGCCAGGCCTGGTGGGGTGTGGTGTACATCACTCCCGCCCACTTTTCATTTGCCACAACTCAGTCATGTGATCACACAGAGGAAAATGGGTTTAACAAACAGCTAGTTAATTTTTTCTGCATTCCACATCATTAGAATTATTGACTATCGCTGGATGCTTTAAGGCAGTTATATGACAAATAAGAGAAGGTTCTACAGTAAATCCCAAATGTATAAAATCAGTATTATAGTACCATTGGTTTGACCCAATTTAGCTCTTTTTCCCTTCCTTTTTTCCTCATGACTTCATAGGGGTAAACAAATATTCTTTCCGGTTGGAGAGAGTATGGAGATATCAATGTTTTCACCTGTAAGTATGAGAATTATGGTTCTTTAGCCTTAGTCATGCATAGTATGCAAAGTGGGGGTTGAAAAAAAATGTTAATTTTTACCCTGGCCTAACAGTTCCTTTCAGGAAGAAAAATAATAGCCCACTTGAGCTGTGGCAAGTGATATCCCAATGACATCATCTGTAAAAAAGGAAGTTAACAAGAATCTAGAAGGCATAGCAAATATTGAGTGCAGAATGGAGATCAAAGAAATGAGTCAAGGCTGGGAATGTGAAAGAGGTGGCAAGGGGTTGGAACTTGTGGGAAAAGAGTTTATGGAAAATTCTAAGAGAGGGTGGGGAACAAAAGATTTTAATGACAAGGATGCTAAAGATTTGGTTTTACATCATTTGGTGTGCTGTAGGGTAAACACCATCCTTTGCCTCCTATCTTCAATAAGAATTGCTGCACACAGAGGCCTTCTGTCATTGGTACTTAGAGCAGAACCTAGCAGAAGGCAATAAGAACTGTGTTATTCGAGTCCTTTAAGAAGCAGATATACCGATGGAGAAGACGCCGATGAAAGATAAGGGTGAGGAGAGAGACCAGGAGTGGGCCAGGAGAGCCTTTATCCCTGTAATACCTGTGAGGGGCAAGAAGGAAGGAAAGGACTGGGACACACGCATCCTAGGCTGCAGTGCAGCTCTGAGACCATTGTGGCCTGGCTGATGGGAGCCCCTGAGCACAGCTTGCCCATTAGAAAATCCACATCAGACAGAGGCCTGGATCTAGTCCCCTTTCATGCTCAACCTTTGGCTGGGAGCAGCTCTGAGTTGTGTAGCCTTGGCATAAATCTGTAGGTACAGCAGCTGGCAGCTGTCTGCTAACCACGCTCTTGGCAGCAGATTCTCTTGAAGGGAGATCTGAGTGGTGCAACCCCATGGCCACCAAAGAGGATAATCTCAGAAGAGTGAGGTGGTCCAAACACTGAACTAATTCATCAGAAGCAGCAATTGGAGTCAGAAACACCTAGAAGAAATCCAAGCCCCGCCCACCACCTCTGTGAATCCCAGGAGGATCTCTACCACACTCAGGAAGAAGATACAACCAATCTAATGAGAATCAGAAGGGCAGGCATGCCTGGGCTGACGTCTGAATTACAGCCTGACCATTCTCATAGAACAAAACAGGAAGCTCAGCCAGGTCCCTCTCATCTCTCATCGGCGCATATTGTCTAAGAGGGTCATCAGCTCAAAAGGAAAAGGACAAGTTCTCAACCAAAACACTTCCTACAAAATGGCCAACTGTGAGACACAGAGAGGTGTCTAGTTGTTTTCAAAGTACTTCATATTTAGTCTGTGAGTATAAGTATCCCCTTTTCAAAGGTCTTTGTTTCAGACCAGAGGCATTTAAATATAGTCCCCAAATTCTGGGCATAGCTGGAGGTGGATGACAGTGGCCGATTCAGGTATAGCTGTTTTGAAAGTTGCCACCAGGATATCAGCCACTGGTGACATTTCACATGAAATAGGCATTTCACTGTCTTAGAAAATTCAATGTTTATAATGATAAAAGAAGCTACTTTCTAAAACTGCTATCTGAACATTATATTGCCTTTTTGCCCATTCCACCAACATCCCTGTTCCCCTCATAGCAAAACACTAAGTCGATGTGCATCTTAGACTTGACGTTCATCCTATGGAGGGTTGGTTTTCTCTAATTGAATTTGTTTTTAGAATATATTATGTTTATATCAATATCCTGATTACTCTGGAGACATTAAACTAAAATAAGCACTCATTTAAAACTTTTAAAACATTTAAGGTTTTATTGTGGTTTCAGAATTTTTTTCTTCCATTTCGACAACTGTGAGCATTTCCAGGGATGATCTCAGTTCTGGGCACATGAAGGACAGTCATGTGCTCCAATATCAAACCCAGATGGGTGCAATTTGTAACATCCATGACAGGTTTCCCTGCTCTAGGCTGACCAACTCATCATGGTTTCCCAGGACTTTCCCGGCCACTGAAAGTCCCACAGCTTGGGAACCTCCCCAATTCTGGGTAAATCGAATGATTAGTCACCCTTCCCTGCTCCTGCCCTCAAACAAAAGAAGAAAGTGCCATCAGCAGGGTGGCTGTTCTTGGCTGGCAAATGACATTCCTGCTTACTTTCAACGGTGGTAAAAGAAGCAGGATCCCTATAGACAGACGTCTTTGATCACTGTCACAATGTTTCAAACATTCAAGAGTTGCATGGACATAGGGTATCTGGCAGATTTATTTGTACTTATTGATTCAGCAGGATATGTTCTTCTTAAAATTGCATACTGGACACATTTTTAAAAATACTGCTTATTTTCTAAAAGCAATGAAGGGATGGGGACAATTGTGTTTTCAACAATCTATGTATATAGTTACTGTTTGTCCTCTCTCGAGTTTGCTTTTTTATTCAGCTTCTAGCTCCTTGGAGTTATGCTAAATGAAGAAATATATTTAACAGTAAGCTGAACCATGCATGTAATTCTTGCTCTTTCTAAACTTCAGTTTGTGTACGTGTGTGTGTGTGTCCACACACACACACACACACACACACACGTACACATACAAGTATGTATTTCATGGCATATCTTGCAAATCAATATATCATAAGGAAGAAAATGTAAAAAGTGGTGGTTTATTCCTCAAAACAAATTCAGTCCAACAGAATTACTATTTTAGTTCACAACATGACAAAGCCAACTGGGAATTTCCAGATGCAGAAGAGGTAAAAATGCCAACTTTATTCAAATGTAAGCCAAAGCAAAATCACAGTCTAAAATGGAAATGGGATTGAGGAAAAGACTGATTTTGTTTGGCATGTGCTGTAAAATTCTAATTTCATGTAGGTTAAAAAAATGAAATGGCCAGCCTTACATAGACATAGAGAAGAAGACACGCCCACATGAAACGGATCGTCCATGGTTCTTACACTTTTATGTTAACAATAATTTAAATTGTTGATAACATTTGGGGGCTCAATTAATAATAGCATTGGAAAAATTTCACAAACTGAAACGAATTATTTTAGTAGAGATCATCAAAAGGGAGACACAATTTCATCTTAGACAACCAATTTGGACCAACCACATATCTATTCATATCATACAGATGAAGTCATAGAGGAATCACATTTTTAGAAAAGATTATGAGTACAATCTTTCCATAAACCAAAGAAAGCCAGTTTTTTTTTCAGGGCTTTAGGTGCGATATCGCTTAGAAAGATGACCCACATATGTGATCATCACCTACAGATGAAGGCATAGGGGAGCTGCATTTTGACAAAGATTGGAAGTGTGCATACATAAGAAAGCAGTTTTCTCTATGATTTCAGGTGTGATTTCCCTTTGAATTATGAACTAAATATTGGGCATGCCAGTGGGCTGAGATGGTGTGTGATCTATAGGGTTTAGAGTACTTTGATACATCATAAAAATATCATGAATTTTGGAGTAAGGTAGACCTAGGTTCAAATCTCAGCACAACTTATATTAGAGATATATACAATATATTAAACGTAGATGGTTGAGTGTAGAATAGCTCCTGGATCGTAGAACTCATAAGGAGCAAAACCAGCATTTGACTATGGGACATCTCACTTCAAAATACATTATATAAAAACTAAAAATTTCTGACCAACCCCAAACCTACCATATACAAAGTTGAGAGACAAATGACAAATATGGCAGATAAATAGCTGCTTTTATTAAGATGTAAAGAGTTTTTATAAATCAGTGCTCTAATGACATACACAGGCAAGTCACAGAAATGACAATATATAGCTTTTAAGCAAATGAAGTTCCAACTTCAGCCATAATTAAGTAAATGTATATTAAGACAATGAAATACTAAAAATTAAAACCATGCCATATGTTGGGAGAAATGTGGGAAAACAGACATTCTCTTTAACTAGGGGTATCAATTGGGGATCCCCTTCGGTATTGCTTAAATGACTGATAAGAATGTGAGAAATGTTAGTCTGATATCCTGCAAATAAGAGAATCCCTGGGGCAAAATGGCTTAAATAAGTCCAGGTTTACTTTTCTCACATAATTTGAAGTTTGGAGGTAGGTGACTGCTGGTTCGGGGGCTCTGGGTTGCCATTTGCTATGGTTCTTTTTGCCTTCCCTTCATGGTGGGTGGCAAGATGCCTATCACAGCACCAGGAAAACCATGTCTGCAATCAAGTCAGTAAGAAGCGAGGAGGAAGGGAGGGAGTCATTCTAGCACATCTGTCCCTTTATTAGGTAAATAAAAACTTACTTAGATAGGTTCCAGCAGACTTTGATTTATATTATACTGGCTGGAACTGTGACACATTGAGCACACAGATCTGCAAGGGAGACTGGGGGAGTGTCAGCTTAATGATGTGAGGTATAGGAGAAGGAAGGCAGGAACAGTTGTTGGTTCAACTAGCAGTATCTGCTACACATTTGAAGAACAATATTTATCAAAATGTACATCCCAACTGACCATATCAAGTATTGTCAAGGATGTGACACAGCTAAAACTCATACACCATCTTGAGCATAAAATGGCACAACCACTTTGCAAAACCATTTGGCAGTTTCTTATAAAGTTTAACATACTCCTGGAAATGCCACCCCTAGGTGTTCCCAAGAGAAATATACACCTGGGCCCACAAAAGACATTTGAAAAAAATATGGAGAACTGACTCCGGGTGGCAAACACTCAATGCGATGTATAGATAATGTATTACGTAATTGTACACTTGAAACTTATGTAACTTTACTAACCAATGTCAGCCAAATAAACTTTAAAAAATATAAAATAAAGAACTATTGATAAAAAAATGTTCAACATCACTTAGCATTAGGGAAATGCAAATTAAAACCACAATGAGATACCACCTTACCCCGGTCAGAATGGCTATCATCAATAAATCAACAAACAACAAATGCTGGCGAGGCTGTGGGGAAAAGGGAACCCTGGTGTACTGTTGGTGGGACTGCAGACTGGTGCAGCCATTATGGAAATCAGTATGGAGGTACCTCAAAAATCTGAAAATGGAACTGCCTTATGACCCAGCAATCCCACTCTTAGGTATTTATCCAAAAAATCCCAAGACAGTAATCCGAAAAAATATATGTACCCCTATGTTCATTGCGGCGTTATTCACAATAGCTAAGACTTGGAAACAACCAAAATGCCCATTGGTAGATGACAGGATTAAGAAACTTTGGTACATTTACACAATGGAGTATTACTCAGCTATAAAGAAGAAGGAAATAGTACCCTTTGCAACAATATGGATGGAACTAGAGAACATTATGCTAAGTGAAATAAGTCAGTCAGAGAATGACAAATATCATATGATCTCACTTATACGTGGATTCTAAGGAACTGAATGGATGGGAGAAGTGGATGGAGATAGTCTCAGAGACACAGAGGAAGAACTGAGGGTTGCTAGTTGGGAGGGGGTGGGGATGAAGGAGAAGGGGAAGGGATGAGACAATACAAATTGGTAATTGCAATATGGCCTCAGGGATAGAAAAAGACAGCCTGAGGAATATAATCAATAATGTTGTAAATATTTCTTAGGGAGCCAGATGGACCCATGTCCTGTTGGGGAGACCACTTCATAGTCGATGTAGAGGCCTGACCACCGCACTATATTTCTGAAGCTGATGTTGAATAATATTGTATATCAACTATAATTATATATACATATAGTCTCGGGACATGGAGTAGAGAGTGGGAATGGAATCAATGGAATTGTAATAGATAAGCATGATATCGTGGATGGGAGGGCAATACATGGGGGGAGGGGGGTTGTGACTTTGCGAGGGTGAAAAGGGTAACTATTGCATTGTTCTGTACACCTGAAACTAACAATAAAAAAATTTTTTTTAAAGAATAAAAAAAAAGAACTATTGATACACAAAACAACATAAATGAATTTAAAAACATTATCTTGAGCAACAGAAGTCAGGCACAAAAGCATGCATACTGTTTGATCCCATTTATAACTATGGTGATAGAAAGCATATAAGTGGTTGCCTGGAACCAGAGGTTGGGGAGGGATTTTCTGCAAAGGACTGTGAGGGAACTTTTGCAGTAATGGAAATTGTATTAACTGTATTTCTAGATTCAGTAGACTTGATGCTTTAACATCTGCCCTATACACAGATGGCAGATATCCATTGTGCTGGACAGCCTGATTTGAGTCATCTCAAATACAAACCAACCAATCCAGAATCTACAACCTCTCTCTAATAACTGATTGAAGGTCATTCCCCTCCGCTATGCCTCCTGTGGAAATCACCATGAAGGCTTGTGCCTGCAGTTCCTCTCTCTCCTGTCCACCAAATTTACCACCTCACCCTCCGTGATTTGCCCTGTGGTCCCCTGTGGAATGATGTGTGCTCCCTCTCTTGGGAACTATGAGTCTAGTAAACCATCCTTTTCATGGCAGCTGTCTCTTGATCTATAGGCCTTAACATACTATTGGGTTGTCGGAAAAGTCATGACGCATTTTTGCAATGAAAAACATAGGAAAAATACATCATGACTTTTCTGACAACCCAATAGTAATAAAGCTTATTAAAACAGAAATATCCTATATTTTAATTGTGTTGGCAGTAACATAGGTATACGTAAACTGCGCACTTAAAAAGGGTCCATTTGATTGTATGTAAATAAAAGTTATTAAGAAGAAAAAGAAAAGGTACATATTCTTTATGTCATCAACTCTATGGCAGGGACTTTATCCTTTAGATACACTTGCACATATAGGCAAAGGTAAAACAAGTTATTCATGCCATTGTCTACAATAGCCTTAGACTGAAAACAATATAAATATCCATCATCTGGGGATTGTCTGTTAATGCAGCATAATTTGTGCCATCATAACAGATATTTTACTGCATCTCATGATTTTGAGCTAGACCCACCTACTGGCCTCCAGTTTGGCCAACTGCACCAGTCAGTCAGATCCTAAGTGTACAATGAAATATTATTTAGGCATTAGAAAAAAATGGGTAAGTCTTTATGGACTGAAGAGGAACAATGGCCAAAATAGCATTGTTAAATAAGAAAAGCAAGGTTAAAATCAGTGCGCATGCTCTACTCCCATTTATGTTGATAAATATGGAGGGGGTAGGTTTTATACATTGTATATGCCATATATACGAGGTGTGATCAAACAATACAGTGAATGTTTAAATTTTAAAAATTTACAGTAAAAGACACATTGCCATTAATCCTCCTCAAAATACTCCCTCTCACTTGGAACACACTTATCCCATCATTCTTGCCACTTTCTGAAGCAGTTCTGGGAGTCCTCTTTCGTGAGTGTGTTTAGTTGTGCGGTCGTGGCTGCCTCGATGTCCTGAATCCAGCCAAAACGTTTACCTTTCCTGGTCATTTTGACTTTGGGGAAGAGCCAGAAGTTGCATGGTGCCAGATCCGGTGAATAAGGTGGGTGAGGACACACCGTAATGTTTTTATTTGGCGGAAATTGCCGTACCAGAAGCAATGTGTGACACGGAGCGTTGTCATGATGAAGGATGAAGTAAAAACGCTCACAAAAGAGGACTTCCAGAACTGTTCAGAAAGTGGCAAGAATGATGGAACAAGTGTGTTCCAAGTGAGAGGGAGTATTTTGAGGGGGATTAATGGCACTATGTCTTTTACTGTAATATATATTTTTAAACAGTCACTGTATTTCTTGATCACACCTCGTATTATATTTATATTGGGTTGTCGTAAAAGTCATGATGCATTTTTGCAAGGAAAAACATAGGAAAAAAAGGCATGACTTTTCCAACAGCCCAATATATGCATAGAACATATAATAGTAACAAGAGTTGCTTCTGGGAAGGACTGGAACCTAGATGCCTGGGGTAAAAATTAAATGTCATTTTCCCTATACATCCTTTTACAAGGCTTAATTATTTTCCATATTGTGTAAATGTATTGATGTTTTAATGAAAAGTAGCCAGTTACTTTATAAATAAAATAAGAAAAAGTTAAAAATTAAAGCACTTTGAATTTGCAGAAGCACAATTTTTTATTAGCTCTTCAGGCTGCTATAAGAATGATCCTTCTTCTTATTGGATTGGCTACCATTCTTCAATCAATAAATAAGTATAGCAATTTCATGTTTCTCTGGGGCCAAATATCTCAGTAGGGAATGGGGATGCAAACAGTTTAGCATGTAACAAACGTGGGAAAATAGAAAACAGATTCCAGCATGCACCGGAGGTCTATAGTTCTCCTGACTGTTCCCTTAGAATAGAGTGCCTTTTTCAATTATAGCTCACTTTATGCAAAATACACCACATTTCCCCTAACACTCCCCCATACACCCACACACACTCATTCTCATAACCACCTTGGGAAATATCACTCTTGTCTTTGCTTTACAGAGCAGCAAAAGGAAACCCAAGACGATGGAGGTTTGTTGAAGTTATAAAGAGGCATTGGAACTCTGAGTATGTGTATATTCTCATCATTTAATTTTAGATAGTTGAGCTCCATGTCAAATCTCTCTCTTAGGGAGAGACAGAAAGAGAATGTTAGTTAAATATAGAACACAGTATGGTTTGTGTTGTAGCTTCATATGTTAGTGGGAGGCTCGGAGGAAAAGAAAAAATTTATGAGCCACTTGCCTCCTTTCATTGTTTCAAATGAGGGTGATGATGCTGATGAATGTGACATACGTGGTAAAAATGGTGACGATGACCAAGCCAGAGGACTGTTGGTGGGTCAAGCTTAAAATCATGAAATGAAGTAAGATACCAGTCAGGATAGTGCACATTATGCTACATTGACAAACAACCCCCAAATCCTAGTCATGTAACACACTGAGGTTTACTTTTTGATCACGCCTGATAAATAGCAGATGTCTGTGAAGGGTGCTACTCTATGTCATCCTACTTCTGGAACCAGGCTAATAAAGGTACCAGCATGTGGAACGTCGCCAGGCATGACAGCAGTGGGAAGAGAGCATTGCAGGGTCTCACAATGGCAGTAGAATTCCCCGGCTGGGCAATGACACAAGTTACTTCTGCCCACAGCCCATCAGCTATTACTAGTCACATGACTCTGTCCAATGGCAAGGGGCTTGTTAAGTGAGTATCATCCTGCAGTTCTAGGGGAGAGGAGACCCAGATATGCATGAACAGGATAAGTCTCCATGACCAGAATGAAAGCAAAGTCAGGAAGGAAAAGTGAGCTGATCTGAAGGGATGGCAGCCCCTGTGATCTCTTCACCTCGGTGTCATCCTCCAGGACCTAAGAAAATGTTGGTTCTTGTTTTTGATTAAGGGAGCAATCCTTCCTACTGAACTTTGAGAGCCCTAGAACACCCACACCAGGCCTACAGAGTGACATAGAGCTCTATTCGGTTTTCTCATACTCTGTCCAAGTACAAGAAGGAAATGAGTCATCCAGGGAAAGAAATATTAGTAAGGGAATTAGACCCAATGATATAGATAGAGATACAGACATAGACATAGATATAAAATCTCTGTTAGGTTGAAAGTGGAGGATGTCTAAGAGGGAGTGTGTGACAGCAGTAATTTTAGAGATGCCACACAAGGACCTTGGTTCCATTAGTGGTCATTAGCAGCCGGACTGCTCTGGGAAGAGCCAGGAGAAGACTTTGACTAAGTCTAGACCTGTTCTGGGAATGCAAGATGATGCCATCTCTAAGAGTGGCGAGTTTAATATAGTGAGAAAACCACAATTCAAAACTATTGTAGCGGTTGACTGCTAAAGTATAAATAGAACACTAACGTATTTGCTAATCACTATTCCTCCTTACCTGTGACCAAAAGCTGCGACCTTTGAGCTGCCATGTGAATGAAGTCAAAAAGTATCATTTGCAGTTGTATAACAGAATGAAAGCAGATATATGCTCAGCACATGTAACAGGCTGTTAAAGAGATCCATTTCTTTTGTGTCAGTTACTGTTAAAGACCCCAAGCGAGAACTGGATGTCTGTGAAAATAGCAAACGAAGGACCTCCAAAAATTCTCTCCTCTGTAAGAGATTAAATGATAACACTGGTAAAATATGGTCAGAATGAACTTTTTCAGAACTCTGCAAATTAACCAAAGGCTTGCAACAATCCAAGAGCATTTCTTCAAGAAAAAGGAGTAAATATTGGTAAGAACAGTGACATTTGTGTCATTTTAGTTGCACTGCTCCTATCCCCGCCTCTTCAGCTGTGAACAGCCCACAATCACTGTGGAAAACAGCCACCTGGTAGCTCCTGTAGGGGAAAAAAATACAGTTAGATCTCTTTCAGAGTCTCATTCCTGTAGAACTGTCTCTGACCTGTCTGTCGTTTGCCTGGAAGGCCCCACTCACACAGCTGTCTTTATTTTCCCTGACTCAGAGCTTACATAGTGCTAACAGCCTTTGCACTGGGATGTTCGTCTAAAACACTTAGAGGCATTTGTTGAACATCTCAGCTACCTCAGGCTGTAGATATCAGTTGAGGTATATAATAGGCTAACCAAAAAAATGTTACAGGAAAAGATGGAGAATGAGGTATCCACAGGGAGATTTGAAAGACTGCAACATATTTCTGGGAATCTGGAGAGCTACATTCATGGGCTGTATATATGCTCAAAAAAGACCTGAGAAGAGGCACTAAACTCTGACCTCTGGCCAACATTGAGGCTCTGTGCAAACAGGAAGTGAAGGCTAAGGCAAGTTGTAAACTGCTTTGCTGAGTGTTGAAGGTATGATCCAACCTGTACAGAGAGCTCCTCAGCAAAGACTGGGTGACTTATTGATTCCAGACATTTAAGGAAATCTCTGTCCAATCATTAGTTCACTACAAGCTAACTGAGCAGAGGCCCTAGTGGCATAAATGACCAACAAAACAGACGTTACACAATTAGTTCAGAAAAGTCACTAAAAAAAATGCAATGACAACAAATGTAGCAATAACAACAAATCTCAGGGAAAGGGAAGAATCTGATTTCCAGGGTTACTACATAATATTACTTTAAATGTCTACTTTTCAATAAAAATTATGAGACATGCAAAAAAATAATAAAGTATGGGCCATCCACTGGGGGAACCAGAAAAGTCAACAGAAACTCTCTGTGAGGAAGCCAGATTTTGGCTTTACTAAACAATGACTTTAAATCAGCTATTTGATTTTATATATATATATTTATATATATATATATATAAATTTTTATTAAATTTATTGGGGTGCTAACGGTTAATAAAGTTACATAGGTTCCAGGTGTACAGTTCTGTAATACATCTATATATCACATTGTGTGCTCACCACCCAGAGTCAGTTCTCCTTCCATCACCATATATTTGCTCCCTTTACCTCATCTACCACCCCCTCCCCCCTTACCCTCTGGTCACCACTAAACTATTGTTTGTGTCTATAAATTTTTGTTCCTTCATTTGTTTGTCTTATCCCTGTGCTGCTTTCAGTTTTATATCCCATATATGAGTGAAATCATATGGTTCTCAACTTTTTCTGTCTGACTTATTTCACTTAGCATAATAATTTCAAGATCCATCCATGTTGTTGCAAATGGCACTATTTCATCTTTTCTTATGGCCGAGTAATATTCCATTGTATACATGTACCACATATTCTTTATCTAATCATCTATTGAAGACTCTTTGGTTGTTTCCATGTCTTGGTCACCGTGGATAATGCTGCAGTGAACATTGTAGCACATATATCTTTACGGATAAATGTTTTCAGATTTTGTGGGTAGATACCCAGGAGAGGGATTGCTGGGTCATATGGTAATTCTATTCTTAATTTTTTGAGGACGCGCCATAATGTTTTCCAAAGTGGTTGTTCCAATTTACAATCCCACCAGCAGTGTATGAGGGTTCCTTTTCCTCTACAGCCTCTCCAACATTTGCTATTACTTGTCTTGTTGATTATAGCTATTCTAACAGGTGTGAGGTGGAATCTCATTGTGGTTTTGATTTACATTTTCCAAATAGCTAGTAAAGTTGAACATTTTTTCATATACCTGGTGGTTGTTTGTATGTCTTCTTGAGAAAAGTGGCTCTTCAGGTCCTCTGACCATTTCATTTTTTAATTGGATTGTTTGTTTTTTGTTGTTTTTGAGTTATATGAATTTTTTATGTATTTTGGATATTAGCCCCTTATCAGAGGTGATGTTTGCAAATATCTTCTCCCATTTGGTTGATTGCCACTTTGTTTTGTTGATGTTTCTTTTGCCATGCAGAAAAGCTTTTTAGTTTGATATAGTCCCATTCATTTATTTTTGCTTTTGCTTCCCTTGTTTTGAGGTCAATTTCATAAAATCCTCCCTGAACCCAAGATCCATAAGTTTAGTACCTGTGCTTTCTTCTATGCAATTTATTGTTTCAAGTCTTATGTTTAAGTCTTTGATCCATTTTGAATTAATTTTGGTATCTGGTGACAGATAGCAGTCTAGTTTCATTCTTTTGCACATGGCTTTCCAATTTTCCCAGTACCATTTATTGAAGAGGCTGTCTTTTCTCCATTGTATGTTTTTGTCTCCTTTGTCTAAAATTATCTGCCCATATGTATGTGAGTTTATTTCTAGGTTCTCAATTCTATTCTATTGGTCTGTGTGTCTGTTTTTCTGCCAGTACCATGCCGTTTTGACTATTGTCACTTTGTAGTTTGATTTGAAGTCAGGGAGTGTGATACCTCCAGCTTTGTTCCTTTTTTTCTTAGGATTGCTTTGGCTATTCGGGGTCTTTTGTGATTCTATACAAATGTGAAGATTTTTTTGCTCTATTTCTTTTAAAAAAATGCCTTTGGGAACCTTGATGGGGATTGCATTAAATCTGTGTATTGTTTTGGGTAATATGACCATTTTAAGTATGTTGATTCTTCTAATCCATGAACACAAAATATCTTTCCATTTCTTTGTGTCTTCTTTAATTTCTTTTAATAATGTCTGACAGTTTTCAGTGTATAGATCCTTCACATTTTTTGTTAAGTTTATTCCTAGGCATTTTATTCTTTTTGCTGCCATTGCAAAAAGAATTGTTTTTTACTTCATTTCTTTTTCTGAAACTTTATTGTTAGTATACAGGAATGCAATGGATTTTCATACATTGATTTCATATCCTGCAATTTTACTGTATTTGTTTATTGTTTCTCGTGGCTTTTTGGTGAAGTCTTTAGGGTTTTCTATATAAAGAATCATGTTTTCTGCAAAAAGTGATAATTTGACTTCTTCATTCCCAATTTGGGTGCCTTTTATTTCTTTCTCTTGCCTGATTGCTCTGGCTAGAGCTTCCAATACTACATTGAACAACAGTGGTGACAGGTGGCATCCCTGACTTGTTCCTGATCGTAGAGGAAAAACAGCTTTCAGTTTGTCACCATTCAGTACAATATTAGCTGAGGATATTGTCATATTTGGCCTTCATAATGTTGAGGTACTTTCCTTCTAGCCCCATTTTATTGAGAGTTTTAATCATAAATGGATGTTGTATCTTGTCAAATGCTTTTTCCACATCTATTGATATCATATTAAAGTCAGCTATTTTAAATATGGTCAAAGAACTAATGGAAACCATGTCTAAAGAACTAAAGGTAAGTATGAGGATGATGACTTACCAAATAGAGAATATTAACAAAGAGCTATAAATCATTTTTTAAAAGAGCCAAATAGTTTCAGGACTTACATTTGAGTCTTTAACCTATTTTTGTTTTGAATATAGTGTAAGAGAGTAGTCCAGTTTTTTTTCCTTTTTGTATGTATCTGTCCAGTTTTCCCAATACCACTTGTTGAAGAGACTGTTGTTACTCAAGTGTGTATTTTTACTCCCTTTGTCATAGATTATTTGAATATATAAGTGAGGATTTATTTCTGGACACTCTATTCTGTTCCATTGATCTATGTGCCTTTTCTATGCCAGTACCATACTGTTTTGATTACCATAGCCGAGTAGTATAGTTTTATATCAGGGAGCATGATACCTCCAACTTTGTTCTTCTTTGTCAAGATTGCTGTGGCTATTTGGGGTATTTTGTGGTTCCATATAAATTTTAGGATTATTTGTTCTAGTTATGAGAAGATTGACATTGGTATTTTGATAGGAATTGTGTTGAATCTGTAAATTGTTTTGGTTAGTATGGTCATTTTAACACTATTAATCCTTCCAATCCATGAGAACAGTATGTCCTTCCATTTATTTGTGTTCTCTTCAATTTCTTTCTTCAGTGTCTTATTATTTTCATAAAACTCTTAGAAGAAAACATAAGAATAAACTATTTGACATCAGTCTGAGTAATATCTTTCTGGATACATCCCCTGGAGCAAGGGGAACAAAAGTAAAAATAAACAAATGTGACTTCAAACTATAAAGCTTCTGCACAGCAAAGGAAACCTTTAACAAAACAAAAAGACAACCTATTGAATGGGAGAAGATATTCACAAATTGTATATCTGATAAGGGGTTGATATCTAAAATACGTAAGAAACTCATACAACTCAATAACAAAAGAAACAAACAATCTGATATAAAAATGAGCAGAAAAGACATGGAAAGACATTTCTCCAAAGAAGACATAGAGATGGCCAACAGACATATGAAAAGATGCTCAACATCACTAATCATCAAGAAAATGCCAATCAAAACCACAATGAGATACCACCTCACACAGTCAGAATGGCTAGTATCAAATAGGGCCGGCTGAGTGGCGCATTGGTTAGGAGTTGGCTTGGAATGCCAGCTCTGAGCAGCAGGGCCCTGGTTCAGATTCCACATGAGGGCCAGTGACTCTGCACCCTCTACAGCTACGATGGTGAGCAACAGCTCGACCTGGAGCTGGGCTGCGGTGAGTCGCAGGCAACGGCGTGGGCTGCAGTGGGGCTGGCCAGCAGCTGGTGTGTGCTTTCGTGAGCTGCCATGAGCCGCCGTCCAATGGCCGGCGAGCGACTGCCTCACCCGGGAAGAGCGCAATGATAATACCAACATGGGCTAGTGAAGCGACGTCCTCCACAACTAGACTGAAGAACAAAAGGACAGCAACTTGTCTGTTCCCATTCCCTGATTCCCCAACGCTGTTCCCCTACCCCAATTCCCCAATAAAATCTTTTTTTTTTAAATCAACAAATAATATGTATTGGCAAGGATGTGGAGAAAAGGGAGCCCTTTGTACACTGCTGGTGGATCTACAAACTGGTGCAGCCCCTATGGAAAACAGTATGGGGATTCTGCAATGAACTAAAAATAGATATACCATATGGCCCAGCAATTCCATTTCTGAGTGTCCAAAGAAAAGGAAAACAATAATTTGAAAAGAAATATTTACCTCTATGTTCATTGCAGCATTATTTATAATAGCCAAGATATGGAAGCAACCTAGGTGTTCATCAATAGATGAATGGATAAAGAAGAAATGGTACATATATACAATGGAATATTATGCAGAAATAAAAAAGAATGAAATCTTCCTATTTGTGCCAACGTGGATGGTCCTAGAGAACATTATGCTAAGTGACATAAGCCAGTCAGAGAAAGACAAATACCATATGGTTTCATTTATATGTGGAATGTAAAAAAACAAAACAAACAAATAAAACAAAACAAAACAGAAACAGAGGGATCATTACCAGAAGGGAAGGGTGGGTAAAAAGGGGAAGAGGGATATAGTCAATAATATCATGATAAGCTTGCACGATGACAGATGATTACTAGAAATAGTGGGGTGATCACATTGTAAGGTTAGAAATGTCAAATCACTATATTATACCCCTGAAACTAATATAGCCAATATAAGATTGTATGCCAACTATACTTAAATAAAAAATAAATTTATAAAGAGCCAAATAGAAATTCTGGAGTTGAAAAGTACAATAACTGAAATGAAAAATAAGTAGAGGGGCTCAACAGCAGATTTGAGCAGATAGAGACACCAGGATGAAAACAGTTGCCAAATGTTCCCATGAATTCTATAGAACTTAATGAGAGTGGGGAGGCCCCACATTGCTGCAATCTCCTTACCACCTCCCTCAACCTAATAGGTAAAAGTCTGTGAATGCACTGGAGAATCATCAGAGAATATCTCTAAAGTAGAAGTCAAGTGATGGGGAACGGTCTAGAGAATCATTCTTAGAGATGGAGGGTGGCATCTCACCCCATAGTTGGCCATTTGTCTATGTAACAGACTTGCTGATTTCTTCTCTGGGACTAAAGTACAGGACCATCACTGGAGAGAGAGTAAGACAGAGACCGAGGAGCAT
This sequence comes from Hipposideros armiger, assembly GCF_001890085.2. NCBI lineage: Eukaryota > Metazoa > Chordata > Mammalia > Chiroptera > Hipposideridae > Hipposideros > Hipposideros armiger. The sequence goes on from NW_017731505.1 coordinate 2,075,958, forward strand.
TCACTCTGAGGGAAGCCAAGAGAATTGGGTTTCCTATGAGTCAGACAAACACAACGAAAGGTACTTGGGCTTGAGCCATCGCCTCACCCACGATGGCTGCCTAATTAGGCAACATGAGGCTATATCGTCACTGCCAAAGGCAGTATTTGAAATGGATTCAAACTGAAGTGTTTCTTTCACGTTTAAGAACTGTGTAGTGGGAAGATCCATTCCAAGGGGCCTCTGGAAAAATATATCCATGAACTTCAGGTCAGAGGGAGCGTTTGTGTTCATGCATGCAAAGGGCCTCTGCAGAGCAGCAGGAATAGTTAACAGAGAAGACAACAAAGGTACCTGTTCTATCAGGAGTGTCAGGTACCACTACCCCGACCCACCCACCCACCCCCAGCCTGGGACATCAAACAGGAAAAAGAACCCAGAAGAGGGCTGTGTGAAAGACGTTATCAAAGCTCTCCCCCTATTCAGAGCCCTCAGGCCGAGGGAGGGTACTGTGGGCCCAGAGGAAGAGCTCATGATAAACTGAATATGAGATTGACGTTTTCAGCTGGGCTGGCCTGGGCATTTACAAATAGAAGAATAAGCAGGCAAGTAAAAGATCTCCCGGGATATCTCGGAGAAAGGAAAAGGGAGCTGGAACAAAGAATGTTTGAAAGGAGTGGCTGTAGAAGAAATATTCTTGTCAAGTTCTATAAACTGGTTCCATAGAGATATCATGGAAATTATTATAGTGAGGACACAGGTCATTCTTTTGTATCTCAAAAACACACCCACTGTGTAATCATGACAAACTGCTTTTTTCCCCCCTCTGTGCCTCAGATCACTCATCCAGAAAATGAACTGGTTTTACTAAGTCATTTCTAAGAAGTACCTTTTTGCTCTAACTTTCTTCAGCACAGTAACCAATGACTGTACACCAATAAGTAACCCAACTACAGCACTTTACAAATAATCCAATTCTTACAAACACAGTATGAAAGGTAGGAGAGATATCCTTGGTCTTTTTTAAGATTAGAAGGATCATGAGGCTTAGAGAGACCAAATGACTTGCCCAAGTTCCCCTAGCTGGTAAATGGCAGAGTGAGGACAGTGAATCAAGCCTTCTAGCTGAAAACTATATTCTCTTTCCAGTAAATCACACCATTTCACGCTTAGTCCAATGCCTGCATTTGTCATCCAAAACATTTTCTAAAATGCTATTTTTATCTGTTATTATTTCATGCATTATGAGAGGATTAAGCTTGTGAGCAAGAAAGAACATGCTGTAAGTTTCCTCAGTGCTGGATCAGGCCTCTGGTGGTGGTGGTGGTGGAGGGGACAGTGCTACGTTTCCCTCCCCTGGGGGGCCTGGAGACATGTGTCTGGACTGGCCAGGAAGAGGCAATGGGCTGCAGGGGAATGAGGAACCTGCAGAAGTCATCTAAGAAGTTCCTTCCACTTGGGCTAGCATCAGAAGGAAGGAAGTAGGTCGGTGACCTGACAGCAAGACCGAAAAGAGAAATGCTGGACTCTTTTTTGAATTTGTCTTCACAAAAATGAAAAGTCCCTCCAGAGTTTTCCAGATTTACATTCAAATAGATGGTGCCGGAGCATGACAGATGTCCAGGCCCTTCATGTGACAATATTTGTGTAAAAGCATTTGGAATTATGATTATTATCCTAACAATGAAATCCTGGGGAAAGTGCATATTTCTTTGGATTTTTAAATCTACGAGCATCTACCATTGTGAGGCCAGCTCTTATTTATACAAAGGATTGCTTTCCAACCTTCTGTCCACTTGGAATTCTTGCAGTGCTGCATTACATTGTTTTATCGTGTGGTCATGTGTTTTGGGTTACCCTCATCATAAACTGCAGCTGCAGGAAAGAACTGTGTACCCAGTCTACTTTAAACTTAATAAAATCTTCCACATGGAAAATAAATTAAACCATCCTATTGTGGTACATGTTTATTGTGATGACAAGAGAGGGGGTTGCTTGAGTTTCTGTGCTTTTGGTTTAGGACATTGGGCTTTCAAAGGCCCCTGGGAAGTTGTCTGCTGCAGAGGAAATCCACTAGGACCTCAATATTCAAAGATTGAAATGACTCAGTAGGTCTCTGGGGAGAGGAAAGTGGAGGCCAAAGTGATTGAGTAGCTCCATCCATTACCCCTTTCCTCCTCAAAGCTTGTCAAACCTGTGTGGTCCCACTCCGAACTGCCACCTACCTAGATAGTTTGCCACTGACCTCTGAGTTGCTTAGAACTGGAAATGTTTTTATTAAAATAGATTTGGAACTCATAGATTCCCTGAACCTTAAATCCAGAATCTACCTTCAGGGTAGATTTCATAAAAATAAGAAAGGGATAGAAGAGATTTTCCAAGGAATAAATAATCAGGTCCAAATGTAGGATTTTCATGGGTTATTCAAGCCACTTTCATAAGTTTCATGTGACTTGTATGGGCCCTCAAGTAGAATTTGTTTAGTAATTCAAGAGGCTTTGACCATATCTTCTTTCTCACAGTGTGGGAAAGTTTTCTATGAAAGCCTGTTCTTACCTTCTGCCAATGTGGGCACGCACACGCGCACCACCACCACCACCACCACCACCACCACCACCACCAAAGCTCAAATGCCTGGAGCAGTGACTTCCTAAGAGAGCTTCCATGAAGGTATCTATCTTTTCAGAGGGGTTGGGCACCATAACCTAAACACACACACTCACGCATACATTTACACACACAGGATGCTTTTATTCGTGTTCTTTATGTGGCATTACACTTCAAAGACTGGGATGGTATAGATACAGAAGAAAAATGGGAACGAAATGCACCGTATCTCTTAAAATACTGATCACTGGCTAAGTCTTAGATAAGACCACCCCGTTCGTGTTTCTGGGATGAGTTGATCTGTGTTCCAAGGAGTGGGTGTGTGTATCTAGCTGAAGAGGGGACAAAAGGAGCAGGAAAGGGATTGAGAGAAAAATCCTTTGACAGGACATTTATTACTTTGATAAATGTGGAATATAATAGGGAAGGCTTGGGGCACTTTTGAATTTCTACTGTCCCTTTTCTCCTGGGAATACATGTCAAAGCATCCATGATCTAATCACCAAGAAATCCTTACAGATTGCCAGCTACTTTTTACCACAGGCAGTTGATTGTGTTAGAGCATCTGAAAGCTTGATGCATCCAATGCCTATACTTAAGGACAAACAAAATTGCAAATTATTGCATCAATAGCATTAAAGTAAAACACACACGTACACTTAAAAATACATTTAACTCTTTTCATTCTAAAGGTGCACACAGTTATATTTCGGATTTTCTTGGCTATTGACCAAAGAAAGTAACAGTCTCTTTTATGAACTCCTTTATCCAATGTTCAAATAAGGCAAGCATCAAAGCGATTCAAAGGTGTTTGATGAAATCACAAGGGGCCAGAGGAAACTCAGTTGGTGTCACTTTGGTGCACATGTGTGCAAGCATGAACACACACACTCACTCACATGAAACTTGTCACTGATCAGACCCCGTAGACTCACGGAACTCTCTTTTTGAGAAATGGATTTGCAGAGGAATCTTGGCCACTCTCCTGTATGAACCGAAGGCACAGGAATTATATCATTGCCTCAGGGATCGTCTCAGATTCCCTGCAGCTTCTAGCTGGAACTGGAATGTTCCTTCCAAAGCACTAGAGAATTTCCACTCCACCCAGATTCTGCTGGATTATGTGATTCTTGGCACCTTAATTATGCTCAAAACTTCACACCCTCCTGAAAATCTGTTTCAGAGTTCAGAGCTGGGCTGTCCCACGTATGGTTGCTGACAGTCTCTGACAAGGGCCATAAACTACCAAATAGTTTAGAACAGTGATCATAAAGTGTGTTTGATTATGCAAGCCTACAAGTATTAATAACAATAAATGCACACAGCTTCTAAATATATGCATATCGATGTATAAATTATACAGATGAATCAGGAGCCAATATTTTGTATATTATGAAACATAATGGCATAAAGATGAAGTAAATAAATAATAGTTTTACATGTGTTGCCCACTGCGATGGCTTCGTCCTGTGGGAAGGCTGGGTAAGACTTGTCTGTAATGGAAGTGGCTGTCAATACATGTTTTACATGGATTTCTTGATAATGTTAAATATTTGTGGCTGAGTTACCCTTGGCTATGAATAAAGAGTCGTGAGGTGGCTGACGATGGGCTGCTTGGATGAGGAAAAGAGTTGCTTCTGACATTTTCTTCTTACTAACTTGAGACTACAATAATAGTATTACCTCAACCCATGGTGTCCTCACAGAAAACTTTTAAAGCCATTAGTCCATTATGTGAGGTTTATTCTAGTTACAATTAGATAATATAATCTCTAAAATCACTTAACTAGGTTTTCATAAAAGGCAAAACAGTGCACTACTCCAGAGTGAAGGTAACATCTGTCCTGGGAACCAAGTGTAGGGGGCCAATGTGAAAACTGAAATATTAGCAAATTTTAATTTCTTTCTCATTTTCTAGATAAAAATAAATACAAATAGAGGTTCTGATCTTTGCTCCCTGTATTCCAATTGATTGGCTTGCTCACCCTCGGTAGTAGTACCCCACTCTGGAGGTGAGGAGAGGGGCCATAGCGACCTGGACTTTTAAGAACCTACAGCATGGACTGCTTATCGTCAAGTGACAGCTCAAATGTCTCCTCTCCAGAGACATCTTCCCTTAGTGTAGTGTCTATCACGGTCCCCATAGCATTTATTTACCCTTCTAGGAATTATACTGCTTGCATATGTATTGGCTCACTTATCTATTGGTGTATTATTTCCCTCGTATCCTCCATTAGAATGTAAGCACCACAAAAGCAGCTGCCCTGTCTGATTACACCACCCTTGTCCCTTGACCTGGAAATCAGTTAATCTTTTAATTAATATAAATTTTACCCTTCGATTTATGTTAAGTTTTGTTGGTAGCCATTTATGTCACTGTCCTCAGTGAATAGCTCTGACACCTTTATGGCACTAAGAAGTACAACCTGGCCTTCTTCAAATCTTCCAGTTCCCTTCTCAGTTGCTGAAATGGATAATCGCATATGATGGTTGGCTTGTGAATTTGGGGAAGAATTCAAAGCTTCCACCACAGAAACCAGAAAAATTTTCTAGTTCCTCTCTTGTAGAGAGCCAAACCCAAAACTACTTAAGTGAACATTGCATGTAGTCTCAAAAAATATGTTTCCTCTGTGTTAATTTTGAAGATGAGAGGATACAACTGAAATTATTTCCTGGAGCATTCCAAATCACAAAATAACATCTGAAACGTAAACGTTCCTAATTATTCCTTCTGAAATATTTATGCTTCCTCACTCAGGGAAAACATACACACACACACACACATACATACAGATAGATAGATAGATAGATAGATAGATAGATAGATAGATAGATATGACATGTAATAAATAGGGGACTATTTTTCAGCACTTTCTCTTACATCAGTAATTTTACCTGTATTAGTAATTTAAAATTCAAAAATTAAAACCTTTTGAAGTGGTTATTTTTATCTGCGTTTAATATGCAAAGATATCAAGGCAACAGAATGTGTCTAGAGTTTTTGTAATAGGCTTAGGGAAAACTAAAAATATTCATATCATAGTTTTCCTTTTCACCATTTTTCATTATTTATAACAACAAAGACAAACATTTCTAGAATTGCATGTAATTACTTAATTACTTAATTAATTAGGCATTGTAGTAGGCAGAACAGTGCGCCCCCCTTCTCCCCCAGAGACATCTACATCCTACTCTCTGGGACCTATGAGTATGTTACCTTATGTGACAAAAGGGATTTTGCAGATGTGATTAGGTTAAGGGTCTTGAGATGGAGAGATTATCCTGGGTTATCCAGGTGGGTTCCATGTAGTTATAGGGTCCTATAAGTGAAAGAAGGAGGCAGGAGAAGCAGAGAAGATGTGAGGATGGAAACAGTGTCAGAGTGATATGATGTGAGAAAGACTCTGCCAGCCATTGCTGACTTTGAAGATGCCAGGGAATGCAAGAAGCCTCCAGAAGCTGCAAGGGGCAAGGAAACAGATTCTCCCCAGAGCCTCCAGAAAGAACACTGCCCTGCTGACACCTTATATTTAGCCCAGTGATACCCATTTGGGACGGCTGACCCCCAGAACTGTAAAATAATAAGTTGGCTTGGTTTTAAGCCACTAAATTTGTGGTAATTTATTATAGGAGCCATAGGAAACCAATGCAGCTATCTTTTTGGAATATGCACTTTTAAAAAATTCACCAATCCCTCTGTGTAGCCTTGCACATTTACTGCATGACAAATTTTGATGGCTTCAACAACGTGGTTTAGTTAGAGCTCTTGAAATCTGAGCTTTGATCATACTAGAGAATCATTTTAAATCATACAAATTGGGTAATAATGCCAAGTCCTGTGCGTGATGGTTTATAAGTCTAAGTTCATATGCAAAAAGACACCTTTCTGACACAAAGCAACAGTTAGAAATGATTTGAATGTTCAGTCCAAGCCTCCTATTTCTTGGGAACTGAGCAAATAAGACCACTCTGTGTAAGGAGTGTGTGCTCAGGATATGTTGACAGGTAACATAAGAGACACAGGTGCCTGGGAGGTGGGCTTTGGACCTACAGATCTTCCCTGGTTTCAGAGTCTTGGCTGTAGACTTGGCTGTCTACAGCCTATTCCTATAATGGAACTGATGCTATCACATATCCAGCATTGTTTCTCAAATAGAACTAGAAAATAATAGCCTGGGAAATGTACCATTAGCTGGAATTGGAAAGAACTGTGATACTTGAAGCGACTTAGCACTCTGGGTGGACTACGATTTTCCATTAATCAAGTCCAATGCTGCTACCCAGTCTCCACTACAGAGTGCACTGGAAAGCAAGATCCACTAGTAAAATGCTTTAAGAACAATCCATATGGAAACCATTGAGCATATGGCAAGTGACATGTATACATATAAAAATAAGAACTGTAAACATCGCAAGTATTTTAATAGTGAAATCATATTTTTCCCACCACCACCTCTCCAACAAAACACAGCAAAGAGTCCCCCCAGCCCTTCTGCCACCCAAGCCCCCAGCAAGAATGTGGAGTGTGCAATAATGGCTGTTCTCAGTCATTGTACCAGTTAGGGTCCCAAAAGGAAGCGGATGACACACTCAAACGGGCTTATGAGGAGAGTGAGTAGTGAATTTTTTAGAGGATTGGACAGGGTTGAAGGGCTGATGGAGGAATAGCAGAGCACCAAGAGATTGCCAATAGCAGGGAGCTGCTAGAGCACTCCTGGGTCTGAAGTGGGGAGAGAAGGAGATGTTTTGGGGGGCACCAGAGAGAGCTAGAGCTGTGGAAGTGGAATGTCCTGAAAGGAGCCATGCCTGTAGCAGGATGCAACCGCTGGCAGCACCACAGCAGGGAGGAAGTGGGAAGGGTAATTACCATGACTTCTTCTTCCACCCATCCATCTATCTCTGGCCAGAGCCTCCTCGTGGCCAAACCCAACCAAGTTGCAGTTGGTCAGTAGCCTGGATGAGGCAGTTCATGGAGGTATCCAAAGAAGAAAGAACTAGACAAACAAAGGTGAGAATGGGTGGAACATAGAGAATATCTAGCCCAATTTTTCAGTTCAGCAAATATTTTAATGATTACTTACTGTGAGCCATGCTGTGTGAGACGCATGTGACAGACGTGATAGAAGTGGTTTAGTTTGCCTTACAAATCTCAGAAACTGCTATGGGAAGACAGACAAGTCAATGACAATATGATGGCAATGATCATATGCTGCAACAAGAACGGTGCTTTGGAAACACTTAAAGGAGCAAGCCCATGGATAAGGGGTTAGTGAAGGCTTCTAAAAGGAGTCAAATCTAAGCCAAAACATGAAGAATTCATTGGCCATCACTGTCAGTGAGAACTGTTCTAAGGGAGGGCTTCACACATTGTAACACATTTAATCCTTCCAAAGATCCTAGGAGTCAGGATCCGTTATTAATCCTCAGTGTAAAGGTGGGGAATTTCTTGCACAGAGATGTGACTTTCCCAGCATCAAACAGCTTTAATTGGCGAATTCAGGTATCTAACGCCAGAGCTGCCTTATGATCTACAACCCTAGAGGCAAGGAGGTTTCTAGGTAGAGGGAAAAGCCAAAGTAAGGCCTTGAGAGATCACAGTCTGTTTAGAAAACTAAAATTTAATCTGGCTGAAACAGAGAGGGGGAAGGGGCCAGGTGAAATGGAGGAACAGAATTAGAGGCCACAGATGTGAGAGCAGATCAAGCAGGATTCCATAAGCAATGTAGCAGTTTGGGTTTTAATCTGAGAACAATGGGAAGTTTCTGGACTGCTACCAGGCCAAACAATGCCTGGATTTTCACTTTTAAAAGACCACTCTAGCTGTAGAAGAGAGAAGGTCTTGAAGTGGATCAAGACATGAGATACGTAGAACAGTTTAGAGATGGCTGCACAAAAATGTTACTGCATAACCCAGCAATTCCAACCCTAGAAATGAAACTTATGCCCACTTAAAGACTTGTATGTGAATGTTCATAGCAACATTATTCATAGTAATCCAAAAGTGAAAGCAGCCCTAATATCCATCAGTGTGTAAAACTAATAAACAATATATGGTTTATCCATATGGTGGAATATTATTCAGCCATTAAAAGGAATGAAGTACTGATTCATGCTACAACATAGATGAGCCTTGAAAACATTATGCTAAGTTAAATGGAAGAAGCCAATCACTAAAGGTCATATATTTTATGATTCCACTTATATGAAATATCCAGAAAAGGCAAATCTATAGAGACAAAAAAGAGTAGTGGTTGTCAGGGGCTAGTGGTGGGAACAAGGATTAACTGTAAATAGTAAAGAGGGATCTCTTTGGGGTGATGGAAATGTTACAGTGTTGGTTGCATGACTCGGTGAACTTACTAAAAACCACTGAAATGTACACATAGAGGGGGTGAATTTTGTGCTATGTAAATTATACCTCAATAACTTTTACCGAAACAAAATAAAACAGGCTGTTGTGATAATGCAAGGAAGACAAGATTGTGGCTTGAACTAAAATAGGGGTGGTGGGAATGAAAAGTAGACGACTGATTGAAACTGATAATGCCACTAATGATTAGGAGAGATGAGTTGGAAAACTTGGCACCTTGACCAAGAGGCTATGAGAAAGGGACTGTGGCTCTTTGCCATCCTGGTGTTGGATGCTGGCTTCTTTGGAAGACAGAGAGCTCCTGGTTTAGAAGGGAGGTTACCAAGAAGGCAGCGTCTGGAGATTGAGCAGTAGCTTCCTGCTGATGATAATGCATAGATTTCCTGGCATTAGAAGAGGGCTTTGAGAATTAGCTCAATGTTTTGGATTGAACTCTAAGAAGGCACTAAGAACAAGTGTAGCACAATGTCTATGTGGATGAGTATCTTTATATATGTCAATTGATTTTTCAAAACAAGAATGAGGATATCTGGGGTTTTGAGTTAATACCCCTTTTCCACATCAAGTATCCTGACATTTGGCATCCCTTGAGGAATGTTTGGGTGGTGAAGACTGCTAATGTAGCTTTAGAGCCAAGAAAATGTCAATGATCTTTCTGCTTTCCCCTCGAGCCACAATAAAATCCAGGCTCTGATTAGTTGTTTGGGCGACACCTAGTCTTGTTTTGATGGAGTTTGGTAAAACAAGTAAGAAGATTCATTTTCCCAGGCCCATGAAATACATGTAAGAGTAAGAAAATTGGGTTAGACTGTGTTTCCCCTGCCAGGACATAGAGTTCTCCATGTAGTTCAATACCCCCTAAGGGATGTTTGAACCTTTCAGCATATGGTTAGTTAATCTCTCTTATGCTGGGTTATCAGTGGGTCAGCTGAAAGGTCAGAAGCCACAAGAACATGAGAAGCCTGAGCTTGGAGTTCTGAATTGTAGGATGACTTATAAAGACTTGGGCTGGGGTGGGGGTTGTCTAGGGCAGGGCAAGGAGAGGATTTCCCTGCTCTCTCTTGGCAGTGTTTTCTCTCTGTTGCCTTTTCTCTTCGAAGAGATTGAAATTATCTGCCTCTTTGATATAAAATTTGCTCTAGGTATGTACGTTTCTGGCAGCTGGTAGGCAGATGTAGTGAAGTGCTGCCCCATAGGAATGTTCTCAGCATATCACTGATTTTCAGCTGAGACCTGGGACACTTGATTTAAAGCCAAATATTTCTTCTGGTTAAAATATCTTGAGCCAACAATGTAAGCTAAGAATTTTGTCCAGAGAGGGATAAATATATGCTGGCACTTTAATGTGGTTTTAGCTGTGAGGCTTAACATCGGCAAGTTAGGGTGGCAAGAAGGAAGCTTTTGTATTAACGATTGATCATTGCATCCTCTCAGTAGCATCACATACTGTTCCTGTACCCTTGAAAGTCATCCATGGAGCATCTGAGGAAATTCCTTATTTACGAAAGATCTTTTTTTTTTTAATTAAAGTTTATTGGGGTAACAATGGATAGTAAAGTTACATAGGTTTCAGGTGTACAATTCTGTAATACATCACCTATATATCACATTGTGTGCTCACCACCCAGAGTCAGTTCTTTTTAAAGTTCTACTTTGTATTGAAATAAAGTCATGTCCTGCTGTCATTTTAATAATAAAAACTGAGAGATGACATAGTGAAGAAATAGGGTCTCGTTTTCTTTCTTATCCTTTAAGTGCCTTTTATGTCTTCAACCCACATTGTTTGCTTTGACAATAACAAGACTTTTTCATCCCGGGTACTTGGGAGGCAAATGAGCAAACTGAATTCTGCACTGCCTGATCGAGCACTGAGTATATTGTAAGCTCAAATTGGATTACTGGATCGTTATTAAGAGAAAAGATTTACGAGGCAGATGGAAGACAACCCAGATTTCTCATGCTGTGCTGAGGACCTGGCAGCTTGAAATAACATTTCTTGGTTCCAAATAAACTTATTAGAGAATTACTGAAAGAGAATAAGCATAGAATGTTATGTTCTGGTTTTGCAAAGACTTTGTCGACAATAACATTAGCAAATCTGGACACGGAAACTTAAAGAAACTTGAGTCACAGTGAGCAAACACTTGAGAGTGACTTGGAGACTTGGAGAACTTTTCTTTTTGTGTAGGGGCATAATTGTTTTTTCTTTCTTTGTTTAAACCACTGCTGCCCACTTACTGCATAATGCTTTTATTTTGTGGAACTTCAGACTTGATTTTACTCACAGGGAGCATCGGTGAAAATATATTTTTGGTAGCAAATTCAGGTGTTAACTCCATTTGCTTCAGAAAATAAGAGAGTTTCCTCAGTTTATTTCTGAAATACTAACCTTTAGTATTGATAGCTGTTTCCCTTAAGCAAGTTTTTGGAAGTCATAGGTTCCCTGAAAAAAACAAACTGATTACGATAGCACCGAAAACAAAATGTAAATGTTGCTACAAATCTTATGGAGAGCTTAGTGAAATGTTATTGAAGTCTCATTTAAGTGGAGGCAAAAGAGATTGTTTACTTGGGAGAGTCTGTTGGGAAAGAAGATATATATGAACACTTATTTTCATCAGGTGGATTTTTTTTAATATCTGTTGATGTAAAGACAATGAAATGCATCGTGTTTAATATCTGTTTCAATCAATCTAAGTAATTTCAAAAGTAGCCTGTATAAAGCACATTCTTTTTTAAGTAACTCTGCCAGATCCCAAGAGAGTTAGGTGAGAATTAAACTTTAAACTTTTGTTATTCTGATGAGGAAAAAAGGTCCTATCCACATGGCCAGAATTTAAACTGGATGGATGGATGGCTGAAAATGTTAATTGGTTCAACCACTCTGGAAAAAAAACCAGTATGGAGATTCCTCAAGAAATTAAAAATAGAACTACCATACAACCCAGCAATTCTAATTCTGGCTGCATAGCCAAAGGAAATGAAAACAGGATATTGAAGAGATAGCTGCACCCCCATGTTTATTGTAGCATTATTCACAATAGCCAAGACATGGAAACACTCTCAGTGTCTGACAACACATGAATGGGTAAAGAAGATGTAGTACAAGGGGCCAGCCGAATGGCTCATTGGTTAAGAGTTGGCTTGGCAGCATGAGCTCTGAGCAGCAGGGCCGCCGGTTCAGTTCCCACATGGGCCAGTGACACTGCCCTCTACAGCTAAGATGGTGAACAACAGCTCAACCTGGAGCTGGGCTGCCGTATGGTGGCATAGGCTGCAGTGGGGCTGCAGTGGGCTGCCGAGAGGTACCGTGAGTGGCTGTCCAATGGCCGGTGACCAATCTGCCTCAGCCAGGAAGAGCACAATGAACACAATACCAACATGGGCCAGTGAAGCGACATCCTCCACAACTAGACTGAAGAACAAAAGGACAGCAACTTGTCTGTTCCCCTTCCCCGGTTCCCCAATGCTGTTCCCCTCCCCGAATCCCCAATAAAATTAAGAAAAAAAAGATGTAGTACATACACTGGAATATTATTCAGCTGCGAGAAAGAAGGAAATGCTGCCATTTTAGCAACATGAATGGCATTATGCTTAGTGAGATAAGCCAGATAGAAGGAAAAAGACAAATATTGTGTGATATCACTTATATGTGGAATCTAAAAAAGCTTAACTTGTGAAAACAGAGGGTAGAATGGTGGCTACTGGGAGCTGGGGGTAGGGGAATTGGGGACATGTTGTATAAAGGTACAAACTTGCAACCAGGAGATAAATAAGTCCTGGAGATCTGAGGCACAGTACAGTGATTACAGACAATACTGTATTATAAACTTCAAAGTTGCTACAAGACTAGATCTTAATTGTTCCCACCACAAAAAAAGAAATGCCAGAGTTCCACTTGAGAGGAGGGACCACCGCATCATCACCATATCGGGTATTTCTGGCTCTTTTCTCTTTGCCTTAAATTCGGGTGTCTTTTATAAATAAGCAAAAGCAGCAAAAGCCAAAGCTATCAGGCCAGCATTTTTAAACCAGAAAAAGAGATGAAAAAGAGAGGTTCGACGGTACTCAATTTCAAGACTATATTTATTATTCTAGGCTTAACTGAAACTGGTACTGATTTGGACAATTAGCAATGTTTCTTGATGCTTCTGGAGCAAAACGTGGTTACCGCCAATAGGGAGAAATACCCTTTGACGTTCTGGTGGCCGGTGGAATGCTGGCCCCAGGTGGTACCCTGGCAGATGAAATGATGTGTGCAGATGTGCCTGTGTGTCCGAAACACAAGAAGACCTAGAGGCCATGCAAGCATTTGCTCAGGTTTTTAACAAATTAACCAGGCATGACAAATACCTGGAGAAAGGTTTGGAAGATGAAGGAAAAAAGCTGCTGCTATTCTTGAAGGATTTTGCGGAGTCGGAGCAGAACGAGCCGGCCATGTTGACTGGGGTTCTTCTGGCTAATGGAACACTTAATGCACCCATTCCTTACAGCCTTTAGAATTAGATTTTGGTTAACAAAGGGGTTTCAGCAGCTTTTGCTGTAAAGCTCTTTAAATCATTGGTAAGTGAAAAAGATATCAGTGCAGTCGCTGCAAGTCTTGGGGAAAGTCAGCATGGATAACAGACTGATAAAGCCTTTTCCTGTCAATAAACAAAGTGTTGAACACTTCACAAAGTATTTTACTGAGGCAGGCTAGAAAGAGCCCTCAGACTATGTTCAGAATCAGCAAACCATAGCAGCTCGTAAGGAACTCCAGAAAGAACTTCAAGAACAGATGGCCTGTGGTGATCCACCTAAGGGCATAATTTTGTATGTCAAGGAGATTAAAAAAAAAACCCCAACATCCCCAAATCCGTTGTCATTGGAATAGTCTGGTCCAGTGTAATGACCAATGTCACTGTGGAATGAACTCCCCCTCTTCCCCACCCCCCCAAAAAAGGAATTTCTGCAGAGCAAGCACTTGAAGCAATACAGCCCTCTACTTGTGCCTTGCCTACCCAAGGTCAGTCTGAGCTGACTTTTACTGAAGATTCACGAGTATTGCTATGACAACATTCATTTTATGAAAGCCTTTCAGAAAATAGTGGTGCTTTTTTATAAAGCTGAAGTCCTGAGTGAAGAGCCCATTCTAAAGTGGTACAAAGACGCACGTTGTTGCAAAGGGGGAAAGTGTCTTCCTTGAGCAAATGAAAAAGTTTGTAGAGTGCCTCAATAACACTGAAGAAGCCTGAGTCTGAAGCTGGAGAAGGGGATTGAATTTTGAAACTACACTCTCAGTAAAGCAAACAGGACTTGTAGATAAAATATCATGTCTCGTGTCCTGGTTCTTACATCTTCCTACCTCCTATGTCAAGCATGATATTATAAGGGCTTTCATGGCAAAATTTTCATTAAATGTTTCTATGGGTACTGGAAATGTTGGGTTTAGTTTCTAAAACCATGTTTTCAGTAGCTACAGGAGCTATAGATCTGAATCTAATGTTGTATTTGTTATTTCAATTATCTTCTACCTCCTGTATTTTCTACTGTAATAATATAATTTAAGGCCTTGTGCAGTGAACAGTTCACTTTTCCCTGGGTTTTTTATATAAACAGTTTTCAAGACATGATTTGGTTAAAAGATATGATTTTTTAAAATTCTTTTTGCAAATTAAACTGTGAAAGTATCCAAAGTCTAGGGCCGGCTGAGTGGCTCAGTTGGTTAAGAGCTCGCTCAAGAGTTTGAGCTCTGAGCAACAGTGGTTCGAGTCAGCCCGAGCTGAGCAGCCGTGAGCTGCCAACAGGTGGTGGGATGGCTCAGCTAAAAAAAAAAACAAAAAACAAACAAACAAAAAAAACCAAAAAAAACAAAAACAAAAACAAAAAAAAAAAAGTATCCAAAGTCTGAAAAGGCAATGATTTCTGTGATCATTTGGTATGTATGCCCAAAGCCCTCCTTGTCAATGAAAATCTCATACACAGTAATTGAATTCATTAACATGAATCTTGAGTATGTGGACTATTGCTTACATGTTAATATTTTCTTGCATTTTTAACCCCAAATGTCCTGGAGCTCTATTGTTCGCTCTCTGGTTTGCATTCTTTAGTGAAGCCATGGAGAATAAGCTTGAAGATGAGGTCTTTGGGAAACTGTACGTGGCAGAGGTACAAGTTGAGCTTTTTCCCATTGAGAAACTTCTGCATCCACTTTGTATCTTTCTAGCCAAAACAAATGGGTATTCTCATAGTGTTCTCAACTGCACCTTATAAAAGTCTTGTCATTTAATAAATTTAACACTTGTCATACACTTAGCTTGATAGTAAAGGACTCATGAAATAGTGTGAGTTAAGGAAATGACTGTACTAAACCCAGTAAATTGTTGAAAATGTTAATTGGTCATCATATTCTAATTGGGACTCTAGGTATAACTCGTATTTCCCATCGGCTTAGGGTATTTGATGGAAAGAATGGAGTACAATGATAACGATATGTTTCCACTTGGTCATATAGGATCAGCTTCATTCTCTTAACATATTCACTAATAACTCAAGCATCTGGCTATTAACATACCCTAGTTGCCTTTTCTTTTAAGTGCCATGAGCCAAGTATCTCTTCTATACAGTTGGTCCATTTATTTTAATTTTTATATTTTGTTTGCTTAACTGCCCACTCATCTATATATGTAGTCAGTAGAAAACAAAATGTGACCCCACTTTTTGGTGGAAATTTCATATTAAAAGTGAACATATTTTTATTGTTGGAAGAAATTAGCTTGGAATAATGCCACCAGAGACTGAGTGGAAATTGCTCCCTTTCAAAAGTGCCATTTTTATGAGCCAAGATTTTGGTGTTTAAAAGTTTTCCTGGAGGGAATGACATGTAGTATGATGTGAAATAAAGGTATATAGGAACTTTATGAAGAAGAGCATTATTACTGATACCATTGAGAGCGGGGTGAAATTGTTAAATGAATAACTTGAATAAAGTTTTAATGCACAAGCAAAATGTATTCACTAGGTGTCTACGTAGCAATCTGTTTTGACTTTGTAATTTGTAGTCCTCAAAAGACTTTTTAAAAGACGAAAGTCTATCCTTTTGCTTAGATTATATAGGTCAGTCTTCTTTTTTAACTTCTTAATTTTTTGGTAAATGTATGTTAATACCCAATGGTAATTGCATGTTGTGCAGTCAGGCATCTCTACTCTGTAAACACTAAATAATTGCTCTTTTCGTCCTTCTAACTCCCAAACTGTAAATACCTACACAGAATTCTGATGTCACGGAAGGTACATTAACATTTCTACAACCAAGTCATTGAATGTTACTGCCATTCAAAGTGTACCCTGTTTTATTATATACTGTGTACAGTGAAAGTGTGCGTAGTCTCCCAGGACTATGTTATGACCTTTGTCTGATCACAGAGTTTTTTCTTCATAATGACAAAGTAGTGTTTACTTATTAGAATATTACAGTAAATGGATAACTCACCTGTGACAGTAGAAAGAAAGGGAATGCTTTCTGAAAAGACTTCAGATTTTCATTTTGAATTTTAAGCAGTAATTTTGAAACTCAGCTGCCAGTGTCAACCTACAGCCTCAAATATGTAATTCTTAATACAGATGTTAAAATTATAGTTGTAATTATGATTGGATAAATGTTCATTGATTTTCCTAATTTTGTGTCAGTTTGTAAGGATGTCTCCTTTTAGATGCCATAATTAAATATGTGTTTAGAACTGATCATCAGTTTCCCAATCTTAATTATTCTGGGAGTATTGCCATAGAGATACTTATTATGCTATTCTTATGAAAACTCCAAATACCAAAAATGCCACAGGATATTTTGACATAGCATAATGATGGTGGTGAGAGGAAATTCATGTGACTGATTTACTTCTAATTAAGTGTCTCTCAAAGCTCATTATCACCCTTCCCCAGGAAGCCTTTTTAGACTTTTCTAATAGCACCTCAATCAATTTTAATGTAGATTTAAAAATGGTAATTATGTGACATGATAGAGGTGTCACGTCTAATGTTACCACCATAACTAATGCTATGCTGGTAATCATATTGTAATAAATAAATTTATCAAATCAACACATTATACACATTAAGCTTCTACAATGTTATATGTCACTTTTTTTAATTAAAATAAAAAAACAAACTGGGTGGAGAGATTGGACTAGGTCACTGGTTAATTTCAGGATACCTTGTAAAGAAGAGGCCTGGAGCCAAGATGAAAAGGGAAGTCAGTATCCTGAATCCCACCCAGATAAAAGTTGATAGCTGCAGCCGAGTCCAGGTCATGGAGTTACAGCTTCCCGCTTCATTCTTCTGCACTAGTGGTTCTCAAGTGAGGCAATTGAGCCCCCCAGGTGACATGTGGCAGTGAATGAAAACATTTCTGGTTGCCACAGCTCAGGGAGAAGCTACTGGCATCTAGTGTGAAGAGACCAAAGATGCTGTCAAATATCACACAAAGCCCAGGACAGCCCACCCCCTCTCCCCAACCAAGGATGAGCCAGCCTCAAATGTCACTAGCGATGAAGTCAAGAAACCCTGTTACACAGCCATGACAGTGAGGGACTTGTGATATGAGTTCAGTATAACAAAATTCTAGAAGGATTACCAAAGTATTAATTAGATAATTAAAAATTAAATCAAGACATCATTACTATGCTCTCTGCTGTGGACTGAATTGTGTGCCCCTCCCAAATTTATATGTTGATACCCTGCCCCTCGATATAATGATATGTGGAGATGGGGCCTTTGGGTGGTAGTAAATCTTTGATTTAGATGAGTTCATGAGGGTAGGGCCACATGATGGGATTAGTGCCCTGATCATTAGAGACCAGAGAACTTGTTCTCTCTCTCAACCATGTGAGCACACAGTGAGAAGGCAGCCATCTGTAAACAAGGATGAGAGCTCTCACAGAACCCAACCATGCTGGCACCCTGATCTTGGACTTCCAGCCTCCAGGACTGTGAGGAAATGCATTTCTGTTATTTAAGTAACGCAGTCTGTGGTATTGTTTTATGGCAGCCTGAGTTGGCATAAGACACTCCTCAAACTGAGGAGTAAGCAACTGGGACCCATATCAGAATTTAATTCATACTTTCAGCCAAACTGCCAAGTGTACCATCAGTTAATATCTAATAACTTGACAATTGTGTGACAAATAGTGTCTGATTTGTTTTACTGAGGAAAATGCATGACATACACTTCATAACCTTAACTATCATTCAGATTTAATGGTGTGGTTCTCGTATCAGCCATTTGTTCATTCATTCATTCAGTAAATAAGTAAGTAAGCATTAGTTGAATATCAACTAGGAACATTTTCTGCGTAAGTGCTAAGTATTTTTACCAAATAAATTTTTTTGTAACCAATATAGATGATATTCCAAAGCTCTGTATATGTGCAGGCTAAGTTAAAGATGTTATATGTTTTTAAACACTCTATATCAACAAATTTAAGAATGGTACTTTGAAAAATTAGCATACATATTCACAAATTCCACAGGTTCTGAAGTAGTTGTACGAAATACCATGTGCTTGTGTTTTGATCTAGGCAATAATATAGCATTATAATGAATTCTAGAAATAATCTCTAACATTATTTTATAATCCATGGTACAGCCGAGTTTTAGACAGTCCCATGGCTTTTCTGCTAGATGATGCAGGGCATGCATATTTATGGCCCTTTGCAAAACATTGCAAACACAGAGGCTTTAGGAGCCAAGCTACCTGTCACAGGCCAGCTCCATTCCCTGGCTTCACTTAACTGCAAGGGGCTGGGAAATGTTGTTTAGTTTTGTGCCCAGGAGGGCTTGGTAAGCACATGTCAACGTTTGTGCCAGAATATCATTTCAATATCTGAGGGAAATGTGATGGAGCTTGAAATAGGATAGTATTTAAAATCAGCTGTGTAAATTGTGAAATGAATTCTCTTTATACTGTGATGGGGCAAAATTTACATTTTTTGACAAGAAAGTAAAAATAATCAAAACTCATGAATTTCAGAGACCCACTCTTACCATGTCAATTTATCCCCCCTTGTCTCTTCACCCCTCTCCCTCCAGCTCAGGCTCCTAGCCTGAGATGTTGGGGTCAGCTCAGGGACAGTGAACATCTGAGCTGGCAGCAGAGAGGGGCCTGGGAGTAATGATAATGACTGTTTCTAAGATGCAGACGCTATGCTAACCCATAGCATTGTTATGGAAAGGACGCAGCTGAGACATCACCAGAGCCCAAAGGCGTGAATTATTTTACACCTACTTCCTGTCAAGAGCCCAACTGAAATGGTCGATTCCTTATAATCATGTATTCTTGAGTGCTTCCCAACTTGGTTCTACACAAAAATCATCTGGGATGCTGTGGTGGACAGACTCTTAAAAGACCCCCTGTGATCCCCCCTCCTCCTCTCACCACGGTGTAATCCCCTCCCTTGAATGTGGGTGGGACTGTGACTTGCTTTTAACTAGTACAATATGGCAAAGGTAATGGAATGTCACTTCCTTGATTACATTACTAACATTGTAATCCTTGGTTTACTAGCAGACTCTCTTGCTGGCTGCCATGCTGTCAAGCTGCCATATTGGAGAGGCACATCTGAAAAGGAACTGAGGGTAACCTCCAACCCATAGCAAGCAAGAAACCTAGGACCTCAGTCAAACAGCCCTTAAATAACTGAATCTTGCCAAAAACCTGCATGAGCGTGGAAGTGGATAGTTTCACAGTCAAACCTTCAGATGAAACCCCAGCTCCAGTTGGCACATTGACAACAGTCTTATAAGACCCTAAAACAGAGGTACCAGCTGAGGCATGCCCAGATTCCCAGCCCACAAGAACTGTGAAATAATAAACGTGTGTTGTTTGAGCTGCTAAATGTGTGGTAATTTGTTTGCAGCAATAACTAATATGATGCTTGTTAAAAATACAAATTCTCAGGTTCTAGACACAGAATCTATTTAGCAGGACTGGAGAAGGACTCGGGAATCTGAAATGTTCACCATCATCTCAGATGATTCTGTTGTACCTGCTTTAGAAATCATCACTCCAAATTCTCTAATTTTATTCTTACATCTAATCAGCCTTGCCAGAAAGTTATATAACTCAGCCATGTCATTTTCACTGCCAACAGAAGTGACCTAAAAGTTACACTTCAATGATTTTTCTCTTGATCCATTATTTTTTTAAAAGACCTGTATTCACTTCCTATTACTGCTGTAACAAATTACCACAAATTTAGTGGCTTGAAAACATAAATTGATTATCTTACAGTTCTGGAAATCAGAAGTCTGAAAATGACGTCATTGGGCTAAAATCATGGTTTCAGCAGGGCTGGTTCTTTCTGAAGGTTCTAGGGGAGAATTTGTTCCCTTGCCTTTTCCAGCTTTTAGAGGCCACCTGCCTTTTTTGGCTCATGGCCTTGATCCAACAATGGCATCGCTGAAACCTCTGCTTCTATTATCACATCTGCTTCTCTTACTATGACCCCCCCTACCTTTTTATTTCCCATATAAGGGACCCTTGTGATTATATTGGGTCCACCAGAATAATTTAGGAGACTCCATCTCAAGACCCTTAACTGATAATACCTGCAAAGTCCCTTTTCCCATGTCCAGTAATAGTCACAGGTCTGAGTATTAGGACATGAACATTTTTGGAGGACCACCATTCTGCCTATCACAAAATCTGTTCAATAAAATACCTATGTCTTGGTGCTGGTAAAATGTTTGTCTCTTTCTTTATATCATGCGAACAAGTAATTTGTCTTTCCTTTTCTGCCGTGGCTACCAGGGCTCTTGGAGTTAATCATTGTGCTCAGTTATAATAACTGTGATGATTTGCTTTCTAATCCAACTGCTTCCCTTGGTTCATTATTTTGTTCTTACTCTTTTATCCTTATTTTAATGGTTCTATTTTGTCTGTGTCACTTATTATAAGTTGATTTGAAACATAACTAGAATGTACAAATCCCCATATTTAGTCTTAACCCCTAGGTCCCCTCATTTCTAATCTCTTACCCTCCAAGGCCCCCCACCTAGTGAAACATTTTCTCACTTGGTACCTGGACCTTCTCCTATATTTCACTCCACCTCTCCTTTGTCCTTCCCACAGCCATCCCTGGCCCGCCAAGCCACTCACCAATCTAGTTGTCAGTTCCCCCCAAGGGACTGTGGGTGAGCAGATTCTGCTAAGGCCCTTTATGCTGTGATGGATGAACTGGTCTCTGAACCCTTGGTCAGCCTGCCCATGGAAGAAAGTTCTTCTGAACTGATCTCAAATGCACTGGGCTCATTAAAGTACTTGAACAAATTGCCCTAGTAACTCCCATAATAGCCACATACCTCAGGGAGACAAATAATATTATCCATATGTTACAAGAGGAAATATTGAGTCAAAAAAGGCAAAGAGAGCTATAGATTCTATTTCTTTGGGAAAATTATCTTGGTTTCAGGGTTTTAGATGACTTAGATGGATGAATCCCAATTCTGGTTTTCCATTTCATCAGTATACCCCAATTATTGTTAGAAGTAGTTTGACAAAATAATTTTCTTAGCCTAATTAAAATATAGATTTCAGATACCATATTTTGGAATGGTCAGAGGAGCAGAGAATGTAGTGCAAACTTTAGAAGCATGATGATTAAAGTGTCTGCCAAGATATTTTGAAGTTAAGCATATATTTACAGCTTAACAAATGTTTATAAAATGAACACCTATATAGCCACTCTCCTTATGTCTAAATTCTGTCCATGCCTCAAAGACCAGATTAGATGTCCTTCAACAAAGACTTGCATAAGCTTCTTATTTGTAATCTTTTTCTCATTGACTTCTAAGAAGATCTTGGTTGAATTCTTCTTATGTCACCTATTATCTGTATTGTGTGTGTGTACACGCACGCGCATGTGTGCGTGGCGCGTATGTGCGCCCACATGCACTTGCATGCACAGTGAATTTCTGAATTATGCTTTGATCTTCCACAAGACTCAGTGTCACTGTTTGACTATAATTTGAATGTAGTTCATGAGGGAAAGAAGGAGTAAGTGAATGAGGGAGTAAGTGAATGAGGCCACAGAAGTCACTTACACCAGGAGTCGAGTCAATGGAAGTCACCCAACCCAGGAGGAAATATTCAAGTCCACCCTGTTTTGAAAGTTAGACAAGGGTCGGTAAGCCAGGTCAGCCAGGGCTGCTCTGGACTTCAGGCTGAAGCTGGTCTTTACTCTGCCAGCTTCCTGGGATTAGGTGGCCTGGGAGCCCATAAACAATGATCAGG
Organism: Hipposideros armiger; assembly: GCF_001890085.2. Classification (NCBI taxonomy): domain Eukaryota; kingdom Metazoa; phylum Chordata; class Mammalia; order Chiroptera; family Hipposideridae; genus Hipposideros; species Hipposideros armiger. Next base: position 2,098,181 of record NW_017731505.1, read on the forward strand.
ATTAAAAGGGAGTCAGATATTTTCAAGTGCATCCTGCTCCTGTTTCAGAAGAGACAGGGTGGAAGAATTAGCTGGAAGAACTAGGCCATACGCTGCTGCCACTTTAACTACAGTTATATCATGTTTTACTCTTTTCAGCAGGCTTCCACATGTACTTTCTTGATTCAAGCATTGGGAAAATTAATTTTGCTACTGCATTTGAAGCTCTTGACCATGGAAGCCAGTCTCTAGGGACCTTAAGCAAATGACTAAATATTTATAAAAAGACATTTGCTCTTATTGATCTCATTTCATCCTCAGAGAAAAACTAAGAGGTAGAAATTAGCATCTCTCCCTTTTTACAGATGATGGAATCAAACAGCCTCAAAGAGTTTTAATGGCATACACACTGTCATCTGTTTACTTCCTAGTTCAGTGTCTGTATTCTACTCAGCTGTGGCTCAGAGTAGTGTGATACATAATGAGAAAGCAGACTCAGGGACTTCGATGCAAAGAAAGTGACTCAAATTATTCTAATTATGTTGATGATTAAAGTTTAGTATGAAGTAATACCAATTACGTATTCTTAAAAATATTCCGTGATTTATTTTAGATGATAGCGATTGGGTACTTACTGTGTGCAAGCCACTGGGCTCATGGGACAGAGAACCCCACAAAGCTCCCTCCCCCACGTCTTCTGGATTGGAAATTAGACACAACTCTTCTTTGCTTTCAGAAACCGAATCTCTTTGGTCTATTGTTTTTTAATTTCTTTGACCTGAATCCACTGGGGCTCTGGCTTTTGATATTTAAAGAAAAGCTTTTTAAATTAAAAAAAAGCCATTCTCCCCTGATAAAGGCTACTTTTTACGTATCAAATGAGCTTCAGTTTTCAGATTACTAGCTCTTCTACAAGTTTACTAACTTGAGTCAGCAAATCAGTTGACTTATGTGTTCTAAGGAGTATCTGCAGAGGAAAAGTTGGTTGCCACCTTGTATGCAGGAGAAGAGTAATAAGGCAGGAAGCATAGGGCAGAGAAGCATGGGGGATCCCAAGATATTCTCTTGCATTCATTACATAGTTAGTTTATTATTGTAATAGATGTATATTATGCATATTATCATATGCAATAAATTCACTAATCTTTCTCAGTTGATCATGCCAGCTTTAAGCCTGGATGTTTTTCTATAAAACCCTTTCATTCATTTATTTCTTCTATAGGAATGTGGCTACACAGAGATAAAGATAGAGATAATCAGTGGTTCTTACCTGAGAGAGATTCTGGCCCCCACCAGAAACATTTGATAATATCTGGACACATATTTGGTTGTCACAACTGGGAAAGGGAGAGCTACGGGTATCTATTGGGTTGTCGGAAAAGTCATGATGCATTTTTGCAATGAAAAACAGAAAAAATACGTCATGACTTTTCTGGCAACCGAATAGTTGGTAGAGGCCAGGGATGCGGCTCAACATCCCACAATGCGCAGAACGTCCCCCTTCTTCATACAGGCACACACACAGAGAATTACCCAATCCAAAATGTCAATAGCGCTGAGCTTGAGAAACAAGAGATGATAGATGATAGATAGATAGATAGATAGATAGATAGATAGATAGATAGATAGATAGATAGATAGATAGATAGATGATAGCTAGATAGGTAGACAGATATAAATCTAGATATATACTAAGTGTCAGACATTGTGCTCAGCAGAGAATGACCAGGGCGTCCGTGATTTACAGCATAATTTAAAGTTATTATGTGTCGTTACACCTTAAAATCCCAGCCTTGTTTGCAGCCTATGTACAAACCCAATTCTTTATTGGGAAAAATGAAGTTTGGCCTCTCCCAGAACTTATTGCATTTCTAATCAGCAATTGTTTTAGGAGTAAAACCACCAAAACATGCATTTCTAGGTGCAGTTCATTTTCTGTACAGAATGCATATTTCCTAGCACTGATAACACATTCGGCAGACTTAATCAGGTTCAGATTTGGTATGCTGTTTCAGTGGAAAAGGAAAACAAATATAAGAGGGCACTTTAGAACTTTGGCTCGTGTTAAAGAGTTTATATAATTTGCTGCTTTAAAGTTTAAATCCAAGCTCACAAAAACTTTACATTTATGATATAAAACGAATTCAAGATGAAATATGCAGTCCACTGAGATATCTTTGCAGATTTATGTCCTTACTCTCCCACCTCCAACATGCCAACAATTACCAAAATCTCAATCAGTTTCTAGAGATTTCTTTCATGTAATATGTATGGTACATGGATTCTCTGATCGATATCAGTAAAAGATTTGGAGACTTGGGGGTGAGTATCCCATCCATGCAATACATCTTTGGACTGATTTAGGACACACACTAATCAAATACCTTTGATTGGCTGTTAATATCTCACACTTAACCTTGTCAAGACTATCTTGACTTACGGTTAATACTGTTTCAAGTTCTTTTTAGAAAAGCACCATGGAAAGTGTGAGTGCACACTGGTCTTAAGAAATTCTTAGCATGAATTAATTGCGCACCAACTGTGGGGTTAAATGATCAGGAAAACCTCTGTGAAATACTGGAACTCTGTTTTTAAGAAGAGAACCTCCAAAGATTAAAAATGTGCAACTGTGAAAACTTCACCTTACCTTAGGGATTTTTTTAACTATCTTTTCTTTTATTTGCTTTCCATTCTGTCTATTCCCAGGTAGACCAAGAACTAGATTGGTTTCTACATAGAAATTCCTATTAGGATGAAGTCAAGGCCAATTCTAAATGTCTCCTGTTGGCATTGGACACTAGAAAGTATGGTATTCTCAGAGAACAACTCTGGCACACAACAGCTTTCAGCGTCAGTCTTTCCAAGGTTCCTGGAAATCTTGCTAAACCAAAGCCATTCATTGACACATCTGCAAAACCTTCAGAATCACATAGAAAAAAATACCTAACGTTTGACAATAGGAAAAGGAAGGGAAGTTTCTCACTACTCTGATATGTTCCCAACCTATTTCAAGTCTCTCAATTCTTTTAAAGAATGTGTCCTTTTCTCTGATCCCTATAACTTAACAGAATAGCAGGGAGCCACATAACAAGGCACTGAAATTCTAACACCTCCCCAGAGCCCTCCAGCCTATTTTTCTATCTGTCTGTTGCTCTTTGCATGTCACTGCCTCAGTGTCTCTGTCCTTGGATGGATCTTTCCTCCATCTTGTTTTTCCTTCTTTGTCCATAATGTAGAATTAATGTGGTATATTGTTTTGTTGTTCTTGTTTGGGTTTTTTTAATTATTTTTTAAGTTTTTGAATTATTTTAGATTCACAAAAAAAGTTTCAAGGAAAGCACAGAGAGATCCTGTATACCTTTCATCTGGTTTCCCATAATGTTAATGTCTTATAATACATTACCATGGTACTTTTGTCAAAACTAAGAAACCGACATCTGTACGTTACTATGAACTAAACTCCAGACTTTATTTGGATTCCTCTAGTTTCTTCATAAATACCTTCTTTCTGGCAGCCTGATCTTGGACTTTGAGCCTCCAGAACGCTGAGAAATAAATTTTTGTTATTTATAAGCCAGCTAGTATGTGTCTTGTTATATTGGGTTGTCGGAAAAGTCATGACACATTTTCGCAATGAAAAACAGAAAAAATATGTCATGACTTTTCCGACAACCTAATAGCAACCTGAATGGACTAAGACATTCAGTTTAGATAAACAGATGTTGTTTTCTCATGATTAGACTGGTGTTATGGGTTTGGAAAAATACCACAAAGGTGAAGTGCCCTTCTCATCACATCATAACAGGGTTACGTGCTATCGTCACTTATCACTGGTAATGTGTTCTTGTTGATTTTTCATACCACTAAATGCACATTGCTCTTAATTTAAAAGTAAGAATATGGTATGTTTTATATGTTCCACTAAAACATAACTTTTGAAACTCTTCCAGCCTTTAGTTCCTATCTTAATATATCAATGTGTATCTGACACATAGTATTTACCCAATATTACTTGACAAATGAATGAATGACTATCTCTATATCTATCTCCATCTTCATCTATACCATGGGTCAGAGCCCCAGGGTGGGAAAAAGAAAAATCTTAGGCAGCCTAGATGCTAACCAACTGATAGTCCAACCACTGTTATCGATCTGGATTTTAAAGAGTGAATTAAAAATAACTTTGAAAAACTATGATATATTTTCATCATGGTAAAAAAAAGTGTTCTAACATTTCATTTGGTTTTGATATTCAACTGTAGTGTTTTAAACAGTGCTAATGAAGTGAGAACTAAGCATTTAAGAGTGAAGAAATACAGACCTTGGGAAATGGGATGGTGGTTTAGAATTATTATTGTAAAATTGCGTGTTTTCATTACTCTTTGAGGATTTTCCCCTCCTGCGTGGTTTTATGCCATCTCATTAAATGAGAAACTCTCAACGACATCACCTTGAAACACCTGCCTAGCCAAATGGAAAGAGGCAGCCTTTTAAGAGCTGTGGTTTTATTTTCTCTGTAGCTTGACGGAATTTTCATGCTTTACCCAAAGCAATGAATTTTACTCTGCCAACAGACACAATTGAAAGATGCAAAGTATTCAACACCCAGAGTCAGTTCTCCTTCCATACAATGCAATATATAGATGGCATGTTATAGAAATGTACACTGGAAACCTATATAATTTTACTAACCAATGTCACCCCAATAAATTTAATAAAAATTTTAAAAATGAAAAAATAAGTGCGTTTACCTAAAAAAAAAAGTTGCGAAGTAAAGTGAATTGTCTAAAAATTCAATTTGCTTTATTTTGCGGAACATGCATTTCCTCAAAGCTAAGCTTAAAAGGCCAAAGTGATCACTAGCCTTGCTGGTATCACTGGAGGGCCGGGGAATATTGAGTGGAGAAGTTAGCTTCTCTTATGCCAAGGCATACAGAAGAATCACCTGCCACTGTGGGCAAATGTCAGGACAAGGCTGATGTGAGCAAATATGAGTTTCTTTTATTTCCTATCCTTTTCTACATTGGTTGTTAATAATTTTAAACTGTCCTGGTGTTTTGCAATCAATGTAAAGGCCAAAAATCCGTGGAGGTGGTGGTGGTTTGTGAGAGTGGGAGTTGGGGGGGGGGGAGGAGCTAGAAATGGTGGTAACAGGTTGCTTGCGAGCCCCATCAATCCCAAACATGTCAGATGTTCCTCTGATCAGGGAAGTGGGAGTTGGGGGGGGGGCGGGAGTGCAAATCTATAATTCTAGTTTTCTATTTTGAGAGTAAACATTCTTGACTAAAAAGAAGGTGCAAAACATTTTCTCTCCCCCATTGACAACAGGTCCAAAATCCAGATGATAGGTCTGTGAGAGAAATGAGAACAATTTCTAGCCTTTACTCTTCTTTGGGTTCAAAAACATATTAAGAAAACCAGGGGTGATAGACAATGTTTTTTATAGGGAATCAAATCCCTAAAACTCAGTTTAAAATAGAATTTCAAAAATAAACCCCTCAGGACAATTCATACACTACAGCAAATTTGGTGTTTGGGTACTGGGACACTGAATTGCAAAGGAAAGGTTTCTTAAGATAAGCATTTGTGTTTCAAATTTCCCCAACTTGGCTCTTTATGATAACAGCTTTCGTAAATAGCATAGCAGTTGAAACATTTATTATTGGAACAGAAATGCAATTACATGCAGATGTTGTCCTGTGATTCATTGCTTTGTGCTACACACATTTTAAAGCTGGAGGAAGGACAGGCAGGTCATCAAGTAAATGCTCTAGGCTGAGCTCCACTTATTCTCTTGACTTGAGTTATCTAATCTCTTTTGTGAGTGTTGCCACAATCTAGGCCTCCGTGGCCCTTCTTGGCAGCCTGTTTCATTGTGCAATTACTCCAACTACCGTCAAGAATGTCTTTTCATCCAACATAAATGTTCTTTACTTAATCCAAACCTGGTTCTTTCTCCAACATTCCTGTTCCAAGGAATATAAAATAACCACCACATTTATTTTTTCAAGTTTATCATTGTTTTCTACTTTTTTGTCAAGGTGGGGCTTTTTTTTTCTTTGCAATGAATGGACTATGATAATATCAGATGGTGATCAGAGCTATGAAGGAAATAAAATGGGTAAATTATTATGGAACCACTGGAGGTGGGATGGCTGGTGTCAGTCCTGGTTGTTATGGGTGGCCTCGTACTCTAGAAGACTTTTGCATAAATTCTGAGGGTTTAGGTGTTAGCAGTGAAGGTGCCAGATGTATTGGTTTCCTATTGCTGTTGTAGCAAAATATCATAAGTTTAATGGCTTAAAACAGCCCAAATTTATGACCTTACAGTTCTCAAGGTCAGAAGTCTAACACAGGTCTCGCTGGGCTAAAATAAAAATGTAGACAGGACTGCATTCCTTCCGGAGGCTCTAGGGGAGAATCTGTTCCCAGCTTCTAGAGGCTGCCCACATTCCTTGGATCATGGTCTCCTTCCTCTGTCTTCAAAGCCACCAATAGCTAGTCATGTCTCTCACATCACATGGCTCTGACATGGATTCTTCTGCCTCCCTCTTCTACATTTACAAAGCCCTTGTGATTACATTGGGCCCACCTGGATAATCTGAGATAGTCTTTTTATCTTAAAGTCAGTCTATTAGCAAACTTAATTCCATCTACAACCTTAATTTCCCATTGCCATTTATCATAACATATTCACAGGTTTCAGGGACTCAGACATGGACATCTTTGGGAGGCCACTATTCTACCTACCACACTAGGGAGGGTGTTTCAGGCAGTAGGAAGAACATATGTAAAGGTCCTGAGGTCTGAACAAGATAGGTATGTTGGGGAAAGAGGAAAAAGGCAAGTGTGGCTGGGCATGGTGATATGAGATTAGTTTGGAGAGGCTGGCAGAGGTCATATTTTGGGCCAGAGTTCTGTGGGCCATGGTATGAAACTAGATTGTATTCTAATTATGGGAGGATACCACTAGAGGTTTTAAGCAGAGAAGTGGCATGATCTGATGCATATTTTTAGAAGATGGTTTTGGCTTGTCTTTTATGCATTTGAAATTAAGGAGGCAATGTAAGTAAGATTACATGAAGGTGGGAGAAAGCAATGTACCCGATAGTTAACAAGATCCTGTGCTACCTTGAGGGTGGTTACGCCTTTGAGGGGTCTGAAAAAGAGGATTACTTCTGGCATTTCAAAGGTGGGCTAACCTAGATGCACAAGAACAGTAGACAGGACTGGCTTAAACCTTTTACTAAAGAAGTTATATGCCTGGGGCGTGACTACTCACCGTGACCTGCCCAGTTAGGATTTTATATTCAGATCACTCTATGAGGTTACTTTCAGTTACTGAACTTGTACATACCCTCCGTTTTTGTCCACAGATCGGAAAGGGAGGGGGTGTGAGGCCACATGGGGGAGGGAAGGAGAGATGGGGTGAAGGGTGCTGAACCTTCCTGGTGGCACGAAAAAGACACACCACAGGACTTCCATATGGGTTCTTTATTCTCCCAGATCCCATGATAAATTTGGTGTTTTTCATGGTCTGGAATTATACAACAAATCCAGAGAACCTGGGTCCTATTTCCTTCTCCATCACCACTGGCTTGTTAACATTAGACAATTGACTTAACCTCTCCTCGTCTCCATTTTCACCTATGTCTAATAAGGACAACATTTGGTTCATCGACCTCAACTAGCTATGAAGAACTTGGGAAAAAATTAGAAGTGTATGTGCGTATATTTATTCTGCTTTGCAAATTTTTGTTCCCTTTAATTTCAGTATTGTAATCATGCTCTAGGTGTTATAATATCTTTTCATCATAAAACTTTTTGTGCCTAAAAGACAATATAATTGATAACTATTTGACAAATTAAGAAGGTAGATTATATTTTGGGTTTTATTTCCATGGCATTTTCAAGAATTACATATTCTATTTCAACTACAATTTTAAAAAATAATCACAGGGATGAGTAGTGTAGTCACTAATGTTCTAATAACTATGTACAGTATCAGATAGGCAGAAGACTTGTTGGGGTTATCACTTTGTGTGTTATGTAAATGTCTGATCACTATGTTGTTCTGTACCCCTGAAACTAATGTAAAAGGAGGAGAAAAAAAGAATTTCATATTCTAATCCTTTTTTAATCTTTAATGACGAGGCCGGTATAGTAAACTTTTTGGCTAGTTTAGTTTATTTCTCCAATTTTTTCACTAGCACCTGTGTAGAAAGCACTTTGAAAGGAACTTGAACAATAGGAAAGTGGCCAAAATAAGGGTCCCTCTTGCCTTCTAGGCACTTGCAATCAATTTGAGTACCTTGACATTCTGGGACACATAATGTAGAGAGCAGGGGTCTGCAAAGTATAGCCTAGGGTTGGCTGCCTGGTTTTGTAAATAAAGTTTTACTTGAACACAACCATGCCCATTCATTTACATATTACCTGTGGCTGTTTTGGACCACGACAACAGAATGGAGTAGTTGCAACAGAGAGGCTTATGGCTGGCAAAATAAAAAATATTTACTACTGACCCTTTGCAGAAAAAGTTTTGCTGACTTCTGACCTAGGGCACTGAGTCCTTTGGAAATGTCTGCTTTTATTTCTGAATTTGCTCTGATATCTTTCTTATAATGTGGATCCCCAATGAAGCAGTCCCCTAAGAATGTCTATTTTCCAGGGCTCACATAGTTAGTAGCACCATACCAAAGGCTTTACAAATAAAAGTGCTAAGCTGCCAGTATATATTTAACTTACAGGCTAATATTAGCTCAGTATAGTTTTTCTACAGTGTGTTTTATAGCCCTTTCATTCCAATTCTCTATTTATCACTATTGAACACAAGCTTCCTTCTTAACATCATTTCCCCTCTACTTTTCAAGGTCATTTTGAATTATAATACAATCCTCTGTGGTGTTAGCTATCCAATTTGGCACCATCTGCAAATTAAATCAACTTGTCTTTTATATCATCACTCAAGTAACTGATAGAAATATTAAGAAGAGCCTGCCTCAGGACATCCTTTTTAAATGTCACTGTTTCCCTCAAGGTTCAGCCGCAACCACTAATAATCTTTCAGTCCACCTTCAAGCTCTCACTCTTATAGAAATTACATCTAGTCAGTAATTTTCAAACTTACTCTGCCAGTCCTTATGCCAGAAGGGGTACTGAATATGCCAAATGATTTGCCATATCTGTCACGTCTTCATTTGTCATGTATCCTAGTTCTCTCTCTTTCTTTGAAGTTAAGTGGGGGCCAGAGAACTCTCTGGCCAATGAAAGGTGAACGGAAGTTTAAGTGTCTCTTATGGAGTGAAGCTTTGAAAGGCAGTGATGATTCACCAAGTCCCTGTTTCCTGTCTCAGCAACGGTGGAAGCATGTGCCTAAATGAACCTTCATCAGCCTGGGTCCCTGAGTGGCTATGAATGGGAGAGTGCTCCCTGTTGATCTGCATAAACATGTAGCATGAGTGAGAAACGCACCTTTGTTGTTAGAAGCTACTGAGATCTGGGGGTTGCTTGTTACCAGAGCATAACCTCACCCATCCTGTCTGATACAGCTATTGAGCACCATAACAGTCTTCTGGAAAGCTCCATTCAAGCTAGGGACCATTGTTTTTCTGTGTATCCTTTTCTGTATGTATCCTTCATAGAACCGTATCCAAAATACCCAGCAACTAAATGTTTATTGCATGGACGTGAATTGATAATAGATTAGTAGATGGATAACTGACTACAATATTTAAGAAATCTTATGTTTTTCATCACTTTTTTATATAAAGAATTAATAGTAAAAATAGCTCCATGAACGTCCAGCTTCCTGAGCATCTTCAAGATGCTTTTCCATCGAAGGTGCTGGTCATCCTCAATTGTTCAATAAAAGGACATTGTTATGGTATGACAGATGTATCACTTTTTACCATTTCCTGGTATTTACTTTATTTGGCTCAGCCCCGGTCCACCAAGTCTAATGATGGTAAGCTGGTCTCTGGCCAGTGAGAGTAACCTGTGCTATCTACAGTGAGAGCATTGGCATGGATCTGTCCATTAATATTTCAACATTGACGTGGAACTTCAATTAAACATTCTTGTGAGAAATTTGGGGAACCATTAGATTTTCACATTTTATAATATAGATGTGCACAGCCTTTCCTGTAAGGTTATTAGCTTTGTGGGGCGGGGGGAGGGACGTGCCTAACATGCTCCTGGTTGTATGCCTGCATCATTAAAAGCATCAATAAGTATATGCAAAATGATTTTTTTTATCTCATTAGGAACTTTCAGTAATCTGTGAGATGTGTAGCCATTTTTATTTCCACTTTGGAGGTGAGGCTCAGAAACGTTAAGTAACTTACCCAAGGTCATGTAACCAAGAGATGGAACCAAAATGGAAGCATCTTCTGCCTCTAAGGCATTTGCTCTTCCTTGGATAGTGTAGCATACCAAGGATGCAGTAGAAATAGCAAGCGTTTCAGAGTCTGGTGGACCAAGATTTGAATTATAGCTCAACTGCTCATTAGTTATATGTCATTGGGAATTTCTAAAATCTTCCCTCTGATGTTTTCTTTAAACCACAGTGATATTTTCTCCCCTTCAAGTAGGTCTTGTATTTTATTTAGTTTCCCATAAGTGCTATTTTTTGGCACAGTGTAATTATTCAGCTGTAAGTACTCTCTCATTGGGGTTCTCTATGGTTAGATTGAATTCCTGCTGCTTCAGTGACCCAGCCTTTCCCAAACCATTTCTTGAGGCATCCAAAATGGATTTAGCAGAGGGTTGTAGTCCCTCTTTGAAATATGCTACTTTGAGATCCAAATTTCATTTTGACCTTCCCATTCAATAATTATTGCCCAAGATATTTTGTGTTTAAAACCTAAATGATTGTTTGCTTAAAATAGTAAGAAAAAATTTGAAGGCCAGCTTAAGGCATTTAAAGGTTTAGCCTGCCCTGGAAAAAAATGCATTCTTCATCTTGCATCAGCATGTTAATAAAATCTAAAGTTCCTGCGTAAACAGAACTTGCTTCAGTGGGAATTATGAGAACATAAAGGGTGCAGGATCATAAATTGACTATATTCGTGAAAGCCATTTACCTAGCGTGGCACACAGAGTTTTACTTAAGATTAATGAAAACCCAATAAGTAGAAAACACTAATATTCCTTCCAGTGGGGGAGTCAAGATGAGTCTTAACTTGATACAATAGAAATGAGTGTACTGTGAACAGAAAGATGTGTGCAATATTTACAAAGTTATGTTTTCATAATATTTTATAACCCAAATTCATATTCAATAAAAATATACTTCCTATCTCATTTTATGACCTTTCTGGAGTCACTTAAAGGCAGTCATTTTAGCAGTAAATTATGACTTTATGAAAAGTATTTTAATTGGTTTGTATATTACATTTAAACTCTCTGGATATATGATTATTAAAAATTATATTTGAACATGGAAAACTGCCATGTTAATGTACTTCTGCCTCATCAGGTTGACTCTAGTTGTGGAAATTCCATTGCAGTTAAATTCTAGAAGATCTGGGAATCTTGTATCTTCTACAAATTGGTCATGAGACTTTGGACCAATCACTTTATCTTTGCAAGTCAATTTTGTTATCATGGAAAGGAAACAATAACACACATTGCATCATGCTCCTGTGGCTACATAAAGAGAAATTGTATGCAAAAATCTTTGCCTGCTTGTAAAGTGCTCTTCAAAGATTAATTACCCTTCCTGACAGTATGATTTGTGCACTTTACTGCTCTTAACAGAAACGCTTTATGATTTGTTTGTGTCCGTGCTGGCTTAGGCAGTATGTAAACATTCATTGTCTCCCCTTTCCAGAGCACAGACCTAAACCATGGCACTGAGCTATTTTTACTAAGATTGTCACTACTCAAGGAGCAGCTGGCCAGGGGATGAAATGGGGACAAAGGATTCACTTTAAGACAGGTTTTGTTTAGCAGGCAGTCTTCACCCCCCACCGCTCAGGTATTAGAAAGTCTTGAGTCTCTATAGTAAGACTTTGGTGGAATTGGTTAGAATTAAAAAAAACTATTACTTTACTCGGTGGTAGATAAATTAGGGGAAAGAGCCAATTATTGGACAATTGATTAGTTACATACTTACATTTAAAAACTTAAGTTTTCAACCTAGAGTTAGGCCTTCCCCAGAATTCTTTTTAAAATGTATTTTCTTATCTTATAAGTCCAGGAAGTTGTTTAAAAATTTTTACATATAATTATGCAAATTCACAAGTCTTAGATTTCTTCCCCGAAACCATCAAATAACACTTCAATATATGGGCTCAGGAGGGTTATTACAGGGAATAAATAGATGCCATTATGTGTCATTTCGCCCATCAAAGAATGCAGTAGCAATTACTACATTATAAAGGGAGTAGACTGAAAATGATCACATTGCATTATCTACTAGAGGCCTGGGAAAGTTGAATAACTATTAGGTACTAGGCTCAAATAAAGCATTCGAGCCTTATTTGATAGAGGTTTGTTCACATTCTCTTCCTGTCACATGTTCTATTCACTTCTTTGAAAATAATTTCAAGATAAGTTACCCTGGTTTTAAAAACATAAAAGACAAATGGTAATATCCTATACTTTGGGTTTTCTCCCTACAATGCCTTCAGATAATGTAAGGTTGGTCACAGCTCATGATATAAAATACTAGCTGTTGACTCACAGTTACACTACAAGGGCCAATTTTACAGACTGCCAGGATAAAGATGATTTTAATTAAATCACACAAATCCCTTTGTACTGCAACCAAACCCTACACTGGCTGACTGACTCTGAGCCAGTCTGGCTTGTGTAGAGTTAACCAGGTTACAAGATTCCTAGTTAAGTTCTTTCACCAGGAATGCAATTCATGTTTACCTATATAAGGAAACCTGTTCGGCTGACCTGAGTTTGGCGGATTTTTGCGCTGACTGGGAGGCGTGTAAGCACACAGCCTGAGAGGGGGAGTGATTCGAGCTGGACAGAGCAAGCTTCCTGAACGCCCCAGTCATTCAGCTGATCCCAGGCAGCCTGCTTGGAGGACCTACAGGTTTGCGTCTTGCAGATCCAGATCACAGCTGAGGAACAAAACCCTGTCCTGGGAAAAATGGGGAAGCCGGTGAGTCTTACCGATCTCTTTCTGCTTGCTTCTGCTAAGTGGCAGCGTCCCTGCTCACACCCAGGAAGCAGAGGGAGAGGCTTAGCTCAGCCTCTCACCCCACAGCTCCTTCCTGAGCAAACACAATGCTTCGCAGATACTTCCAGACAACTTTCCTGCCTGTTTTGTACACCAAGACTCCACAAAGGCAAGGATTTTAGCACTTTCCACATTCCAGAGGGTGGTTTTACTAGCCAAGAGTTTCTAGACCATCACGATGAGCAAACTTTCTCCTGTTTGTTGCAATCTAAAACCCTGGAAATGAGCCTTGGGGTGCTTTGCGAGAAGGCTGAGTCCCCGAGGAAGTAATAGTAAATCTAAGTGGGGTTCTTACAACCACAGGCAGTGTGATATTTTGCAGAAGTGCAATTTGTCACTAAAAAGGCAGTCTGAAGGTATCATTTTTCATTCATGCGGCAGCAAAATCCTTGCATCCTGCACATGGAATGAAGGACACCTTCTGAGACACTGAGGAAAGAAAGAAGCCAAGCTGGGCTCTTTGTTCTAGACAATGTAAAGAAGCTTGCGCTTGCATTTTGACAAGTCGCGTATGTCTATTTATACATAAGGCGAGAACGATGAATAAAGGCTGTATGTCAAAGGCGCTGCGGTCGATTGAGTTAAAGTTTGGCTATATCCTATATGTATACAAAGATCTCAATCTGAATGTAATTAAACATGGAAATGTGCAAGGGGTTCACAGACCTGCAGAGGCATTTTCCTTCTACTTGGGGACAACTGAGAAAGAAGGAAAGAGTATCCCAACTGAGTTTTGGGGCACAGGTAAAACTTTTGAAGAAAGTTTATATATATATATATATATGGCATAGCTGTCAAAAGTGATTTGGAATCAGGTACAAATTGTTATTTATTTTTTTGGTTTTTCATGCCAAGGTGGTTTCTTCATTGGGTTAGCATGGATAAATGCTTTGAAGATTTGACTGCTCATCTGTCAAAGAAAGATTGTCATTTTCTGTCCAGCACAGGGACGTACACTTAGGAGTTTAGGGAGCGGCATTGTGCAGCAAGTGGCACGAGCATCCGATTTTGAATTTCTCATATTAAGAAATTAATTTCTTAAGTTAATTTCAAGAACAGTACTCAGCGAAAGCAAGCAGATTTGAGAGAATGACCCTATTTTTAAAAAATTGCAAGTCATATTCCAATCCCGAGTGAGGCTACTAATTAAATACAGGGGAACGGCAAGTGCTTATTCATAAAAACAAAAGCTATGGCCAGTTTTATTTGGGGCCCTTGACTTACAAAAGCTTAACTTTTCATAGTGCCACAGTTGAAATGAAACCTGCTCAGCTCTATGAGATTGAAACCTAGAAAAGCAATGTGTGGGATACAGTAGACGTTTTAGTAAATAACATGCTTAACGGCACAAGCAGCAGAACTGAAGAGACTATTGCAAATGTTTTAAAGCTTGTTGGCTCCTAGGTGCTGCTTAGAAAAACAGGAGTCTTGATATTGTGTTGCTTTCAGTGGGAATCAGTAACCCAGGAGACACAAAACACTATTTTAAAATAGACGGTTAATAACAGATGTTTATACCGGGTTGTCTCACCCTGCCGATGAGATGGCCTCAAGCCAAATCAACCAGCACGTCCGCCGTTTTTCCTGTGAGTTGATATGTACACAGTTATTATACACTAATTACATCAACAGCCAAGGGACTATATAACCAGAAAGATAGATAAGTCTCCTGGGGTGAGGAAGGCCGGGGCTAAGCATAGGGCTTTTGAATCTCATGTTTAGAGTTCTTGCCAGTGGCATATGAATTATTGGACATGACTGGGAGTCCCAGCTCCAGAATCCACTTCTTGGTTCCTCGGCAGCTCATTTGGGGGCAATAATGGTGATTATTGTATTTAACACTTTGGTGTTAATAGCATTCCAGGAGGATTTCTTCTTGATGATTAAAGCTATTTCAGTGTCCGAGCTAATCTGCAATGAAAGGTACTTAGGACATGGTGGTGTTGCATTAAGCCTTTCAAGTCACTGGTGCTGCATGCTCTGGTGGAGGTTCAACCATTCTGCAGCCACTTAGACCTGTGAGATGGTAAAAGAGGGTCCTGGTTAAAGGAGATTGGAAAGTACTGGGGAGGGGGGAACCAAAGGAAAAGCAGTCTTCTCAGAGCCTTAATATGTTCATCTGCTAATATGTGTTGTGACTCCCCACAAAAGTGTAGCATGTGAAGAATGGTTTGCTGCAAACTCACCTGACCGCCAATCATCCTGAGGGACATTCTTTAAGACAAAGCCTCCCATCGAGCGGGCCACAGGGCACTGGTAGATGATGAGTGGGTTACACACATGCTCAGATGTTGAGTCCTCTTGGCATCTGGGCCATCAGACTATGCTTGGGCTGGGGGTATCCCCCAGAAAGTTCCCTCTGGACCACATAGCTTCCCCAGTTTGCCCCACTACATCGTATAGATAGGATCAAATTCTCTATCTGTCAGGGTGTGTGAAAGCTAACACGTTGCCTGTGACCAAGCCCAGAGCAGAGATCGTGCAAGTCAAAATCCTGCTGCACTATGTTTACCTGGGCCTTGGGGCTCAGTGGGAAGAAAAATATACTGATATTTATTGTCTTTCATGCTATGGTGGGGATGTCAAGGCCCTCTATAAGTCACCCATTTTACGCTTTTTATTTAAAGAGGTGTGTGTGTGTGTGTGTGTGTGTGTGTGTGTTGCTCTCGAAGATCTGAAAAGCTAATGGTGAAGTGTTTTTCCATAGGATCCTGTCTACTATTTAGCTATTGTTTATACTTCCCTTTCTCAAACTGATATCAGGGTTTGCTTGTCTGGGATTCTCCCGCCACCAGTGTGGCCTCGTCCAGAGGCAATGACATGAAAGAACCTGCTTTCCAAAGTTATTTATTAAGTGTAAATTCTTTCCTTGGACACTGCACCAAATCTGTACACAGCATTCCTGTCCCTGGTGAACTTTCTCTGGCTTTCTCTGCCTACCATTTGACATCAATTACCTTTTCAAAAACATTTTGTATTATTAATTCCTGTTACATTCATTCAGCAAATATTTATTGAGTGCCTTTTGAAGTCCTATGCTAAGTACTCTGGAGGAAAAGCGGGTATATAAGAGACAGATGAATTTAAACCAAATATTCATGCGACCAATAGCATTTCTGCAAAAAGAAATCTCATTAACTGAATGGTATACAGCATGAAGTAGAATTTCCTACAAACTTTTTTGACCCCTCGCTTTTTGGCTGGTCATTCTGAGAGATGTTCTTTAAGTCAGAGCTTCCCAACAGGTGGGCAAAAAGCAGGTAACACACAGGCCATGATGTTCTTGCTTTCAGCGACCAGAGGCTTTCCATGTCAGAACATGTCAGGTAGAGGCCCATGAACTTGGTATGCTTAAAGAAGAAAGACGCCACCTTGCTCCCTGCAGATTATCTATAAGTGACAGAGGTCTGCATGATGCCTCTTTATATGTTGTTAATGTAGTTTTCAAGTCCGCACTTTCTTGGGTTATCAGGAGTTTGTAGGGTACCACATAAAGAAGAGATATTTCCAGAGTACTGAGTAACTCAAGAGCTTTTCTACTTGCTTTTAATCACTGGAGATTATTAAGGTACAAGTTCCAGTGACAATTCTTATGAAGCAGACAAGAGAAGCTGCTGTCACTTCTAAGGTTATACACATATGGCTTAGAATTAGGGACTGTGAATTAATAACTGGTGTGCACCAGTATGATTTCCCAAGTGTCTAGGGCATTGGCAAAACCAATTTAAACTATATTGATATTTGAAGAAAGGTTAGCTGGCGAGGTCATAGGCAGGACTAGGACTTTTAGTTAAATGTAAAAGTACATTTCCATTTTTTAATTAATTGCTTGCAATCACATATAAGGGAATCTTCTGTGGGTGAACCTTTCAAAGCAATTGAGTTACTTTATACAATATTACCAAAGATTGAGTCAATTTTATTTTTTATTTAAAAGGAAAATAGAAATGAATAGCGGTGCTTTGTGGGATATCGCATTTTCAGATATGCTTAGTACTTAATAGCTGGATCTGCATAAAGAATGGCTCTAAACAATAGGTACTCATATGCTCACACTCTCTCGTGAGTTGCTCTTCACTTGTCTAAACTTGAGACAGAAATGAAATTAAGCAGAACCTCCTCAATTTGACAGTTTGAGTTTTAACACGTGACAGAATTGGAATTTTGGCCAAAGAACTTGGGCCGGGAAATGCTGCATTATTTATAGGTATTGTTCTCCAAAAGAGGCCTTGGTTAGTTAAACCCAAATTATTTTCCCCCCTGAGTATCTAATTGTGCAGTTATTTAGATCTGTACTGACACACTCATCATGTATTGCCTTGGGGAACAAAACAGTGTATAAACTACTAGAGAACGGATAACAAGTTTACTCGAACTGATATACTTGGCTTAAAGTTAAGAAACAAAAGGATAATGGTATTTCCCAAGTTTCTTCCAAAGCAGTGGACAGTGGGTTTAGGCGAGTCATCTTAAAGTTCTCTGGGATTCAATTTCCTCATTTATTGGTAGACACATAAATACGCAATTCACGGGACAGTTATGAGTATGGGAGGCGGTTATATCTGTGAAAGCACCTAGCACCATGCTGGACATGAAGTCAATAAGTATGAATTGCATCGGAAATGGGTACGAGTAGATTAGGCATCTTGAACAAATAGCTAAGGGGTTGAAGGAGAAGAAGTAGCCACATGCTGGTGGCCCGTGTGAAATTCTGCCCACTCGGTGACTTAAAATTTGCTTTTCAATCAAGTATGATATACTTTCTAATGTCTTTTTACCGGGTCCTCTGTGCTTATTTTTGTTACCCGTTTGTCCCCTGTAGGGCTTTGTGTTTGAGACCCTTGTGCTGAAGCCTTCTTCCTTCTGTAACTATCTATGTTATCTCAAACATACATTCCCCCCTTTTAAGGTGTTTTCCCAAAACAAATACCCCGTTTCCCCGAAAATAAGACCTAGCCGGAAAATAAGCCCTCGCATGATTTTAGGTGCCAAAATATGGCACCTTGGCATACTGAATATTTTAAGCCAAAGGAGTTGGTGAAAAAGGCGCCCTTCTCCCTGAAACGGGTCATAAAACCCTCATGTGACGGGTGCGTGCCCTCCATATCCTGGAGGAATCACGCTACAGCTTATTCTCCAGCTAGGTCTTATTTTCGGGGAAACATGGTATGTTTTATAAACAGAACACTCACTTTGTACTTACTAATTTAACGACTTGAAAGCTTTTCCAACAGCAATAGTGGGAGGGACTGGGCCAGGTATTAAATTTATTGATAAAAGCCACTTGTTTTATTCCCAAGCGGAACATCTTTCTGGCTTCAGTTAATAGTGGTAGTTTTCCAGGATTCTTAAGAATGGATCTCTCTAAAGACTTTATGCCCCCAAGGTTACCCTCTGATCCTGCTCTTTCTCTCCCACTCCTCACCTCCCACACCCTACCCCAGTGGAATGTAACATTTAATCTTATGTGGCTCCTCTGATGTGGGGAGAATATGTGCCATGGGCCGCTGTGCCCTGACAAGAAAGAGTTCACTCCTGGCTAAGGGAAGTGGGAAGCGTGTGGTATTGCTGTGATGGGGGAGCAGGGCGCCTCTCTTAGCTTGGGCTGCCCTAACAAAATGTTCTAGACTGAGTGGCTTAAATACAAGACATTTATTTCTCACAGTTCTGGATGGTAGGAAGTCCAAGATTGAAGTCTAGACAGATACAGTGTCTGATGAGGGCTCTCTTCCTGGCTTGCAGTTAGCCACCTTTCACTGAGTCCTCACAGGGTAGAGAGAGAGAGCAATCTCTCTCTTCCAATTCTTATAAAGGCACTAATCCCATCATGGCAGCCACACCCTCCTGACCTCATGTAACCCTAATCACCTCCCAAAGGCCCCACCTCCACATACCATCACATTGGGGGTTAGGGCTTCCACATATGAAATTGGGGGATGGGGAACACAGTTCAGTCCATAGCAATGGCTTTATTGAAATGTAGATGAAGTGACTATTTCTGACTTCCTCTCATCGAACTTGAGATACTTATTGTTCGATATACTAAGGAAGAAAACAAGTTCTTCCAATTAGACTATAACACAATGTTTCCTTAGCATTTACATATTTTATACAACATTTACTAAAAGAATTCTTTTGGGCTTATTCAGGCCAATTTTTTAAAACATCATTTATTCCTTCTGTGCATACATAAAATGAAAACTAGAGGTAAGATAAACTTTTTAAGATTCAAGTTGTCACATGTGTGCACCTTCCCACACCATGCCATCATGGTTTGTGCCAAAATACATCATTTGTTTTCAAAGAGCTTCCGTACTGTCTCTGAGTTTCTACCAAAAGGTAACAACCAGAACTATATTCTTTTTTTAAATGGCCCTAGCAGGGAATGCAGTTGTCCATTTGTACTCCCAGGAATAACCACCAACTTACGGCACTTCTTGGTGAGGTAATTCTTTAACCCTTCCAACATGTGTCCATAAATTCATTAAGAACCACACAGTTGGTAGGTTCCATAGATCTCCTGGGTATATGTCTAGACAACTTTCTCCCAGTGCTGCCTGAGCCCTGAGAGCATCTCTCCCTGGCCTAGGGGAGACCCTTATTCCTTTCCATTTCTTTGAGAGGCTTTGCCTTGCATGTGATTTTTTCCTGATGGGTGCGGCTCGTTTCAAATAATGCCTAGAACTCAGTGGAAGTGACAGCAATATATACTTGTATGACTGAGAAAGGGGGTGGGAAATGACAATTATATCATGACTGCAGCCTGAGATGTCCCCTGAGAACTCAGGAAATAGAGTGTATCTCCTCCACCCACAGGATGCCTAAAATCTCAGCACTAGAGAATGATTTCATTGTCTTTGAAAGCATGAAGAGTGTCCTAGTAGAAACTATGGCTCTAGAGAGAGCCCCATCTGTACTTGCCATATTTACTGCTTTGGCATGGATTTCTATCCAATTAAGACTCTATAAGGGAGCAAGATCCGTGAAGATGGGACAAGCAATTGGATAGGGATGAGGATAAAGGAATGGAGAGATGGCAGAAAAAGAGAGAACCAATAAGGAGAAGCTCAACATTCGTTCAACAATATTTATTAAATTCCTGCTCTGAACCAGGCCTCACCCTACATGCTAAAGCTGAAGTGGAGCCTGCACTCGAGTGCTTCATTGTCTAGTGTGGGAGGCAAACATTGATTAAATATGCAAACAAGGGTGAAGGTGAGCCTGGCACGATAACTGTACAGTATAGCTCTATGTTGCCATGAGGTTTTACTGGGAGGATTTAGCTAATTGGGAGGGAAGTCAGAGAAAGCTTCCCTAAAAAAGTATGCTTAAATTGAGAGCTGAGAGGAAAGAATATGTTTGCAGGGGTAGGAAATGGCCAGACTGGATTAGGGAGTTTTCAACAAGGGATGACATTTGTCTTTTGGAAAGGTCATGTTGAAAGAGCAACCTGGAGAAGAGATAAGAGGGGCGTCACAGTGAATGTGGGTGAACCAGACAGGAGCCCAGGAGAGGGGTCCAGGGAAAGGTGACATCTCCTTGTGCTGCTATCCTGGTGGTAGAGATGAAGAGAAGTGGGTGACTTTCAATTATATTTCAGAGGTGAAATAGATGAAAGTGGTGATGAGTGGGACATAGGCTGTGGTGAGGGACCAGGAAGCGTCAAAGCAGACTCCCAAGAATTTGGTTCACCTAACTAGAGGGACAGTAGTGTCATTAATGATGTAGGGAACAATGAAAGTTGACCTGGTTTGGGAGTAAGGAGAGGAATTCTTTGTAGCCTGATGGAGAGGAGAATTCACGAGCTTTCGGGCTGAAAGTCTTGGTGTGAGTTCAAGTCTTAGCTCATTCATTTACTAGCTGCATGATGCTAAGTTTTTCTCAGTCTCAGTCCTCCCATCTTTAAACAGGAGACCATAGACATCCACCTCACAGGGTTTTTCAGACAATCAAAATAACATGAAGTTACTATTAGCGCTCCACAAATTCACTAGCAATGAAGCCTAGGAAAAGAATAGCTATTTCTAATAACTTCCTGGGGGGCGGGGGGGCGCGTAAGAGTCCTGACAGCTGCTATCTCAACACTCTGTAAATTTACCTAAGTGAAGTTTTCTCCTTGTTGATAATGTACAGGGCAGCTATTAACTGCAGTTGTCTGGTGAATTCCTTCTATTTCATCCAACCCCCTCTCCTCCTCTCCCCTCAACCTGGATTAAGGAATCCCATATAGGAATAAGCTACATTGCTTTTCTCTGCCGAGATCCCTTATCACTTGTAAAAGGACTATAGGATTTAGGAAAATGTAACCTGAGAGTCTGCACTAACAGATGAGCACACTTGATTACCTTCACACTCCCTGTAGGCTTCACGTGAGGGTTTTACCATTCTGTTTTTCTCACATCAGTTTAGAGAGAGCGTTTTATATGATGCATTATTCCACTGCCCTGGAGTGACCTCAGTGAATTCCTTTCCGGCTTCCCGATATTCTCTCATTAAAGGGAGCCACTGGGCAATGAACGCTGCAGCTACAGGATTAGGAAAACCTTGGAAGAAGCAGGTGAAGAGGAGGAGGGGCTTAAACCCTGTGGAATCCAGGTATTAGCTTCGCTCTCTGCAGGTGTTCCAGCATGGTAAGATCCAGGTCACTACCAAAATTCTCCTGTTGCCTCATTCCATTTCTTTCCCTTTGTTCTTGACACACATGATTGAGTCTCTTTATTTTAGAGCCCTACTTGTCTCTCACTGAATTAGCAAGAAGATTAAGTTTCCCATCAAAACCCCATTCAGTTGTTTTTCCAAGCAAGCAACACGCCTCACATAGGAAAACGTGTGGGAGAGAGTGGGAGGCATTCCATTTTGTCATTTCACTTGTGTAATGTTTGGGTGAGCTTTTAGATAACTAGACAGTACTTGGTTCTCTATCTGGATATTTGAGATTTTACTGTATACACCCAGACTGGGATTTGGGTATGTGGGAGGGGTGGAGAAGGAAGTGGAATGGAAGCTGTTATCTGAAATAGAAGTCTTAGGCAGTTTTTTTAAGAGCTTCCTCTTTCCACTACCTTCCCCTATCTTCAAAATCTTTTTCTCTACATGGACCATTTTGGTACAAATGCATTTCAAGGTACAAGGGGAGTTTAAAAAGGTAATTCTAAATCTAAATTGTTTCCCCCAGAGGAGCTGCGACTTTACTTCATAAAAACCCATTTGGCTTTAGTTTTGCTAAGTTCAAAACAGGAGCATTCCATAGAAACTTGCAATTAGCATGTGCAACAGTGGTTGCCCCAAGTCTGGGTTTTAGGAGTCACAGTGCAATAGAAGGAAGCCAGAGCTAAACAGTGTCATACCAGAGAAAGAGGTCACTTTGCCCAGGAATGTGGTTACCTGCCAATAAATCATTTGTCAATAGTTCACAGATAATGAAGTAACCTGATAGAATGAGCCAGAGTGAAGGTTGCAGCAAAGAGAAAACACATCAAACATTACAATGAATGAAAAACGGTGAGAACTTCTCTTTCCAGTCCGCCAAATAAAGCTCTTGCAAAGATAAAGATGTGAGCTTCACACACCGTCAGGCATCCTGGACTGTTTATCCTGCTCAGAAAGACTGAAATTGGGGAGGAGACAGGCCTCTGCCAACAGATTGTCGGTCATAAATTAGTTAATAAAATATGTCCCATGTTATCTCTGATACAGCCCATTTTATATATACTTGTCCATTTGATTTATTTGTTTCTCTGCTTACTCAGGCTGTATTTTGGTAGCATAAGTCAATATATGACTTTTAGATTATACAAAAGTTTATTTATAAATGACCTGCCTTCTGTGGGGAAAATAACCATGGTATGTGTGCATGTGTGTGTGTGTGTGTGTGTGTGTGTGTGTGTGTCTTGTATATAATGTATTGCTGTTGATCAAGAATTTCAAAGTTAACTTTAGATCTCAATATATAATACTAGTAATTCCAGTGAAACATATATATTGTTATATGCCAAAACATATTTATTTTTATCATAAAATTAATTTTTATTGCTGCTTCCTCGACCTTTTCAGGGCTTATATAGTTCCAGTAAAATATTTCCATGTATAAGTATTAGTACATCCAGTTCTTGTTTATCTACTAGTGTCACTATCAATGTATTTATGTACATTTCTATGTATATTACATATATACAAATGTATGTGTCCGTTTGAAATTTTCTCTATATTTCAGAGGGTTAGCTATTGCTGATTTTTTTTCAAGTTCAGATGAAAGATATAAGAAAAGAAAATGTCAGAATATTTTAAGACCAAGTGTAATGATTTAGAAGAAAAGTAGAAGTCCAAATAGGCCAGGGAGAAAGGAAAAGAAAAAAAGAGAAAAGTGGGGAAAAGAGAAAAAAGTGGGAAATGTTAGAGGAAGGAAGATCCCAAAGCTACAAAAATCAACCCTCCCATCCGCAATGAAGGCGACAGTCCACATATAAACAAAAGCCCGGGAGACAAACAGGTGAAGAACTAAGGGATCAAGAAAAGAAGCGATAAGCCACAAATTGCTAGAAAATACTGAAGGGAGAGAGAGAAGGAGGGAGGGGAGAGAAAGAAGAGAAAGGGTGAGAATGAAACTTCAGGGGAAATGCTTGCAAAGTGAAAGCAAACGAGCAAAAAATGGAAAGAACTGAGGAGGTAACATTGAAAAGTTAAGAAGTATGAAATGAGACAAAAATGGTCACTGTGCTTGAGTTGGTGGATAGCTAAGAAGACATTGTTCTCTATGTGTCTTGATGAAAGGAGGATTGGACAGCACAGAAATGAAGGTGGGCGAGCGGAAGATTGCAAGAAGGGACTAAGAATAAGGTGAAGGGAGGGGCCTTCGAGAAGACAGCCAACTCCGCAGTAGATCCCAGAGAATGGCTGTGTAGTAATATCCTGGTGGGCTTCATCCCAGCAAAACTGACCCCTGAAGGTGGCAGAGCCTGTCTACTCTGTAATTAGTTCTATTGTGCGATAATAGTGTAAATGCAATTTTCTTTGTAAATGTCCCTACTCAAAAAGGCTCGTGTAGCAGGAATTGTGGGCTTCTACGCTGTGAGGTGCCCCAGAGGAGGTTGGCTATTGCTGACTTAATAAACGATTATTCTAGGGCAGTGACCGATAGCTCAGTGGCCTAAAGAGTTAATCCTCCAAATGCCTTCCATACTCCCAGGAGTGATGTATTTGGCCAGCAGTATTTGCCTTAATATTTAGTAAACGCTTAGGCTTTCTGAAGAGGAGAGGGGCGGGGAGATTCGGTCGGATATGAATCCATTTCCACTGTCAAGCTTTTCCCGAGTACCTAGTGCTTGACTCTGTAATTGCCAGGCTTGAAGCCTGCCCGCAAAATTCCAAATCCAGTCTCTTGTGGGTTTGGACTTGCTCATTTATTTTTACTGTGATTTTGCTCATAATAACTTATGTTTGTAATTCAGCAACCCGAGGAATTGTTTTTATGGCAAGTTAGAATCTTACAGTCAATCACACGTTTCAAGGCCCATTTCAGGAAACAAGTTTGACGCAGCATGTTAACAGCGAATTATTAATTCTTACTGCAGCAGGCAATGAGGCTGAGAGTGGCCGGGGAGCGCTCACCAGTTGTTGACGCAAAGTTACGCAGCTGCATTTAAAACTCCAGTGAGCAGTTCTGAAGATGGCAAACTTTACTTTGATACAGTGCCATAGCACCTCCATTAGTGCCTTGGTTAGAATGCAAACATCTGCTTGCTTTTATTGCCCATGTGTTATTTAAAATGGTCTGTTTCTTTATGACGTAAATCACTGGAATCAACTGACTATTTTTAAAGACTCTTTTAGTATTTCCCTGAAACGATCAATCACTCTTCCCAAATGTTTAATAGATAATTGGCCCATTAGGTACACAAAAACTGTAAAGATTGTATCTTTTTTGTGACCTTTTTCCAGGGTGACATTATGACTAAAGTACCCTGGCCTGCCGTGGAATTTGTTGTCTTTTGTGGCTGTGTGAAAGGCAGCTCCATGTTAGCACGTTAGGTCAAAAGAAACCTTACATTTCCAGTTACTAAATATGGGACAGCAGACCTGCTGGTTTTTGTTCATTGACCACAGCTTTGTGGATTTGCCTAGTTCAGTTTGCCCTGCAAGGGTTTGCTATGTCCTTCCCTGCATATTTATGTTCCTCTGGCAACTGCAGTCTATTTGTCCTCCATGCAGATAAGCTCAGGGCAGCAAGGATCTCGCTTTAATTCCAATGCATTGGCTGTAGTCCAGAGCCCCTCGGTGGGCAATTTTATCTTACTTTTATGGCTGTTAAGAGTTTGAGGCCAATGGGAACTGCTCAAGAAAATGAGAGCCATGAAACAAAGGCTCTAGCTATGGGAAAAACAAAACCCATCAGGTATGATCCCAGATATGAGAAAAGATTGGCTAGAGGTATAATAAATAGTAAAATGGCTCATTTTAGCCCACTGATTAGAAGTGCTTGGGAAGACCTATCTATACATATGGCACCCTTTAACTTGTAGAATGTTACGAACGAGACCATCTGGAAGAGTACTCTCATGGTATTCCATAAAATATGGCTCTTACTCAGATCCTAGGATTGCATGGAGGCAGGAAGCTTCCATGGAATCGCCAAGGGAAGAATATTGGAAGATGATAATTTGAGGATTATGAGAGTTCCTGAAATTTGCCAAAGAACCGAGACAGAGATTAATTGGGAACTCCTAGAGACCAGACAGAACAAATGTGAAAATGTTAGGTCATAATGATTTCTTTCCACATAACATCTATTTGTTTCTTACTCTCTCTGGGTTCCAAATATTGAATTTATGAAAATGGAAGGAAGGAAATGAGTGTGCACCAAAGGAAAGCAATTAGGGATGGGGAAAAGCACACCCACTGACTGCCTCATGACTGGGAAGAGAAAAAGAGTGGGATGGAGAAATTTGAGGCCATTGCATGGAGTAAATGTAACGACTACAATGTAATGTTTAAGAAAAAGAAAATAACATTCTATAAGTCACAAATAGAGGGATGTGAGTAAAGGAGATAAATTACAGTTCAAATTAATTTCATTTAGTTAGTTGAAAAGACTAGATGAGTGGTCTTTGCACTAACTTTTTCAATATTTCAAAGTCTCTCTCTCTCTCTCTCTCACACACACACATACACACACACAGATGCTCACATGATGCAAATTATTTCCCCATAGATAAACCAAAATAAAACTAATATATATGTGTTGCTTCCCATCCCACCTAAGGAAAGAAAGATGTAGGAAAGAACTTTGTTTTTACAGCTCTCCGTTTTGCACAGCCATCACTAGCTGTTTAATGCCCTGTGAGGAGGTGCAGAATGGCACAGACGTTAGGAGAACAAGCTTTTGAGCACTGCAGACCTGAATTAGAATGTCTCCCATGCCAGTTGCTGTCTGGACTTCCTGCTCTTAATACTTAACTCCCTGACCTTGGTTTCTTTACCACCTGCCTGCCAGGGTCATTTGCTAAAAGTAGATTAGAAGACATGTGTGCAGTATTCTGCACAGAGTAAGTGCTCAATAAATGCTGGCTAGTATCATCCCTACTAAGTTCCTTGAGAGTGATGGCCCAATATTTGATAAATATATGAGCTATGGAACTGTTCCACTGAAGGACAAATAATACAAAACACACTGCCTCTGGAGAGAGGGTACCCACTAAAAAGCTTTTGAATTTGTTGGTTAATATTGCTTTTACTCCAAGTCACTCAGAATTGTTTAGACTTCCCTCAGAGGTCTGTGGACTTAGACAAAGCTTAGGATTTCTTTGCTAATATAGCTAGTGAAAAGGACTGATAGCATGTCGAGACAGTGACCTGCCAGAGCTGAAGGTAGACATTCATTCTCTATCACCCTGTCTATTCAGTTCACAATGAACTGCTTTATACCTTTAAAGACTCTTTCTGAGACTCTATCAGCCTAAAGCTTCGCATGTAAAACATTACTCAAATAAATTTGAACTAATGGTACTAAAATATTCAGTGATTGCAAGCAACCGTTGTAACGTATGTTGGCTCAAAACTAGCTTTTAAGAATTTTGCCTGGAGACAAATTCTCTGTGAAATGCTTGAACAAATTAAATACAAAGTTGAAATTTGTTTGGAAGATGATGTTTTACCCAGACTGGTTTTGTATTTCCTCTTGGATCAGAAACACATTAGTCCTTTTAAAAATATACATGTCCTGAAGACACATTTCAAGAGGGTAGAAACCCTAATCAACAACAAAATTTGATTTCTATAAATATGCAAAAATGGCAGTGATAGTGAATGAAAGAAATTAATATCTGTCACCATTTCCTTTTCCTGTCACAATCAAGGAAGTGTTCTTTTGATGGAAAAGAAAACCATGTTGAAGCCATCCTAAGATTTTTAATAATTGTAGGAGTTTTCCAAAGTACTTCATTGCTGAAGTCTACTTACCATAAACATTTCATTTTACTTTTCCTCCTCTTAGATTCTGAGGCACAGATGAAGGATTTATTTGCTTGTTTTACTGAAAGGTAGATGATAAAATTGTATCCCTCTGTAGTGTTTTATAACAAAGACCACTGAGGAAAACACTTAGGGTTTCCTGACCTTCAGATGAGCTGGATGAAAATTCAAGTACACAGATCTTCCTTGCTAAGTTACCTTAGAGCCTTAAGTAAAGACGTTGAGTTTTTCCTTCATGCACATTGGATGCTTCAAGAGGGCTTATCTGTCATAACGCCTTTCTGTGGAAGGGTCAGTTACTCTCAGTCTTACAGAATAACGAAGGCAGAAACACCTAGATGCTCAGCATCAAAGGGCTTGAGACAGCCCTACCTTAATGTCAGAATTTGCATCATCTGGTGAGACTGCAATTTTGTTTCTTAACTAGAAAAATTGTGGTAGAAGCAGAAGCTGGGCCTGCCACTCACCTGGCTGGGTAGCCATTGCCCCCTTTCTCCTTGATTGTTCCATGAGGGCCCCTTCTGAAAGACGGGACCTCTGTCACAGGCACACTTGTTTACCCACAGCCTCCCTAAACATGCTATCAAGTCTCATTCTGGAAGTAATATTTGGTAAACAGCATTCAGAGTGGCACATATTAACTTAGTTTTCCCCACATGCACAGAGAAATAATGTCCATAGTAAAATTATTTGGAGTCTACGCAGTAGCACCAAAGATGCAGTTTAGTTGGTTGTTATTGTCCAGTTAACCATTTTTATGAACCTATTGTGTTCGGGGAAATCTGCTAGATACTTAAGGATAGTCAGAATATTTTCGAGAATTCAGCATCTTACACAACCTTAAAGTGCACAATTTAGTAGAAGACGAAGCGACTATAGTATAAAATACAAGCCATTCATTTGTTCAGCCACCATTTATTAGGCACCTATTTATTAGCCTATGGAGACACATGTCTCCTGCCCTCAAGGAAATTACAGTTTGATAAAGAATTTTAAATAGGTGCTAAGTAGAAGCACAAACTTACCATTTTCATTAGAAACATAACTTAAATACAGCAAGTGTGAAGAAAGCTATGATCTGTTGAACGTCAGAAATAACAACTCTGGCTTATGCTTATATCAATATTGACCTCATAAAGACCGTGTAATTGACAGAAAAGAACTGAAACTGTTTTGTTGGATTTTTAAAAACTGATTTGCAAGCTATGACTTACATTTCCATTGTCTACTTGAAATAGTTCTGAAGTGGTTGAAGACATTGCTCAAGCGTTAGCTTCGGAATCTCCAGACAAGAGCTAGTGAAGAAACAGATTACTGGGCTCCACCTGCAAACATTCTGATTCCCCCGGTCCTGGGGTGGGGCCTGAGAGTCTGCATTTGTAACAAGTTTGCAGGTGATGTTGACGTGGCTGCTCCTAAGAACCTATTTTGAGTGAAACCGGTTTTAGACATGGACGCTCTGCGGCAATGCCTCTGAGATCCTGAGGAGTGAAAGATGGTAGGAAATCTGCACTTCTGGTCTTTGCCAGTAGAGTGGGGGAAAAATGGTCCAATCTAATACAGAAATGAAATAGATTCTTCTTTGGACTGTTCAGAACCTCAGAGCTTGTCTGGTAAGGCTTTAGATTTGTAACTTATCGAAACTAGTTCAACCCTCTCTGGTCACTATAGTCAGCTTAACCATGCAGCTGCATCAGCCCCGGGGACCTGATGAAAAGGATTTGTTCGCTGTCGTCACAGGGCTTTAGAGTTTCCAGTTCCCATATACACCTGAGAGGATTATTAGACATTGTTTGCTGCCCCCGATCATTTGCCTGTACCATAAGGCAGTTTCCAGTTTTGAGTGGAGACACCACACAAGACCCCATGGAGGGAGGCTGTGGCAAGGACAGAGAGTTAGATGTTAGCTCACAACATCCGTAAGAGTCAAGTAAGTCACATCGATTCTTCTGTGATGAGAAACAGCCTGTCTTTGGCTGTTTCCATCTGTAATTTTTCTCGTGCAGTGTGATAGGATGAGAGCATTAAATGGTGAGACAGAAGTGATTTCTTGTACTGGCACAACCCAAACTGATCATTCTGTAACTTGTGATCCTTTGGAGTCAGTTAAGGTCTTTAGTTGGAGTTCCTGGGTCTATAAAATGAGAATGCATGATACTTTACTTTCACTTTGACCAATACAAGTAAAACTGGGGAAATCTGAATAAGCTCAGTAGGTTATATCAAGGTCTATATCCTGCTTATGATATTCTACTACAGTTTTAGAAACTGTAACCATAAAGGGAAATTAGGCAAGCATACAAGGGGTTTCTGTGTGTTATTTCTCATAACTGCATGTGAATCTACAATTATCACAACAAACATTTCAGTTAAAAAGGTTTCTTAAGTAATACAGAACTTTGTGTTTTATGAGCCACACCAGTAACCAAAAACTGGTGTTAATATGATTTAAAATGTCATTATGCTCAGTCGTCTTCATGAATTATTTATTAGTGGATCTTCTCTTCTATTTTTGTAAATGTTCTGGAAGTAAACTATCAAACATACGTGAAAAAATACAATAAAGTAAGATCCTCTGCAGCAGCAATCAGCAAACTGGCCCATGAGCCATATCCAGGTCACCACCTGATTTCGCACAACCCAGGAGCTAAGGGTGACTTTTACATTTTTTAATTTGAAGAAAATCAAAAGAGTAATAGTTTGTGACAAGTGAAAGTGATATGAAACTCAAACTTGTCTCCATAAATAGTTTTATTGGCACATAGCCACACTCGTTCATTTATGTATTGTCCATGGCAGCTTTCGGGCTACAACAGTACAGTTGAATAGTAGTGACAGAATGCCTGACTCATAAAGCCCCGAACACTCACCATCAGACCCTTTACAGAGAAAGTTTGTCCACCTCTGCACCAGAGAGATGATTGCCCAGGATTTGCTAATCTGTGAAGGCTTCCCATTGTCACTTGGGTTTCCTAAGGTAACTCTGACAAGAGACATGTGGCTTCCAGGCATTCTCTGAGAAAAAAAAAAGAAAAGAATGCTAACAGTTCACAACATAAACTCCATAGGAAAATGTCCTAAGTGTTCTGCCTGAGTCAATAATGTGTAATCTTGGGTTATTTTGCTTGTATACTCTGCCCTTCTGGAAGAAACATCACAGCTTTACAAACTCAGCCCATAGGATAACAGACGTCTGTTTAGAGAGAGAGAGAGAGTGCAGGGTTTATTGTGGAGAACAGCAAATAATGTGGTCTCAGAGCGAGACAGACATGGGTTCAAATTCAAATCACCATTCAGTCATTTGCCAGCTGTGTTACCCATCTTTCTGGATTCTCTTTATTCTTCTTTAAAATAGAGATAATGACATCCAATCTCAGGGGTGTGGAGGAGATTCAGTGAAGTCATATGTTAAATGCCTGGCATGTCGTGGGACTGGGAAAATGCTAGCTAGGATGGGAGGCCATTAGTTGCTCTGTTTTGTGTCTGGGCTCTCCATGCCTCACATCCCTCAGTCTAACCCCAGAATCTGCAAAGAGGCATCGGAATCCTTTTGAAAACATCACTCTGGCTCCATTTTTCCATTGTTCTCCATAGATGTCTATGGAGTACCTTTTTTCAAAATTAGACCATCTCCCCGTTGCCCAGACATCTCCACTGAGAGACTCAAGTGTAGGCTCTGACACAATGGAATATAAATCAAATCTATTTTTCAATTATAGGATGAAATATGTCCTCAATGCTGGGGGAAACCTGCAGATTGATGTTATCCCAGTAGGCTCAGCACTAGTCTCCAAGAATAGGCCAATTCAGGTTTTAAAATGTTTCTAGGCCTTCAGGTTATAAAGACAACCTTCTCGCTGAAATCGTACTGTCTGAAGGGAAACATGCAGGGGGACTGGCTCGCCAGGTCATCATAGGCGATTGTTCAATGCACCGTGCCCTGGCTTGCAATGAACTGTCCGCATTGGTTCATTGGGGACTTGGGTGCGCTTTCCACACAACTTCTCCTAGGGCAAGTTGAGCCGTTGGCTAGGAGACCAGTGTTCTATGCCACACACACTCTAGAAAGGACATAAATTCCA
The DNA here is from genome assembly GCF_001890085.2 of Hipposideros armiger. NCBI lineage: Eukaryota > Metazoa > Chordata > Mammalia > Chiroptera > Hipposideridae > Hipposideros > Hipposideros armiger. The sequence continues at coordinate 2,129,909 of NW_017731505.1, forward strand.
GTCTCAGGTATTGGCCCCACGCTGGGCCAGGCAGAGCAGAACTGGAATGACCCTGATGCTGAAGGAAACATGTATACCTGATCATTACTTTGATCCTTCATAGAGATGCTCACAGAGGAGTTTTTTAGGGTGCTGATGTTTAGCTAGCTTCCATTCTGGGAGAATATTGGCTTGGCTGAAAGAGAGGGCAGGGAGGTAAAAAAGCCAATAAATACTTTTTCGATTAAGTCAGATGAGTATTTTTGGAGTTTGTCAATGTTTTTGCTTCAGAGCTATGGCTTAAATTCCTTAGTTTCCGTATGTCACCTCCCTTCCCTATGTGTATTAAGATATGGCAACCTAACGACCAGCACAATGCAATTACATGTATGTAATGAGCCAATATATACTTTTTCTGTGTGGCCACTCAAGTTTAGTTGCCTAGAGATAAATGTGAATTGTCTATCCCCACTATAGTCTGCCTCCCACCCTCATCACTCTCTCAAAACTGCCCCCAAATGATGTCACTGATGACCTCCTCTTGGCTGAATCCACTCAGTACTTTAGCCCTTACTGTACTTCAACTCTCTGTGATATTTTATATTGCTTTGTCCTGACATTTCGTATGCATTGCTTCCCAGATCTTTAAATTTCAGAGGCCAATATGATTTTTTTAATGGCAGGGAACTAATATGAGTTGCTGACTTTAAATTTTGCCACAAATGATGTAAGAAAAACAACTCTTTTTACACACAAAATATGAAAAATGGACATTTACTATAAAAAAAATAAATAGGATGTAAACTTAGAAGAGCAGTCATTTATATTAAATTTAGCTTTATGAAAAAATTATTAAATTGTCCACATTTTCTTCATTTTACTACTCATTTGAAACTTCATCATTAATCTCCAGTTTGATTACTTAAAAAAATAATATTTTCAGAATTAACTGCCGTAATGTTTGTACTTGCCAAAAAGGAGCAGTTATTTGACTATTTCTGATTTATTTCATATAATAAGGTCTATTATGGTTGATAATGTGAGGGACTTGAATGTCATGATAGAAACGCATTTGGACAATTGGACTTCTAGATCTTGAGATTTATACATCTCTGTAGTTGAAAAGAGTAACTTGTTCACAAATTTAAAATATATTAGCAGCAGAAACATCTGGTATCCACTCCAACATGTAAAGAGCTTGGAAACCATCACTTCTGCCCTCTCAACAAGAAAAAGGCTGAACAAACTGAAAATCAATAACTTTTCTTAGCCCCATCAGATAATTTGAGTTCACAGGACAAACTTCCATCCCCAAAACTGGAGAGAGAGGGGAGTACAGAGAATATAGATGAGTTTACCTGAAGCAGAAGCCGCTGGACCTAGTAGCTGGTAGTAATGCTTAAACCATAACTTCACTGAATTGTTGGTGGCTGTGTATAAACTAGCTTGAGAGTTAAAAACTACTGGGGACTTGGTCTAAATGGGCACCCCACACTTTTGTGGGTTTCACCTCTAGGATCCCCACCAAACTCTCATGGTGAAAATCAGAAAAAAATCCCCTAGTGCCTGGGCAAAGTGAGGGGACAGGTAACCATTTTGAAATATACAAGTAGCCATTTTGAAATAAGCTCACGTAAGAAAAGTAACTATCTTGAAAAAAACCCAGAGCATTCTTTATAGCAAGGGAAAAGAATTTACCACAAACTTATCTGACTTGAGAGGAGGGAAATTACCTAATTCCAGCCTCCTCTATCCTTCCTGTCTTATCTAAGGGGAAAAATAAAAGCTGAGATGCACTTGTGAAGGTTACAGCCCAGGGGCTGGAGCACACTAAAAAATTAAGAACTAATCATAGGATTATAGAATGTTTCCCTTCACCCCCACACACTCCACATTAATAGGGCTCCTGTATAGTGACAGTAGATTTGAGTGAAATAATTACAATTCTCAGACTCTATTTAAGAAGGAGTTTCTAGGGAAACACAAGGACCGCAGGAGAGAAAAACAAAACAAGGGTACCTGAGGAAATTGAAGCCTCTAACACCTACAGCTACAACAAACAAAGCTAACTCCTAGGTAAATCAACATAAAACCTATCTCATTTCCTATTACTAAATACATCATGTCCAACATTTGACCAAAAAAAATTACCAAACATTCTAAAGAGCAAGGAAAACCACAATCTGAAGAGACAAAGCAAGAATCAGAACCAGACTCAGATACGATAGAGATTTTGAAATTATCAGACCAAGAATTTAAAATAACTATGATTAATAGGCTAATAGTTCTAATGGAAAAAAATGGACAACATGCGAGAGCAAATGGATAACATAAGCAGAGAAACGGAAACCCAGAAAGAATCGAAAGGAAATGCTGGAAATCAAAAATACCGTAACAGAAATGAAGAATGCCTTTGATGGACTCATTAGTAGACTGTATATGGCCAAGGAAAGAATCAGTGAACTGAAAAATATGCCAATAGAGACTTCCCCAAACTGAAATGCCAAGTGAAAACAAAAGAATGGAAAAAAAAAAAGGAAACATAATATCCAAGGATTGCGAGACAATTACAAAAGGTATAACATACACATAATGGGAATACCTGAAGAAGAAAAAAGAGAGAAAGGAACAGAAAAAATAATTGAAGTAGTAATGGCTGAGAATTTTCCAAAATTAATTACAGAAACCAAGCCACAAATCCTGGAAGTTCATAGAACACAAAGCAGGATAAATACCAAAAGTCTATACCTAGCCATATCATACTCAAACTGCAGAAAGCCAAAAACAAGGAGAAAAATCTTTAAAATATAGTAACGGCTACTTATTATGTGCCAAGCATAATATAAATATCTTAATTATATTATGTCATTGAATTTATATGAAAACCTCCATCTGAAGGACTTCATATTTATCCCCATTTACAGATTATAAAACTGAGGGTCAGGGAGGTTTAGGCCATGTGGTTAGTAAGTGAATTGGCCAGAATTCAAACTCAGGACCACTTAACCCCTAAGGCTGTGTTCTAAGTACTAAGAAATAGCACTGATAGGGCGTAACTTAGTATAATGAGTAAGTGTCAACCTCAGAACAGAAAGTTATAAATTTCTATGTTTTGTCAATAAAGTTTAGAGCTGTGGTTTCCCATTAGTATGGAAATCATCAAACATAAATTGTCATTTCTAATATTTATACAAAGGAACTGATATTGAACATTAAGGCCAATCTGTAAAATTCCAAAGCAGCTTCAATTAATTTTTAAAGCCAAGGGAAATAACATAATTTCTCATATTCTAGATGTAATTGGGCCAGAAATTTGATTTGAGTCTTGACTAACCATTTATTAAAAAGTAAAAGCTCTATAAAAGATGGAAACTTTCTAATCCAAAGACTGTTTCCTGACAATGAAGTTAAGCCCAACAGAGCTAACCTAAGCAGCCAGGATACCAAAACGATTCCCCAGGGGATAACTCAGTCATCCCCTCGTTTTAAACCTCAGTTTAGGTTGGAATCCTCTCTAACTCCAGCCTGGTTAAATCAAGTGATTCTTAAAAGCCCTGTTACTCACTATGTACTTGTTCTTTGTTCACTTATATTAATTTATTATATCTATGTGTTCTCTGTTTTTCTGCCTAGTTTTGTACTTTTGTGTTGTTCTTTTGACACAGAAGTTAAACAAAGGTATTAGGCCCCAGGGACAGTATGTTCACTGTATTGTCTTTTGCCCATTTTCTGGGTATAATATAGTGGGGGAGTTGAGCTATCTTTCACTTTGAAACTAGCATTGTTGTCTTTTGTGGGTTGCAAACTGGTGGCTGCTCTCGGTTTTGTTTGGCCTTTCTGTGAGGCCCTCGCATTAATGATCTATTGCTGCCTGACAAATTATCCCAGACTTAGATGCTTAAATCAGCACACAGTCGTTATCTCACAGGCTGTGTGGGTCGGGAAGCCAGGCACAGCTGAGCCGGGCCCTCTGTTCGAGCCTCACAAGGCTGTGATCAATGTGTTCCCTGAGGCTGGCGTCTCATGTGGAGGCTTGACTGGGGAAGAAGATGGCTCCAAGCTCACTTGTGCGGTTGCGGGCAGGATCCGGTTCATTGAGGGCTGTTGGGCGGAAGGGTTCATTCCCTTGCTGGCTGTTGGCTGGAGGCCACCCTCAGTTCCTTGCCACGGGGGCCTCTCCAACACGCCCGCCTGCTTCATTAAAGCCAACTAGGGAGTCTGCTAGCAAGATGGAGATCACAATCTTTTTGACCAATCATAAAAGTCCTTTCTCTCAACATTGCCATATTCCCTTAGTTAGAAGCAGGTTACTTAAGGGGAAGTAAAAGATCAAATCATAAATACAAGAAGGTAGAGACCATTGGGGACCACCTTAGGGGTGCCCACCACAGTTTTTATGGTATTTGGAAGGACAGCATAATTAGGTCACTGTTTTGCCTGTTTAATCAAAGACTTCTAGAGCCAGAAATGAGTTTAAATCCCAGCTCAGCCACTTCCAATTAGTCTGGACTTTGGTAGAGTTTCTTGACTTCTTTAGGTCTCAATTTCTCCCTTGGGAAATATGGGGATAAAGATACTGGCTTTGCCTATCGGTTGTGGAGATGTAGGAAAAGTGCCTTCTGGTCTTCCACATGGTGGGTGTAGGTGTTCATTGCATGGCAATATCACTTCACCACCTTCATGGCTGTACTTGAGACTTCAATCAGTCTGTTTGTTTTCTCAACCCCACCCTGAACCTTCTCAAAGTTCTAGAAGGATATTGAGTTGCAATGATTTTTGGAATATCTCACCAGAACCACATATTAATTAACTCAGTAGTGAATACTTTTTGGTAATGATAGTTTCCAGTCATAATATTTTTAGAATATAACCCAAGACATTCAATTCTGACCTTATACTGTCCTAAGATTTTTTTCTGAGACCTTCATGCCGTGGCCTATATGCACAATTAGAAATCTAAGCTTCCTACAAACTCTACAGTATTCATTGTCCCTCATTACACTCTGAATACTGGTCACTAATTGATCAATTTACCCAAATTCAATACAATTATCTTTTTTAAAGAAATTGAGGGGCCGGCCGAGTGGCTCAGCTGGTTAAGAGCTTGCTTGGGAGAGCCAGCTCTGAGCATCAGGGCTGCAGTTCGGATCCCACATTGAGGGCCAGTGACACTTGCCCTCTATAGTTAAGATGCTGAACAACAGCTTGACCTGGAGCTGGGCTGCTGTGAGTCGCTGGCAATGGCGTAGGCTGCAGCGGGGCTGCCGTGAGCTACGTGAGTGGCTGGCAGCCAGCGTGAGCGGCCGGCAGCCGGTGTGAGCTGCTGAGAGCTGCTGTCAGCAGCTGACCAATGACCGGCGACCGACTGCCTCACCCAGGAAGAGCACAATGATCATACCAACATGGGCAAGTGAAGCAATGTCCTCCACAGCTAGACTGAGGAACAAAAACAGCAATTTGTCTACCTGTCTGTTCCCCTTCTCCGATTCCCCAATGCTGTTCCCCTCCCCCCAATTCCCCAATAAAGTCTTAAAAAAAAAGAAATTGAGGGCCCATTATGTGATTAGAAAATTTTTAAATCTGCTTGTCAATTATTCCTCATTAATATTTGCTTGAGGGAAGAAAAGGGGAATAGGGAAAAATAAAATTCATATTAAAAGGTTATCTGCAGAAACCAAAGTAGAGATGGCTACATCACAATAATATTAGTAATGGTGGCCTGGCAGGTGACAGGGATTTGAAGAGGGTTGTCCCGGAATTGAGTGTTGATATGATGACCTAAACTCAGTGCTCTTTGCTAATATTAGACAGCTAAGAAGGTTGATCCTAATACCAGTAAGAACTAAATGTAACATGAATACACTTTATAAAGAAAAATTCCAATGAGATTCAACAAGAAGAACAAAATTGACCCACAAATACCATCACGGTGACAAAAAAAAATCAAAGACACATCTTTTCTTATTTCAATATGTGGTGTGTCTTCTCTTTGGTCCCATAGCATTCACGCTTGGACTCGGGAAGACAAAAACAGATGGCTGCTAGCTAATACATGGCAATTAAATGCCAGGTGATTACAAAAACGTCTCTAAAATTCCTACAGTGACCATACATGCTTTTTTTCTTTCCTTCCTCCCCTTTTCTTCTTTTCTTTCCTTCCCTTTCTTCCCTTCCCTCCCTTCTCCCTACCTGGACTCTCCTTAGAAATACAAATGAGGACCCCTATAAGCCCATAGTGATTAAAGATGCCCCTCGCCACGTAGCTGACTAGTGACTTCAAAGTCTAATGTTTCTTCTTCACCTTTCTGACTTGCCCTAGAAATCTAAGGGAACATAAATCAATTGTAGAAGCAAAGTGGAGTGAGGAATCAAAGTGGTAAATTGCTGTTGTAAAGCTGGGTGGATACTTGAGTCAATGATATTTAAAGAATTCTGATGAGAACATTCATAGGATATAAACCAAAATAGGAGAGGGGGCAGGAGGGGAACATCAGCGTGTGCCAGGCACAGTTGCCAGACCCCTAGGCGATCCCAAATAATGAGCAGTGTATCTGCTTTTGAGGGGCTCCAAGTCCTGTGGACAAGACAGATGAGTCAGGACATGTTTTAATGCAAGGTGAGGGAGCACATTGTGGGGAGGGGAGCTGCAAAGAAGAATTGCTCTAAAAGGAGAGGAGCAGCTTGCAAGGCCCCATCAGCAAAGCCCACTGCTAATGTAGCACTTTGCCGTCCAGCTGTAGTCTAAGCATCGCTAACAGTACAACAAGTACCGTTTCAGGACATAGTGCTCCACTTTCAAAGGTTAGCCCCGTGCTCAAGTCCTGCTCTCTATCCATATAAAGAGCTGGCAGAATAAGGGACAACTAATTGGCAAACGCTGGAGAAGAAAGCAGGATTGACTGGACTGCACTGGTGAGATTTTTAAGGAGCAGCAAAGCATCAAGCATGGGTGTTTGTGTCATAGAGGGAGTAACATATAGGAATGAAACTTAGTAACAAGTACTAACGAATATTGTCTGGTAAGGCCCTTAATGCTTTAGTGTCCTATCAACCATACATCTGATTTGGCATCAGGCTGTAGAAAAACCTCTCCAGCAATTCCTGGGTCTCATTTCGTGGTTCCATTCAGCATGTCCTCGCAATGGGAGCTGACAGCTCTCTGCCTCAGGGTGATGACATAGTCTTCTAGGTCGAGTGGGAAATGCGTTGACTATGTGCTTAGGCTGAGCTGGCTTCAAGGCCTGCCTCAGTACTTGCTGGCTACATGACTCCAGCAAATTACTTAACCTCTCCGTAAAAAGACAGAAATTGCACCTATTTCATAAGGTGAGTAGAGGACTAAATAAATAATGCAAATAGTAGTGCTCGTGGCTGAGTTTCTATTCTGGTGGTGATGGTCAATTTGGCCCCTTTCATAAAGGGAGCCGATGTGGTCCTTGGGGCCTATGGATGGATTGTTCAACCGCCCATAGATTGCTCTGTGAGCACTTAGGCTAGCTGAAGGGTGTGATGATTCATTAGGCCCCACTCTACACATGCCTCCAATTGTCCTCATACTTCTTAAATACTTAGCCTTGAAATCGTATTTCACATCTGAAAATAGGAGACAGAACATGGTGAATTCCTGGCCTGCCAAGACATTCGCTATGTAGTGGTTTGAATGGATTAACTTATGTTAGGTCACCTTACAATTAGCGACCAAATTTTTGCAAAGAGATTATACTGATGGAGGTATCTTCATTGAACGGGGACATGAGAGGAAAAACATCATGCTTTATACAAATAGTGTTCAAATCATTAATTTCTTTGACTTATAACTACAAGATGCTCATTTTTCACAATCAGTTATTTTAGAAATCACATAAAAGATATTTGGAAGCATTTAGACTCCCTCGCCTAAACTGAAACCATCATTGTCAGTATGTCCCCTGCACCGCCACCACCACCAAGCAGCTGCTGAATTAGTTGATGGGAGACCTACAGAAAGAAAGGGTGTTTAAATTGTCATTAGCAAAAGCTCAAAAGTTTCCTAATCAAGAGTTAGACTGGGGGCTCAGACTTTTCACGTACCCCACCCTCCACATTTGTGGTGAGCCATGCTGTTCTTAGAGAAGAATGCTGAGTACACGCCCGCCCTCTCGGATGAGCCACATTCTTTCCAGCTGATCACCCTGAACATGGCCTAGTTTTGGTTTTGTTATTAAGAAAGGCAAGGTATTAAATAGATCACAAGATGCGAGCTACTCATACAGGGCTTAAAGCAAAACCACAAGGTAGATTGACATGGACTATGTCAAATATTTTTCTCTTCAGCCCAAAGAAAAATGTGGGGCTTACACAAAGCAAGCCATTAACTCATCAGAAAGGAAAAAAAAAGATAAAAAATGATACTGATTGACTTATCATCTCTCTGTAAACAGAAATAATATCATTTTTAAAAATTAGACCATTCATGCCAAATATGCATCTGGTGCTAAGTCAATAACCATAGAATATTATAAAATAAAATCTTGAAAGCAACAAAATCACACGGTACTGTGGCTATGCCATAGGAGTGTTGCACTGGTCAGCTTCCTGTGTAATGTGAAGTAATCCATGTGTGGTTGTGGACAGCTTTTAAAATGTACTTTGCAATTAGAGTAAATTATTCCTGGGCAAATAATAAAATTTGCAAAAACCCTGAAGAAAAGCTTTTTCAAAATCTGTGTCAGCTTTACACCGGACGGCTGATGAAGGTTTATGTTAGATTTCTTGCTTATGCTTCCTTCCCACCTTGTGCCTCTTGGTGAACAAACTCACAGCCTCATTCCTCCATGGGAAAACCAGTGTGTAGAGATTTGTTTGATAGTCTTTACCCAGTAAAGGCAGATAAGAAGTTTTATGGGTAGCGAGATTTAGACTTGGAGGATTTACTCTTGGATTATAACCAAGAGAAGGGAATGAGGCAGTTGGAACACATTTTCTTTAGGTTGTCTTTATAGATTGTTTGTGATTAATGGCCTTTTCAGAATTGTAAAATCTTGTAAGGCCGATACCAGGGCTAGTTGTGCTCTTTCTGTTGTTAATCTAAATACATCGTCATTAAGAGAGGTTAGTTATTTTAGCAAAAGGCAGAGACAAACGACTTGTTTTTTCATTGGTTTCAAACTAAACCCAGCTCTCTTCTTTCCCTTTAAAGAGCTCTTTGTACAAATATTATGATCTTTAAATGTCTCGTTTGAAACCAGTTTTAAGATCCTTCCAGCAACTGCAAAATTGCTGCGTCTCAGAGGCATTTACAGGTCCTGGTTGTTTTTAAAAAGTATAATCTTGGCATCCAGTTCTTGATGAAGGCATCAAATCCTGCACTGAATTTCAGGGAGTCTTCCTCCGAAAGCAGTCCCGGCCTTGTGGCATTTCAGAAAGATGCTGACAAACACCAACTCGAACAGAGCAACTCCTGATGCCGGAGCAGTGTGTGTACATTCTGGATGGACACGTCCAGTGTCCAAGAAATAAAATGTGTCAGCATATGTTACAAGAGGAAAATAATTAGAAGATATTAGCTGATCTTTCTTCTAGTTTTTTCATGTACAGTGTCTTGAACAGTGGTTTTCAACCTGGGATGGTTTTGCCTTCCAGGGAACACTTGTCAGTGTCTGGAGGTGTTTTTGGTTGTTACAGCTGAGGGGTGGGTGCTACTGGCATCTAGTGGGTGGAGGAAAGGGGTGCCGCTCAACACCCTACAGTGCATGGGATGCCCTGCCACCCCCCCACAAAAAATGATCTGATCCAACATGTCAGTAGTGCTGAGGCTGAGAAGCCTTGCTTTAGAATCATCACTGAGTCCATGGAAAGTACTAATTGTGAGGAGGTGGAGTGGGTGGGTGGGTGGATATGTTTTCATTGGCTCAGTATGTATGTGAATTAAGAAAAGGTCAAAGGCTTCACATTTTTCACCTTCCAGTCTCTTAATGGATCAACTGTTATTTCAAAGATTAAGAAGGGAAAAAAAAACCCTAGGTAAGTGCCGAATTTATAATGAAGTCATGTTCCTTCTTGTTTCTTGATCTGCTTCCAAAGTAAGAAGAAAAGAAATCACCCACAGACTGAAGTTTACACTTATTTTATGCTTGGGTTAATTAAACAGAAAATAAATGGCAGTCACCATTTGGGGAAAAGTGGTATCCATGTCTTAATTGTAGAGGTCCCCTAAATGTGTTGCTCTCTGGGTAGTGAGTTGGTTACTTTGAGATGCTGGCGCAAACTGTCGTTTTAGTCTGTGATTTATAGGGTGTGTCACCTTCAGTCACTCAGTTCAAGTTCCTTAGCTGTGTGCCTGCTGACTGGTTTCTATGCGACGGTTGATCTTGTGTTGGGAGCCGCTGGTTTCTCTTAAATGCTTGTGTCTGTGTTTGCAGCATATCTATGACAATGTGTTCACACCAATATAATTATGACTGCATTAGCACTTGCCCTGTAAAGCACATGATTCAGGGCTTTATGAGTAGGTAATAAAAACTCTCTCCAGGCAGAAACTTGTCTCAGACTTTGGGGGTGGGGGCAGTTGTGAATGGTCAGTGTTAGTTAGGACTTTCTGAAACCTGTGGTCATTACAGCTCCCACTTATGGGGAAGCCCTCTATAGAGCTGAGACTATGTGCTGTGGGATTTAGACCTCTAATCATTTAGCTAAACATAGGACCTTTGCCAGGTTTCATCCACATTCATTAATTCTTTCAACAAATATTTGAGTACCTAAAATGGGCTGGGGCAGTTGATCCTTCAGTGAAGAGCACAGAGTTCATCTTCTCATATTTCCATGGAGAAGAGGCAGGCAGGAGAAAGGGAGGGAAGGAGAAAGGAGGAAGGAAGTATGGAAGGAAGGAGGAAGGAAAAAAGAAAGGAGGGAAAGAGGGAGGGAATGAAGGAAGCGAAAGTATCAGGAGGTAAGAGCTTTGCAGAAGATTAAAATAGAGTGAGTTATTGCTACCTTAAATCAGTAGCCAAGGACAGTCTCTGTGGGAGGTGACTTGAATAAGGACTCAGCCCTGTGAAAGGCATTCCAAGGCAAGGGGACCGGTTAGGATAAGCCTCCAAGGTTTGATGTGAAGGCAGACCCATAGGCTGATGCAAGACGGGCAGAGGTGAGATGCAGCTCCTGTGACAGCCACCGACATGGGCATCTAGGCCCTTCTAAATCTGTGTGAGGGGCTTGGCATTTGTTTAAGGGTAGTGGTTGCGTGAGCTGATTGAAGTTCTAAACAGGTCCCTCTGGCAGTTGTAGGCAGGCATTGCAGGGACACCAGTTGAGAGATTGCTGCTGATATCCAACTGGTGACACTGTGAACTTTTGGACAGGTCCTGATGTGCACCCCCTTCAGGGAAGGAATACATCTGAGGAACGTTCAGGCAGTGTGGTGCAGGCTGACAACCACCTCCTGCTAGAGGCACCGTCCACGTGAGATGTGTGCTCAGGAGGGATGGGGAAAGAGCATGGCTTCTGACAATCACTTCACTTATCTGTAAGATGGGATTTATGACACATAACCTGCAGAACTGTGAGCAGGGTCAGCAAAGTGTAACAGTCTCCCAGCCTAGTTAGTCCCCAGTGATAATCATTGTATGTCTGGACAAATTTGTCATTAACTCGTATAAGCAGATCAAGTATCCATGGCCATTTTCCAGGGATGTGGAACGGGAAAGTGTTACCTTCTAATCGTTCTCAAAGATGGTGCCCCTTTTGTGTTCGAATTGCTGTGTATGGAACTATCCCAGCTGCTGAAATTATTCATTTTGTATTTTTATTTTTTTGCTACTCTACAGTTTCCACATCTTAGCTCCTATTTTTCTTTTGCTTCCTACATGTGTAAGACTTTTAATATATCTTGCCTCCAATTGCCTTCCAGAAAGATGGAAGCATTGTATGAGAATGTCCTAGCCCCTTTTTAAAAGTTGAGATATAATTCATAAACCGTAAAATTCACCCTTTTAAAGTGTACAATTCAGTGGTTTTTAGTACAGTCACAGAGTTGTGCAACCATCACCTCTATCTAATTCAGAACATTTCATCACCCCCAAAAGAAACCCTGTACCCATTAGCAGTCACTCCCCATTTCCTCCTCCCCAGCCCTTGGCAACCACTAATCTGCTTTCTGTCTCTACGGATTTGCCTGTTCCGGACATTTCATATAAGTGGAATGATACAATATGTGGCCTTTTGTGTCTGGCTTCCTTCACTTAGCTTAATGTTTTCAAGGCTCATCCATGTTATAGTTAGTTTCTATTTCTGAGCTATATATTTATTTACATTTCTCAAAATGGGATTTTTTTTTACATTGTAGTTGGTAGAAAATTCTACCAATCAGTTTTATTTTATCACAAAACAGAGTATGTGTTCGGTTAGTCAGAGTTTATTGATTTATCATCATTACCTTGGTATTCTCTTACAACTAGAATATTCTCTTCTTGGTACCACCGCAGTGTTTCCATCAATGCTTTTATTTTTCCCACTTGTTATGGAGCTATCTCCCTTGTTCTCAGTTCATTTTTGTCCTTCCTTCTTGATAGTCTGGTACAAAACTGGCAAACTATAGCCCACCTGGCTTGCCATCTATTTGTATAACCCAAGTTGGATTGGAACATGGCTGTGCCCCTCATTTACATATTGTCTATGGCTGCTGTCATGTTATGATGACAATGTTGAGCTGTTTCAAGAGAGACCACATGGTTCAAAAAGTCTGAAATATTTACTAGCTGCCCTTTACAGCCAAAGCTTGCTGACCTCAGCCTAATGTCTGCCTGAGGACAGGACCTCAGCATTTATTTGGTTCTCATCAGAATGATTCGTAACTCATCCTAACCTCTTTGGGCTGGGGCAACTCATCGACAGAATCATGAAGGTGATAAAAGCGTTTGTTGAAATAACTGTTTTCCTCTACACAGGAAGGTAAAAAAATATTATTTCAATGAAAAAAAGATGTTAGACTATTTCTTAATATTTCAAGACAGAAAGAATGTTGTTGGACGTAACTGTTACCTTGAGAGTTATAAATGTCATATTATAATCACACACACTCACACATACCACCCAGTGGCACACACATGTGTATCAAGCTTGACAGCAGGTGAATTACTTAAACCTTCCTGAACTCTGAAAATGCACTTTTCCTAGGAACTCTAGCTGGAGGCTTCCACGATTGCATTATGATCAGGGCCCACATGTCTGGATTCTTAGAGTAAAACCCTGGCAATTTTCACGTCACCACTTCTTTGCCTACCAGCGCCAACTGGACCCTTTTACCTGGGCTGAGACGTTACCCCCAAAACAATCTCTTTGGCTTAGCTGTGGCTTCTTTCCTCTCCTCTCTGAATCTGAGGGATGACAAAGAATTTACAATCATATTAGCTCTTGTGTTTTCTGAACAAAATTGAAACACGCTCTTAATTTTTTTTTCAATTTTCAGATGCCTTCCTTGTAAATCTTTCCCCTTTGATAGCATTCTTTCCCTTGGCCCCATTATGCCCCTGGATTAAGTCCCTCATATGCCCCATTATCTTTACATATCTGTCTTCCCCACTGGCCTATGAGCCTCTGAGAAAAGACACTGTTTCCTTTCCATACCTCTACTCTCAATGCCTAATGAGGAATGTGGTACTGCAAGGTGCTGAACAAATCTCACTTGAATGCATGCAGGTGTGCACTTAAAGCTTCAGGCATTGTCTTTCACATATGTCATTTTAGTTCATCCATAAATTCTTTATATTAATATTGTCTTTTAATAATGATTAATTTCATTAAATTTCAGGTGTCTATCTTCAACAATGACATTGTCTGCTCTTTTCATCTATCCATTCAATTGTCATTGACAAAATAGCCATGATCCCTATGGAACACAAATAATTGTGCTCATTTTCCTCCCTGACACTATTTCCTATGCACACAATCAGCAACATATTGAGAGATCAATACATGTTTGTGAAACAAGTGAATGAACAATGAATTGGACCTTAAATGTGACACAACTGTGAGCATGGGATTGGGAGTCAAGGAAACTTAGATCATTTTCTCCCACTGCTGGCTCTTCTACTTAAAGAAAGGATCACTAAAAAGAGTGGAGGGCAGTTATTGGAGACCTCCCAGGCTATATAAAATATTACTATTTCATGCACAGTTGCTTCAAATAAACCCATTAAACTTTACAAAGTCATTCATTGTCTAAATTGTGTTGTTTAATTCCTCTAGTCAGATTCAATTAATCAGTTTCTCTGAGCTACACGTCCTTGAGTTGAGGGAATGTGGTGGCTGACACCTGAGCTTTGGAATCAGAACTTGGATCAAATTCTGGCCCTGCCACTTACTAACTGGGTGATAACAGCCAAATGTTTTAGCATGCCTGTGTTTCAGTTTCTTCATCTGTAAAATGGTGAAATCTATCTCACTATTAAATTCATAAATGTGATCATGTAAAGTGAAATCTCTAAATTATAAAGTACTGTGTAATCATTAATGAGAATTAATCAGAGGTCATTAGGGAGCCCTGTTTAATTTTTTAGTATGTCTTCCTAAAAAATGTTTTAACTAGCTTTTATTTGTACTACGCTTTAGGAAAAAAATCCTCTGTCAGAAAAAAAATATTTCTTTTGCTTTTCTTTAAATAAAATATTTTTTGTTTTCCTAAAATAATTCTTACTTTTAGTTATACAAGTAATACATGGAAACATTCTTATAAAAGATTCAAACTAGAAAAATCCATAAAGTAGGATTTATGAAATATAGTTTTCTCATTTACCTCCACCACCATTACTTACTCACGCAAGGGAAGCCAGTTTTGACAATTTGGTGTGTACATCCTTTTTCTATGTTTTCACATTTATTTACTTTATTTTTTACGTAACTAGGATTATATGTTTTGTACTGTGACATCTTTGTTTTCAATTACTCATATGTCTTAAAAATATTTTTTTGCCATTATGTTCTAATAAATAATGGAATCTTCAGGTAAATATATTGTCTTGTCTTGGACTACCAGCCTATTCTTCATCTAAATTAAGTACCCACAATAAATTAGAAACTATTGCCTAGAAATCTGCATCTTACCAAACTTCTTAGAACAGATTGAGAAGAACATCAAATATATCATGTGTGGACACTTGAACTTTGTTGAATTGTGTGCTTTTCCATCATGGCACAATCAGAAAACCTAAAATTTTTGAAGAAAATACAACTTGTTAAGGGGAATTGGCATTGATTGTAGTGGGTGCGTTCCCATACTGAAAGGCACACAGAAAACTGTCAATTGTATTTGACGTTCAGGTTTTCAAATCTAATATGAATGCTGCCATTGCCCATTGTTGGAAAGTAACATACGTTTCCCATTCACTTTGTGTGAAGCGTAAGTTCTTTGGAGGGCTGTATTTGTGAGTCAGCATGGGTATGTAATCCCTATAAAAGTCTAACGAGCTTTATTACATTCATGGCAGAATATATTTAATTATTAACCACCTTAATGTTTGGTTTGGTGTGGTTAATTTCATGTATTTTAATTTTATAGCTTTGTAAAAATAGGATCAAATATAGGACTCTGAAAGCAGAATGAGTTGTGTTTTCTTCTCACCTTTTCTGTAAAAATAAACATTATTTTTCTCATTTGTAACAAAATATTGATCCATTTGAAAATCTAATATCTTTCTTGAAATTGATGGGAAAACTGCTTTTATATCAAGAACGTATTTCTCCAATAGGAGTGCCATTATTTTAAAAAGCTCCAAGTCTGTTTTTAATCTCCCATTTAGTTAAGGAACACTTCTGATGGAGGTAGAGGATTGCCAAAGGAAAATGCTTTCCTGCTGCTAAAGAAATGATGAGGCAGGCACTCTGTTTATTTTTATAACAATGTATTTTGATCCTGTGACAAATGTTTCACCGCGGCTTTAACATTTTTCCTATTCTAAACTAAATTGTGTATGTTAACATTTTGATCTGTCCTGACTTCTAAGAACACTAGGATGCATTGTTGGTGTTGAAGGCTTTTCTTTCTGGTTTCATGTAGGTTTAATTTAATTACATGGTTGATGAATGTATCCCATTTGCAAAGTATCGGGTAGGTACTGTCCTGGGATAAAAGATGATTAAACCAACAGCCTCCATCTGAGGGAGGGTGAAGCCATCCCTAAATAACTTGAGCACAAACAGAGAGTAGTAAGCAAAAAACACTGTAAAGGAAAACAAGGAGGGAAGTTAATTTAAATAAAGAAAATCCTGGAGGTCTTCTTGGAAGAGGTAAAAATATTGAAAGATGGGTGAAATTTAATAGATTACCATGGGAATGCTCGGGTTGGAAAACATATATTTCTTCGTGAACTGAAAAGCTTAAAACACAGCACAGAGATGACACTGTGACTGTCTACTTAAGGATATAGTATAGGGAACAGACCAGTGATGTCTAATATGGCAGCCAGTAGTCACATGTAACTATTTAGATTTAAATTAAACTAAATAAAGTTAAAAATTCTCCGTTATACCAGCCACATTTCAAGTACTTAATAGCCACCAGGGGCTTCAGGGGGTTGAAAGAGTGGCGGAAAAATTGTTAATCAGTGTATCTCAAACTTCAGTGAACATCTGCAGGGCTTGTTAAAACATGGATTGTTGGGACCTACCTCCAAAGATTCTGAACCAGCAGGTCTGGGATGGGACCTGAAAGTCTGCTTTTCTAACAAGCGCCCAAGTGATGCAGATGCTGCCAGCCTGGGAACCACACTTGGAGTAGCGCTGTTCAGTGCTTCTCAAACGATCAGTTTTAAAATTCCAGTGTGTGGTATACTGATACATGTATTTTCAACAGTAAAAATGAATTGTCAGAGAAAGAGTATTACCAGGCGGGAGAGGGTTTGGAGGGATGGGTGGAAAAGGGGAAGGGATTAAGAAGTCCGTAGTTACAAAAGAGTCACAGGGGTGTAAAGTACAGAATAAGGAATATAGTCAATAAGAGTGTAATAACTATGTATAGCGTTAAGTGGGGATTAGACTAATCAGGGTGATCACTTTGTGAGGTGTATAATAACTGTCTAATCACCATGTTGTACACCTGAAACTAATATAATATTGTATGTCAACTGTAATTGAAAAGTTAAAAATTAAATAAATAAATAAATAATTTTTTTAGGCTTAGCAAATTGAAAACTATATTAGTAGATTTAACAGATGTATAATCACATTCCAATGAATATAATCAAACAAATATAGGAAAAAGGAAAGAATGTCTAGTGAGGTCTCTAAATGACTGCTGCCTGTTTCCCTTTGTAGCTCCATGGTGAAGCACATTGAAGGATTCATGGACCATGCTGGTCTGTGGACCATACTGTTGTAGTTTGAATACTGGCCTGAGGATTCTACACTTCATGCTGTTCGTAACAGCGACTCCTCATGGCTTTTGGACAAGGGAATGCCATAATCCAAATCATAGGAAGAGAAATGTGGTGGCAGTGGAAAGTAGTAATGGAGAAAGGACACTGCCAAATCTGGGGAG
The DNA here is from genome assembly GCF_001890085.2 of Hipposideros armiger. Taxonomy (NCBI): domain Eukaryota; kingdom Metazoa; phylum Chordata; class Mammalia; order Chiroptera; family Hipposideridae; genus Hipposideros; species Hipposideros armiger. The sequence goes on from NW_017731505.1 coordinate 2,147,397, forward strand.
ACCAATGCCAAGGCCATGGCAGACTCCAGGTAGAAGAATCTAAGGGCAAGGACAGCAGACAGGAGGGGTAGATGACAAACACAGTGAGGTCATACAATCAGCAGGATTGCTCAGCTAATTGGATGTGGGGTGGGAGAAAGAGGAGAGATGTAACGATGACTTTGAGGTTTCGATCCCGAGCAACTGGAAGGGCGGCAATGGCAGTCACCAAAATAGGAAACCCAGGAGGTACCTGAGTCACTTTATGCTGAGGAGCAGATACAAACCCTTTTTGTTATTCCTAAGATCAAATTTAAGCCTCATTCATCTGTGTGGCTTTTCGTTAGGCTGTTAGTGGACTATTGCTTTAGAGGTGTAGTTTATGTCATTATTACACACATCAGAAAAGCATCCTGTTGGGTGAGCGACTCATATGAAGATTATTTGCATGTGAGACGGACATTTAAAATGGCACAGATAAATAATATTCTAGTGATCCAAAGCACCTACGAAAAGTACTGTATACCTTGCAGAATTAGGAGTGGTCTGGAGTTCTTGAAACAACTTGAGGGCTTTATACAACTTAATCTCTTGATATTTAGAAAAGTGTATTGTTTTATACAAAAATCACATCTGTAAGAAGAATGGATTACACTGATCAAACTTACTGGAATGTCTTACTAATTAGCCAAAAGACCATCCTGCGCACCATTGACTCATATATGGAAGTCTAGTGATGGAAATCATTAGATAAGCACCTATTTTAAACTCACAAAAGCAAATGGTGAAGGTACCTTGGAATTGAACAAGAGTTCTAGAATCGTTGGGGACTTCAGTAGCAACAAACTGATTTCATATACTGCACTAAAAAGGCTCTGGGAAATATCCGAATTTGATGGTTTTCCTTCTTGTTCAATATCCGGAGCACATCTTTCAGGTTTAAACCTACAAACAGCAGTGTGACCACCCTGAGAGTATTATTTTCAAGGGACCTTCACATCACAGGATATACACTAGGCGTATCACTGTCCTAGGTGTTTGGGGCAAATTTCCATGATGCCAGGAAAGGAGATTTTATTTTCAGACATAACTCTTACTCATCCTTTTCAAAAAGTGGAAAATATATTATTTCCTGTATCATTGAAAGCGCTTATGTTCACAAACTAAAGGAGATTTGATGTTTTAAAAAAGTTGTTTTGATAAACGCAAGCAAAAACATGGTTTGTTTGTTTTGTTCTTTCTTTTTTCTCTGACTTATCTAGGCCATTTTCAATACTCCCTCCTCAGCTTTAACTGTAAACACTCAACCCGTGTAAAGGAACTCAGGGCTTCATTGTCACTGCCTTCATCCATGTTCTGAATATGGTTGAATTCATTGCTTCTCTTCTCCCAAACTGTATTTAAAAATATGCTCCTGGCTGAAATTAATGTTTCAACAATTAGTTTAGTTTAACTCCCAAAGCAAATTAAAAGATTTATCTCTATTTAGGACCAAGTGCCTGGATTAAGTTTTTTACTTCTTTCTGATGCTCCCTGCAATTTATACAAATACAATTCCTACTTCCAATTCTCTACCCCCTCCCCCACATCCCTCCCATCAGAGCCCTGGTGATGTATAGCAATGAATGACTTAAATTGTGAAAGTCCCGGGATTGAGAAGACATCTAATTTTCTCAGGTAATGGACAATGAAAGGCTACTGGGAGCTAGGCTCATGTTATGTGTTCACACTAAACATGTGAATAAAAGTGGGCTCTCTCAAAATTGTTACTCTTAAAACTGAGGCTTCCAGAAAATCCAGCCTTTATTCACCATTCCCTCTTCTTTCTTACACTTTAATATCTTTACCCCTCAGCGTACAATGTGCTCAGTTAACCCCAACTTCAAAAATTAGTATACAAACAAGTACTCAAATGCTTCTCCCTCAGAACTCATCCACTTCTTTCCCTGTTGCTCACCCAACTTTTATTTATTTTTAATTTTTATTTTTTTAAAGATTTTATTGGGGGATTGGGGAAGGGGAACAGACAAGTTGCTGTCCTTTTGTTCTTCGGTCTAGTTGTGGAGGACGTCGCTTCACTGGCCCATGTTGGCACCATCATTGCACTCTTCCCAGATGAGGCAGATCAGTAACTGGCCATTGGACGGCAGCTCACGGCAGCTGCCAGCCACCCATGATAGCTAATGGCAGCCCACTGCAGCCTATGCCATTGCCGGTGACTCACAGCAGCCCAGGTCCAGGTCGAGCTGTTGTTCACCATCTTAGCTGTAGAGGGCGCAGTGTCACTGACCCTCATGTGGGATCCAAACCGGGGCCCTGCTGCTCAGACCTTGTGTCTCAAGCTAACTCTTAACCAATGCGCCACTCAGCCGGCCCTCACCCAACTTTTATTAGAAGCTCCTAGAAATCATGGAAGGTCTATGTCTCTACTTCCCCACCTCCTGTTCAGTCTTCCACTCAATCTGGCTTCCATCCCACAGCCGTACTTTAGCCAGCAACACTAATGACCTGCCACATTGTCAAGTCTGATGCCCTCTTCTCTAAGCTCTTCCCACTTGGCCTCAAAATAGACTTTAACTTTACTAACAATTCCCTTTGTAGCTGTCTTACTTGGGCTTTCATGACACAGATCTCTTGAAATTTCCCTCCCACCTCCTTCTCATTTCTTTTGTTGGTCCCCTTTCCCTTGTGAAATCCTTTGCAGTTGCTGTTTTCCAGGGTGTGACCCCAGCCACTTTCTGGTTCTTGCTCCTAGTGACAACCCCTTTCACCACCTTGGCACCACCATGACCTGTACACTGCAGACTCCCAATTAAACATATTTTACTCCAGCTTTGGTCTGAATTCCACGTGAGTGAGTGCACCACAGGCACTCAAACTCAACACACATGAGATTAAAGTCTTCATTTCCATGTTTGTCTCCTGTATTGGTTTCCTATTGATGCTGTAACAGATTACCATAAATTTAGCAGCTTAAGCCAACATAAAAAGTCCAAAATGATTCAGCATTACTGTTTTTCTTCTGGGAGCCCTAGAGGATAATCTGTTTCCTTGCCTTTTCCACCTTCTAGTGGTTACCTGTATTCCTTAGCTCGTGACCCCTTCCTTCAACTCTAAATCATCTTCAAACATCCATCTCTCTCTCTCTCTCTCTCTCTCTCTCTCTCTCTCTCTCTCTCTCTNAAACATCCATATCTCTCTCTCTCTCTCTCTCTCTCTCTCTCTCTCTGTCTCTCTCTCTCTCTCTCCCTCCCTCCCTCCCTCCCTTCCTCCCTCCCTCTCCCCCTCTCCTTCCTTCCCTCTCCTCCTACCCCTCTTAAAAGACCTTTGTGCCTTTGTGATTATACTTTGTGCCTTTGTGATTACACTGGGTCCACTTGAATAATCTTCAGAATCCAGAATATATCTCAAGATTCTTAATCACATATGCAAAAACACTTTTGCCGTATAAGGTAACATAGTCACAGTTTCTAGGGATCAGGCCATGGACATCTTTGGGGACCATTATTCTGCCTACCACACCCCCAAACCATTCCTCTCTCTGTCTTTGAGCTCGGTGAATGCTTCTCCATCCACTCAGCCAGTGAAGGGGGGAACTTCCCAGCCATCTTCCCTTCTCTCTTTCTCCCTTATGTTGGAAGTTTCCCAGGTCTTCCATGTTCTGCATCTCCACTTCCTTGTAAATATGCAATCTTTTCTTCTTAATCATCACTGCCTCAATTTATGCCCTCTACTTTTCTACCCTAGATAAAATACCATCCAAATTTGCTTTCCTGCCTCCTATCCTGTTCTTTCATTTGATGGAATCTCAGATCCTGTTTCCAAACTCCAGGCCTCACTATTCCCAATCGCATGGTTCCTGCTTTTGTGGCTGCGTTTACATGATCCCATCTGCCCCAAATGGCTTTTTCCCTTTGCTACCTGATAGACTTCTGATCATGCTCCAAGGGCCAGCTCAGTCCTCAGCACTGCGATGCTTCCTCACACACTCACGCAGAGGGCGTCACTAGAGGTGTGCTATCACAGCACCTCGTGTTTATAAACACAGTGGTGCGTATCACCTTTTATGGTAGCTCTCTGTTTCTATGGCTATTGTTCTGGCTATGTGATAAGTTTCGTAAGGGCAAGAGTAGGTGTTATGTAACTTCTTGCATCAGATTCCTTCTCAATGGAACCATCCCTCACTCCCCAAGTAGACTTTCAGCACCTTTCTCTGTGATCCGATGGCTCCTTGTATGCACATCTTTTTGCCCTACAAACAACCTCATTGCATGGCCTTTGGCTATTACTTATGTATTTATTTCCTAGAGATTCTGGGAAAATGGACTCATGTACCTTTCCATCTATGTGTCTCCACACATGGAGGCACAGTGAATAGCACATAGTAGCTGCTTAATATATATTTATTGAGTAAATCACTGAAAATAAGTGAATAAATGAGTATGCCTATTGCCACCTTCTCCACCTGGGAAAACCTAACTCATTTAACTGTTTATTTCCCAGTTTTCTTGTCTCCCAGGCTGGACAATATGCTGAAAAGTAGCAACTGTGTTTAGTTTATTGTAATCTAACCACAAAAATAGTATCTAGAACATTCTAGGTGCTCAGTAATTGTGTGGGACTAATCTGGATGTTCTGTTTTCATCATGGCTGCAAGAACTTAGTTCAAATAATGTTAAATAAAAGCTTAATTCAGGTAAGAAGCCTGAAATTGGATATTCTGGCTGTCATTAATACTGGGATAGATATTAAGCCTTCTAAGCTGTCTTGAATCTGTAACTGACTTGTTTGGGGTGGCCTGAGGTTAATCGCTTCAACTTTTGGAATTTTTGTGTCCTCATTTTGAAAACTTGCCTGCCCCTACCTCATAATATTATCAAGATCAGGCAGGATAGTAGAAAGGCATCTGGGGGGAAAAAAGGCACAAACTGCTATATGAGTGCAATTTATTGTTACAATTCTGCTTTGAAAAAAAATTGTGTTGTTCTTCGTCTTGTGGGTTAAGACTCCTGGAAATCCCTCTTCATGCTGATGGAGAAGGAATAGAGGGCAAGGGTAATCCTTTTATATAACCTGGACAATTACTGTAGGAATTTAATCTTTCTTTCCATCTGGCCCTTCTAACTTGTGACTAAGTATTCAAAAGAGAACAGGCTCCCTCCATTATTTACTTGTCAGGAATTGTTTGTGTAGGAACCTGAGGTTTAAGACCTTTTGAAGCTATCATTGATTAAAGTAACAGAAAAGCACCTTTCTCCTTGGGGGTCACCTGGTTTTGAATCAACCTGAATGTACAGACTGGCGTTTTGGGGACTCATTACCCACAATAGAGAATCTAGGACATTTCAGGGAGGCCAAGGCTAGCTTGCAGGGTCCCACATAATACAACTCCATGACGGGTAGAAAGAAATGTAGTGTCTCTGTCTGATGCAGGGACTTCATTAATGCCTGCATTATTCTGATTTGTAACACTTAATGCTATGCTTCCATCACGAAGCTTCTCAATGTGATATCTAAAAATAAACAATTCTTTCATGATTCCATTAACGAACATTGGACTTTACCAGTATGTAAAAATGCATGCATACTCCCTGCCTCACTTCCCCTCCCCTCTCCCAGGCTAGGGAGCCCCTAAAGCACATCTGAATTGTGTGGCCTTTGTTATCCAATGTGGAGAAATATCTAATATGAGGTTACTTGGCCCACATTCTTCCTTTTCCTTTTGTCTTTCCAGTCTGCCTTGCTCTTCCCTTCCCATCCAATAGCCCTTCTTGTAGCTCAGTTAATTGTAGATCTCTTCTAATACACACACTCTATAATCCCCACTCTCCATCCTATCTCACTGCCAACACCTGCCTGGTGACTTTGGTAAAAACTTCTTTGGTGTTCCCAATCTCTCTCTCTCTCTCTCTCTCTCTCTCCCCCCTCCATTTCTCCTTCCTTCCCTCCCTCTCACTCTCCTCACTCCCATCCCCATCCCCTGGCCTACTGCCCAATGCCATTTAGAACCTCCAAAAAACGCATTGCAATTTGCTTTTTGCTAAAAAAGAAAGAATTCTAGAGCTGAAAGACAGCTTCAAGATCATCCATGCCAAACAGAAGAGGAATTAGAATTAATCACACTTTAGCTAGGAAAATAAATGTCGTTGAGTTTTGAAGTGGACTTAGATGTAATAAAGAGCCAAAGATGCCAATCTCTAAAGCCCTTGAAAGTGCTTAGATGCCCCGTTCAGAATTTGGTGAAAGCCTTTGACCACCTCCATGTTCCTTTCTGGTCAAAGCAACTTTTCCTGGAGTATCAGAATTCAAGCTTAATGAATTTTTAAAAGTATTCCTAATAAATTTTCTTTTGTTTGTCACAATATTGGTTTTTTGTTATTTGCTCAAAGAAAATCTAAAGGCTAATTTTAGATTTATTTAAATTAATTGTTACTTGTAAACTCTCCCTGGAGGCACTTTTAAAACAGAGATTTTGAAATTCTTAAACAAGTTTAGCGTAACTAGAATTTACATTTAAGCTTCTAAGATCGCTCTTCCCAAGGACCAATGCTCATTGCGATGTGCAGGTTGCAACATGTACGTGAATAATTACTCTCGGAGTTCTTTGCCTTTGTTATTATTTGTGCTTCATGGAACGTGTGCTCCCTGCTCCAAGCAACCAACTTAAACATCAACTATGGCCCCGCACGTGAGTTGGACCTGCTTATACCCTGCATCAACTCTCAGCTCTTCAACTAATTTTTCAACAGTTAGCAGACATTTCTTTTACTTTTATGCCTTCATGACCTCTGTGATCCCAAATGAGGCATTTTAAATCAGATGTGCAGATACCTGAAATAAACTGGACAGATGTGAAAAAGAAAGATGAGAAAGGGAATACACACAGACTATGTTTTAATGCGTGGGTGCTGGCTTCGGAGAAAGAGTTAAAAGCCCCAGTGTGGCCATTTATTAGCTCTGCATCTTGGGCAATTTTACTTAACTTCCAGTGCTTCAGTTTCCTTACCCGTAAAAATGGGGTGGAAAATAAGCTATACCTTTTTTAAAAAATATGTTCTTTAAAAAAAATTTTTAGTAATTGATATTAGCACCTACAAAAGCACCAAAACTAATGGTGAAACTGTACATTATCGCCCTTTCCTCACCTGAATAAAGAAACATCCTCTATGGCTGTCCTGTGCTTTATAGTAGCCATTAGCCACATGTGGCTTTTTAAATTTAAATGAACAAAAATGAAATAAAATAAAAAAGAATTCAGTTCTGCAATTACAACAGCCACGTGTCAAGTGCTCAGTTGCCACACGTAGTTCATGGCTACCGTATGGGGCAGTGTAGATAGAGACAGTGCAGGGAGAGGCCATTTTGGTCATCGCAGAAAGTTAATATTGGCTCCCAGTGTTAAGATGGGTTTCTATTCTTATTGAATTCTTTAAGAAAGTGTTCATGTTTCTCAAATATCTTTTGTTATTTTTTAAAATAGTCATATGAACTTTCACATTATAGAACACTATGCTGATGGCTTTCCATTTATTGAGTTATCCTAATATTTCTGAAATATATCCTCCTGGTTTGGGATTCTTTTTCTTTGAAAGCATTGCTAGATTCTACTTATTACTTTGCCTCCTGCAGTCACTCCAGAATGGTACCAGTTGTCTCGCCGGCTCCAGGAAATCATCTGAATTGCTTTTACCACAGTCCCAGGCCTGGCCTTTCCCAGACTGGACATGAAAAGCCTGTCCTGAGCTCCTCTCTCTTGCCATTTTTAAGTTCATGACTCACATTGGTCACTGAAACTTTTGCTTAAGTTGGTCAGGTTTCAGAATGAGACCATCATTATCTCCAAGAAAGGTCTTGCTAGCATGGGGACTACTACTCAAGAGACTTCAAAAGACTTCACCAGCAAATCCAATAATTTCTTGGTGTCCTTTAGAATTCTGTGTTTGAGATGAAGAAGGCCACTTAAAACTTCTGATTTCTTCTCTCATTCATTGAATAAGAGGTTTTCTCCTCTTTGTTGTTGAGGTTTTCGTCTCTTTATTGTTTGGTTCTTTATTGTTACCTTGTTTTGAGTTACGGTGAGTTCTCAGAATGCTGGGTACACACATGACTGAAATACACCCAAATCCCGAACAAAATATAAGTAATTTTAACTTTCTTTCTGTTCTTTTAGATAGCTGCCTAAAACCTGGAGTTAATTATGTGGATATCACTATAACTAAGTTTTTTATGACATTCATGTTAATGAAGATATACTTTGTTTTAATTAAACACTTTCAAGAAGATTAATGATTTTATCAGATTGTTTTCATCTCAACTTTTAATTAACTTGGCATGATTTGTTGATTAAGTTTTTTACTCAAATGCCATTTGTGAGCACATTTTTCTTGCATTTCAATAATTCTACGTCAAAGTAGTAAGAGCAGGAGAGATGAAAATATTAATTTTAAAAGGTTGGGTAAATGGAATCTTTGACAGTCTTAGAGGTATGTGCTCTGGGACAGGACGACTACATTCAGCAAGTATGTATCACTCCTCAGTGAGGGATTTGTTATGTAGCCTGCCTTGTGCCAAATGGAGCAAAGGACAATGGGAGAGGTAGAAGCCACTTCCTTGATTTTTCAAGAGGTTTCCAATAAGGCTGAGCAGACTTCACTACACAGAATACAACATAAACATGGTGTGTAAAAAAAAAAGGTAAAATGTAACCAGGAAAAACTCATATTTAAGTTCAAAAAATGTCATCTGCATTACAGCAGAATCAGAGAGATTTGGATTAACATCCGTTCTAGTGAAAAATACTTGGCAGTATCAGTTGACTGAAAGCTCTACTATGAGACAGAATATGACGTGGGGACCAAACAATGTACTCTGAGGCTGTATTTATTAACGCATTATAGTGTCTAAAATGGAAAAGTCATTACAGCTGCTATTCTCTGCACTGGTCAGAACACAGTGATTAAGTGAGGAGAGGCAGGAAATAGCCAGACGTAAAACACACACACACACACACACACACACACACACACACACATTCCCTCTCAGTCATTTCACCAAAAGCTAATACGTACATTTACTGACTTATTTAAAATGGCATTAGAGCATTCCAAAGAGTATCTACACAGCTTTACTAGATCTATTCCACCTTAGTATCTGATGATGGGTTACTGTACATTTTCTACATAATCAATTTAATAATTAATAAAGTATTTTAAATATATTCAGAAATGCATGATTTCATTATCAGTAATCAAAATATCAGAATTGTTTTTTAGTTTAAATTGAAGACTTTCAGCATGTTTAGGAGTTTTAACCAGTTTATTTTTGTATTCCTTTATGTCCAATTACATACAGAAGGTGCCAAAAATGTATACACATTTTTTAAAAAGATTTTATTGGGAAATCGGGGAAGGGGAACAGACAAGTTGCTGTCCTTTTTATTCTTCAGTCTAGTTGTGCAGGACGTCGCTTCACTGGCCCATGTTGGTATTATCATTGCGCTCTTCCCGGCTGAGGCAGTCACTCGCTGGCCATTGGACAGCCGCTCATGGCGGCTCACAGCAGCTCATGGCAGCTCATGGCAGCTCACACTGGCTTCCAGCCACACACGGTAGCTTATGGTAGCCAACTGCAGCTCCACTGCAGCCTACGCCGTTGCCGGAGACTCACGGCAGCCCAGCTCCAGGTCGAGCTGTTGTTCACCATCTTAGCTGTAGAGGGCAGTGTCACTGGCCCACATGTGGGATCTGAAATGCAGCCCTGCTGCTCAGAGCTGGCGTCCCAAGCCAACTTTTAACCAACGTGCCACTTGGCCAGCCCTGTATACACATTTTAAGAAAGGAAAAAACTGTATTAAAATTGTAATACTCAACATATACCGATAACCAAAGATGAATACAAGTCACATGTATACAGCTTTTTTGGCACCGCCAGTATTTATAATTAATGTATTTTAAAATTGAGCTACCATTCACTCAGCCTTTCATATGTCCCTGCTGGGCTTCTATACTCCCTTTCCACTCCTTCATATGATTTTCTCTAATATCAGATCTTTCAATAAATCTCAACTATTTAAAAAATAGTTTAATGAGGATTATATCATCAAATCATATAATGAATTGTTTTGGTAATTTATGAATTTTTGCTTTTGATTTTAAATCATTTGAATTCAATTTAACCTTAATTATTAATTTTAAATTCTGATTTAGCTGATCTGTTTTTTAATTTGTATTTAAATTTTCACTTGTATATATTTAAATTTTAATTTAATTTCCATTTAATTTAAATTTAATTTTTTTAATTGCTAGCTATAGTAGGAAAAGGCTGATAGCTCATAAAAAATTAGATAAATTGTTTAAAGTAGAAAAAAAAGGGAGTGTCACTTGAAAGCATCCAGACTGAAATCAGAAGTAGCTGAAACAGTCCCATTACATGTAAAATGCCAATTTTTTAATGAGAAATAGTTTTTCATGTGGCAAGTTTACATTGACTTATATACTTTTGCCAGACTTTTAGCATTTTTAGGATTCTTCTGCTACCCTTAGTTTACTTAACTTTCAGAAAATATATACCAGTCACTAAAATCCAGCATTCCATTTCAAACTATTAAAGCAATTAACCTACAATAGGTAAATGTGGTGTATTTGCTTCTTGGAAAATTGGCTTTTGTCGATTTGGCCTCCCTGCACAAATGCTACGTAGAAACCCTAATTTAAGTTTATGAAGTGTAAAAAGAACCTTAAGGGAGATAATGTTAAACCATTTTCTAAAATCTTAAGAACAGATAAAAAAGAAATGTTAATTATGATAAAATGAAGGATTTAGACTAGTTGTGCAGATTAATTTTCTCTCATGAGGAACACAGATATCAAGCACATAATTGATGAAAGTGTTCTTTCTCCTGAGTTTTACAACTAATTGGTTGCCTACATAAACACTGGCCTTGGAAGAGCTTAGTCAGAAACTCATTCAGATTTTTCAATAAGTGATCTTCCAATGAATAGGGAATCTTTTGCATACCCTGTTAATATGTTCAAATTAAACCCCTGGCATATACACTAGACTCACCTCCTGCGTTATATCACCTGAGATTTGCCCAGTTTGGTCCGAAGTGGAAACGATCACTGTCATTTTCCAGAACAAAGGGCTCAAGGACATAAGAGTCCCCTGAAAGCACAGAGTGAGCAAGCAAGTGAGAGAATCCATTGTGCAAAGCAGATCCTCAAAGGCTAATTAAATTTGGAGAGAAAAACTCAAAATAGGCTAGAATGCTTCATGAATGGGATCAGTCTTAAGACCTTTCCTCATTGCCCCAAACTCACTGTTTTTAGTGTGTTTACTACAGTAATTCATTAGCAAGGGCAATGTGCACAGTTTCCAATCTGAGGGGAAAGACGAGGGTGGAACCTGGCTGACATGTTGCCATAGTGATGACATTTGAGCTTCTTTGCAGTGGTGAATTTGATTAGTCAATTCAGTGTTTTCCCTCATTTCACTTTGTTGCTACACAGGAAAAGAAACTCCTAAAAAGATTGTTTCATGTGTATTTGTATTTGATTAAAATATAAATATTTTTCGTGCCAACTCATCTATGGAAATGGTAAGACAGTCAAAAGCCCAGATGTATCATCTCAGCTAAGAGTTTACACAAAAATCGGTTTGCCCTGCTGCCATAATGAATCGAAACATGAAGCCAGTGAGTAGAAACAAACAGCATGCTTCATGCTAGAATAGTTGTAACTCAATTATCTTTGCCTCCTTCTGGCCAGGCCTTGTGAAGCTGCACTGAAAGATTCAAAGTCTCCATCTATTTGTGTGGATTGGTTGGCGAGCTTGTAGTTAATCTCCTTATTGAAAAGAACAGGACTGGGAAAAGAAAATGAGGGAGTTAATCGTGATCTTTGTTTGCTTAGAAATGTATGTGTTGATGGCCAAGCCAAATCCAACGCATTTTTGGTTCTTGTGTGCTTCTTTGAAAGAAAGAAAGAAAAAAAAATGGGCCCCAGTGGAAATGGGAATGCTTTCTCTTAGAAGGAAGCGTTGTCATCTCTGTTTCAGAGAGCGTGTGACAGGGAGTCCCGGGGCACAGAGGAAAGAGTGAGGAGGGAGGGCGCTTCTCTTTTCTTCTATCAATTTACCTTTGTTTGGTGGCCCTGATTAGAAAACACCTATTCGCAAACAGCCAGCAGATGGTGCTATTTGGTTTCATCCTAAATGAAGAGCCTCCTGGGTTGGTTTGGTTTTTGAAAAGAAGTTGCATAAAGAGGGTTTAGCATTTATTTTCAGCCTACTAGCTTTTCACAGCCCTGTGTAAATACCAGTTCCAGCTGTTATACAGTGTATTCATAGGTCATTGGGTTACATTTTCTAAATTCAGGAAATAAAGGAAAACAGAATAATATACATGTCGTGATATTGTGTAGCACAGCATTGGTATCATTTTCAACTTTTTGAAAATGATAGAAAATTAGAAGAAAAAGTAGCTGCCCGCCTTTACTTTCACCTCCTGCGCGCGTGCGTGTGTGTGTGCGCGCACACACACACACACACACACACACATCACTGTTGGACAGTTCTCAGAAGTGTGTTGTATCCGTATACTTTGTTTCATAGCCCCTCATTGCTCATCTGCTCACTCATTGAGGTTTGTGGCCATTGCTATAGAAAAATTGGTAAATCATACAGGACGAACCTTAACAAATTAACAGGGGGAAGAAGTTATGAGTAATCTTGTTGGTAACGTCCCCTAAAGTTGGTGCCCTGCTCCCAGGGACCAGTCCTGGCCATTTCACCCCCGGGGGGAAGTGAGAAGGAGGGTGAAGCCTGTGATATCTAAGGGCCCTTCCAGAACTAACAGACTTTATATTCTATTTCATGGTAATTGAGCTCCCAGAAGGGTCTATCGTCAGCACCCTTGTCTTACCAGCTCAGGGCCACAAAATCCTCTGGTGTCCTGGAGGTAAATGGGGCAGAGGGAGCCCGCTCCAGAAATCCTGCAGCTTTGGAACCTGGAAAGTAATGGTGCCTTTCTGACACACCCCCTTTGTTCAATAGGAACATTATTTCTTGATTGATAAAAGACTAGTTTGGCTGTTATTCATGATTTTCTAAAGTCTAAGGCTGCCATTTTCTTTTTCTTTTACTTTCTTTCTTTCTTTCTCTTTATATAGAAAGGGCTATTTACAGTTATGTAGGCTTTGAATTGATATTAAATTATTGAAGTTATAAAAAACAGAATATTCCTCAAGCTTTTAAGTTCAACTTACAAATCTTATTTTTCTGCTTATAAGTCTAGTAACTTTTTGCATATAATTTGTATTGTCTTTCTGGCAAAAATTCTTAAAATATTAAAATTCAAGTTGTTACCAGACTGAACTAGAACAGGGTCCGCTCGCCAGGCACCCCTTTCAGCAAAGCCAATACACAGACACAGGCTTATAGTGAAGCAAAAGGGGGTTTATTGTAAAGCACTAAGCAATGGAGAACACACAGCTTGCGCTGGAAAAGCCAGAACTCCCTGATTCTAGAGGGGGGACTAGTGGCCCAAGATCCCGATTTATGCCTGAGAAAGTTGACTTAGGTAAATGTAAGGAAAAGGGACTCAACTCGGGTCTGGTTTCTCGCTAGTGAGAAACTTAGGGGTGCTTTGCCGAGCAGGGATTCTGGCTCAGCTTCCTTCTCGTCTGGCTTTAAAGATAATCTGAAGTCATTCCATCATATCCTGAATAAACCTCAATCCTTTGGTTCTGTTCCTTTGTGGAAGGTTCCCAGATGCCCACATCAACTGGAACCTCGAATCTGCTGCCCCTATAGATAGACCAGTGCTCTACAGTTGCCATAGCCCTCATCCCCATCCCCCACCCCAGACACCCTCCCAGGCCAGACAGGTTTTCTCAGCCTTAGCGGTATTTTTGGACCCAGATCATTCTTTGTTGTGGGGGCTGCCCTGTATATATAGGATGTATAGTAGCCTCCTACACATCCTCTATCCAGTAGATGCCAGTAATACCCACCTCCCTCCAGCTGTGACAACCAAAAATGTTTGTAGACATTACCAGATGTCCTCTGGTGAGCAAAACTCCATACACACACACACACACACACACACACACACACACACATTCATGCACACATTGAGAACTAGCTGGGGTGACTGACTGTCCAACAAACACAGAGGCAGAGATAGGGCCATTTGTGGCACGTTTGTCCTGTTCATTTTCTTATATTCCCCAATGCCCTCAGATCTGTCGCTCCCTGCTTCCCTTGGGTGTTTGAGTGTATGCTCCGTGTTCAGACCATAAAGTAACGTGCTCTGCTGCTGGGAATTGAGCACAATTTTCTGGTTTTAGATTTTTTGGTTGTATTCGTCTTTTAGGCTCCATGACATTAGATAATATGCTTCCTAGATAAAAGGGTTTTGTGTCAGCTTTTAGCTTTGTATTAACAACTGTTATACAAATTCTGCTATTAAAAACATCCTTTTATTTTCATATGGCATCAGGAAGTGAGCTTTTAAAAACACTGACATTTCTCTACATGCTCATTGTCCAAACTGGGATTTCAGTTTCACATGAATTTCCTGACTCTATCTTTTTTTTACATTAACAGTGGTAAACTGGAATTTTTTTTAAAGCCCACACTGGCAACATTTTTGGTTACAAAGTTTTGGAGCCAAAAATAATCAAAATTTGGGCAGTAAAAGAAAATACAAAGTCTTAAAAACTGGGAATCCAGATGGGCTCCAAGATGAAAGGGAAACCTCTGGCCTGACCTCTTACATGCTACGTGATAAATCATCCCTTCTTCAAGACGAGAGGATCCTGCATGTCACCTCACGAGAGGACTGTACTGCTCAGTGTAGCTTTATCTCTGAATACCACCCTTTGAAATTAAGGACAGACTAAATTACCAGATAAAATAAATGAGATTGTGGAAACCCATCTTGGGAAATGCAACATTGTTAATTATGGAAACCTGGGGAAAATTCAGCTTTAGGTGGTTCACTCTGCAGTGGGCTTGATGCTATCATGGAGGTCTTCACGAACCATTCAGCAACATCTGCACACCAAACTTAGCTTACACCTGAATGCTTTCTTAGCTTGTCAGGGCAGCTGCGTTAGTGTGAACTCCTTGACATGCTTGCCTTTCCCTAACATGTTTCTGATGGGCCAAGAGTGTTAGTTAGCCAGTCTTCACGGGGGTGAGCCATGGTGATTACTGGGTTCATGTGAGATCATCTTAACATGAGGAGGGGCTAAATAACAATGGTGTGTGTTAGGAGTACACGTTAATAGTGAGCTTTCAGAAGCCAAGGAGATCCCACATGGAAGTCTTTGGGGAGAATATGTAGTTCCATTGATATTTCTGTTGGCTCCTATTTGGAAAAATGAATAGTGTGTTGTCCAATAGGGTCACCCTCAAAACAGAATTGAGCATGCAAATAGGTAGAAGTACTATTACATTGGTGCTACATAGACCCAATACTGATACGTGTAGAAATAACAGAATGAATGTCCTAAACACCATAATTAGGTGGAAACTGAAATCAGCCTGCCAGAAAGATTTATACTAAAAAATTCTGTCCTGCAAATGTTGGGAAAATTTGGACCGTGAATAAAACCCAACCTTATAGTTGTCCCACATAAATAGAACCTAAAAAAGTCTAATATTTAAAAGCAAACCCAAGAGATATTTGCATATAGCCTGGATATTATATTAAAGAACATATTTGAACTTGAGTGTGGCTAATTTTACATTAAGATCATCATGACTTTTACAGTTTAGTTTTCATTGTAGCTATCTGCAAACTATGGCCCACCTGTATTTGTATACAAAGTTTTATTAGAACACAGCCATAACTATTTGTGTACCCGTGGTCTGTGGTTGCTTTTGTGCTATGAAGGCAGAATTGAGTAGTTGCCACACAGACCGTGTGGCCCACAAAGCTGAAAATATGTACTATCTGGCCCTTTTCAGAAAAAGTTTGCTTACTCCTGGAAAAATCATTTGACAATCCTTACCAAACTCAGATTACTTCTGTAGCTACAACAGAAAGGAAGGCAAGCGCTTTGGTGTTGTCGCTGCTTTATACACAGTGGATCGTGGGTTTAATTAGAAAACATACCACTTATATCCAATACTTACTTGAGGGAGTTTATGGAAGACAGGCGAGAGAAAAGAACATCCACTTTGTAAGGAAGACATTTAATGAACTGCTATGCTTGATTTTCTTTCAGAAGAACTTTATGTTTGTAAATTTGTCTATAACATGAAACTTGTGTCCAAAACAACATATAATAAATAGCTCAGTGGGACTTAACACTTTTAGTCCCTTTTGGGCACTGGGCAAAAAGAATGGCAGACTTTATACTTGAATTTTTCAAAAGACCTAAGGCAAGGAAAAGGGAAGAGTTACGTAAGTGAAACCAGAAGAAAATGAGCAAAACATTAAAAGAAGAAGAAAAAATCATGACCCAATAGACTTTCTCTTACACATTGCACTGAATAAAAACAATAGCTAACGTTTATTATTCTACCATATGCTGGGTAAATTACATACTTTATCCATTGATTTATATAAGTGTGGTAATGATGGTAATGATTGTTTTACAGAGACACAAACTGAGGCTCTGAAAGATGAGGGAGCTTTCCTTCTGTTCGAACATACCGCCATCTGACTCAATAGCCGTTGTGTTTCTTTTAGGATTCTTTTAAGATTATGTGAGTAATGTCATTGTATTGTTAAAGCAAATTTAAAAATAAAATAATCAGATGAGCTACCAATCAGTGCTATAAACCAAACCTGCCGGGTAGTAATCTAATGATGGGTCAGTTAGTTAATGCTGCATAACAAACCACCCCACATGTAGTGGCTGAAGACAATTATCATTTATTATGTCTCCCAAGTCTGCTGATCAGCTAGGTGTTGGCTTAGCTGGTCTTGGCTTGGGGAAAGTGCTGCTGCAAGTGCCTGCCATCCTTCTCTTGGGACCCGCAGGCAAGGCCAGCACGCCATTCTCATAGAAGTAGAGAGCCAGTGGAAACACTCAAGACCTTTTGAATCCTGGATTTAAGACTAGCAAACAATCACTTATGCCTCATTCCGTGGGCCAAAACAAGTCATATGGCCCAGTCAAGGGGCAGAGAAGTACACCTTGCCCATAGCACACTACAGCAAAGGGCTGGGGGACAGGAGAGGGGAAGGCTTCGGGCTGATCCTTTACTCACATATTAATTAAAACTAAAAGTACTTTCTCCAAATGGTATAAGTTTGGATTATCTGAAAGCCAGGCCCAGAATTGTGCTTATTTTCCATTGTAATTACCCTGTAACCAAAGAGGCAGCCAACTATTGTTCTCCACCAAGAGCAACATCTGAGGTCCACATGGAGGATCCTGGACACACAACCTCAGAGTTCCTTGGACCCTTTTCTGTTTTATGCTAAACTCTGCCTCAAAAGTAGCCAGCATGTTAGATAGAGGACAGGCAGGCAGGCTTCATCTTAGGGTGCTTTGCTTTATCGTGCTTCACAGATGTTGCGTTCTTTCCAAATTGAAGGCAAGACCCACCAAAAAGATTATGACTTGCTTTATTGCAGTGATCTGGAACGAAACCCATGGTCTTTCTGAGGTCTGCCTGTACTTGGTTAGAGAACAAGACCCTTTTGGTGCCTCGTGCAGTGCATTATTATTGGTGAAATAAATAAGTCTGTACCAGTTAAGGAAAGCAACATCTTCTTCAGCTATAGATGACTCAGAAGTGTGTGTGTGTGTGTGTGTGTGTGTGTGTGTGTGTGTGAAATGGAGGGACTGAACATAGTTTCCACCTAATTAGACTCATAACAATTTACTTGAAAGCGCTAGTCTACATTTTAGTAAAAGGAATCATTTCTTTACTGTCAGTCGTTCTGAGTAAGAAATAATGGTTGATACCAGCCGTGTGATAAGATAACCTCCTGCCATTCTCAGGTACTTATCCAGTCATTAATCAAAAATAAAAGTGATAGTGAAGCTTAGACAATTAGTCCCCAGGCAAGAGGTATTGCTTGGTGTGAATATTCTTAGATTCTCTTCCTGCTGGAAGAGCAGGCCAGATAATTATGGTCTTTTCCCAATGACTAACAGAAGCTTAGGGCAATGCAGATTTTTCGAGATGAATGCAGTTTTCTTTTTTGACAAGACAAAGACAACTTCATATTAACATAGCCCCACCAAATAATATGGCCACAAAAGCACATATAATTTGTGAGATGTTTATGGGGACAGTTTGAAAAGGTGACGTAATCTTTTTCATTTTCTTTGCTATCTGAGGCCTATCCAAGAAAATAAAATTCGTTTTACAGTTTGGAATGAAGAATGTAAGTGATATTACATTCTTCTCATACCTTTAGGGAGACGGGAACTTAACTAAGTAAGCAGGCAGAAGAATAAAATGAGAAGGACGAGTGGTATTTAGAGTAACCCTTGTGGAAATGGTGTGATGTGGATTTATCAAAGACAGTATATGCTTTTATTTCCCCCAGAACAAAAGCCTTCACTTGCCCCTGACTATCCAGGACTCGCGTCATGAGCATGCACTGTGCGCTGAACTGTCAGAGGTGTGGCTGGTGTTTGACTTAGTGCAGAGCATTCAACTCTGAAAACAGATTGGTTTAGAAAAGCGATTCCCAGAGTGGGAGGAGGACTGCGCCCTAGGCTGTGTGCACTCACAGGGGAGACCCGTGTGACTGAGCAGAGACCCTAGGGAGCATGTCCGGAGGGGCCCCCTGTCCTCGGCGGTCAACTGACAAGTCCAATCCAGATTCCCACTGGGCCCCCGCTTGTCTAATGTATCTAGCAGCCGAATTCACTTTCTTAGAATAATTTTGCTATCTTCCTTAAGTTGCATGTTACCAGCCACACAGACATTTCTTATGCTAGAGAACTGAGTGCCAAGTTGGCCCTGAAGAGAGCAGTTGAAAATGGATGGAGACTTGTTCAAATGAAATAGGTACAGAGAATCATTTATCAAGTGGCGACACAGTGGCATCCATGACAGAGGTGATGAAGGAAAAACCAAGGCAGACACGAGCAGTGGTAAGCTCGATTTGAGCACTCTCTCCAAAGGCAGCATAGGCACTCCCAGGGGAGCAAGTGGCTTAGCAGAAGGGGAAGAAAGTGACAAGGTTACCTTGCCAGTGCGCACAGATCACCAGAAACCTTTCTTATCTCACATCACCTTGGAAATGAGACTGGGTGTGTCTGTATCCACAGCCCCTTCCCACTGCAGGAAAAGGTTGTGAAAACATTAAGCGCCACTTACTTCACAGCCTAGAGGCACCACATGAAAGCTTCACCTCCCCCATCTCCTTCCAATATTCGAGTTGCAAAACGAAGACACAGCGCTTAGGAGGAGATGTTTCGGGGGGCTCCCAGCAGGGCAACATCTAGTCACCTATCTCCATGGTAGATCACTAGAGAAATTGCATGATTTCAGCCACCTTCATCAGTGCACAATTCGGATAACCTCCACATATGTTGTCAGCTCCCCTTGAAAATGGAGGATTTTCTATCTGGGAGCCTCTGACAAAGAAATGAGTGTTTTACAGGATAAAAGATGCAAAATGGGAAAGGTTACGTGTGGAGAACATCTGTGATCATTCGCCTGCCAGTGCAAAATGAATTAACTGTGTACAGATTTTAAATCATTCGCTTCGTCTGCTTGTTATATAGATATTTGTGATTTGCATTCTTCAGATTTTTGCAGCTTTTCCTAAAGCCTGAGAAACAAAATGTTAAATCTATTTGAATTACATTTGGAGGAGAGTGACATAGTAAAAAGCACTATTAAAGATTTTTTTCTAGAAGACATGGAGCCATTTGGAGACCTGACAAAGCTCTTTGTCAGTGACCTACAGAGTCAGATGAGGGTTAACAAAGAGAGCAAATAAACCAGTTTGGGGCAAAGAAGCTTTGTATTTTATCTTGATAGATAAACTGGTCCTTAATACAAAATATAAAGTGAATTATGAGAGCAACTGATGTACATTAATATGGTTTACAACCATGACCAGGATTAATAAAATTTTGAGTTGCCCTCAAATCTGTATTTAAATTATTTTTATTTCTTGTACATACGAAGTTAGTCAAAATAGAAAAGCTGCCTTATAAATAACTGCAGTTTTGTGAAGAGCAAGCTTGAGCAGAGCATTTTTCCCCTCATTTTGATAGATATCCATTTTCTGCTGAAAAGTAAAATCAGTAATAAGAGCAGCCAGCTTAAATTATTAATACTTTTCTTTGAAAAAGAAGAGTTCATATGCAAAGTTTCAATAATTAAAAAGTTATCTTCTAATGAGGTAGTTCCAGAAATACTAAATTTAACCCAAAAATGACTGATTCAAATTCCCCACACTTTTTGGAACTGCATGCATAAATCTCAACAATTACAGTAATTACTCATTTCGCTTTTATTACCGAGACAACTTTTTTTTTTTAAGTTCCATCCCATTGATCTTGCATACGGAGATCATTTAAACCCCTTTTTGGAAAATTTTTCTAATGGATGCTTGTCAATATTTTCCTGATGGCAATGCTAGAAACCTTGGGCTTTGTCACTGCTTTCATCTGCAAGCAATAGACGCGCACACCCTATTTTATGTGGTCCAATAAAAGAGCATAATTTTCATCCATCAATCCAGTAATCCAATTTCAACCAAGCTCAGTTGTGCCAGTGCAGTGCAGTCGATCCAAGTGTGATCTGTGCAGGCAGCTTCAACATAACCCGGACATTTGTCAGAAATGCAGGTTCTTGCGCCCCACCCAGTCTTCCTGAGTCAGGACCACTGGAAGTGTAACCCAGCAATCTGACTTCACAAGTCCTCCAGTGGATGCTGGTCCTTAACCAGTCTGAGGACCATCATGCTAGGATATCTGCGTAGACACAGGAGGCGACAAAAATGTTACGAGTGTCACTGAATGCTCTGGTTACTCTGGGCAGCAAGGTGATGTTTCATTCGGGGGGCTTCAGGGTGGAAATGGCTTTTAAACTGGGTAAAAGCACCTCTGAGTCCTGAGAACAACATAGAGATAACCTCACAATGTGATTTGAGTCCAGTCACCTGGGAAGTTGCTACTATCTTTTACAAGTGAATTGGGCCCCCTGTCATTTTTACTTGATCTGAAAGTCCTTATCTACTACCCAAGCTTTCAGCCCACAACAGGAAGGCTTAGTGTTATATTTAGTGAATTTCTTTTTTAATCACAGTGTGGGTGTTTTCTTCCTGGACGATGATACATTGCCACAACTGCACACTGCCTTGTTTTCACATTCTCTCTCTCTCTATCTATGTGTTTGAGTGTGTGTATACCTCCCCCTTCTGATATATGCATAAATGACTGGACACATAGCCTTGACCCAAACTTGTGTGTGTGATTTCACATGGTAGGAATGTCCGGGATCTCAGGCTCCTTGTCTGCGAAGGAAGGGAGTTGGACTGGGGGATCCCAAAGGCCCTCGCTAGGAGTCTGCAGACCCTACGTGTTTTCACTTGTCTCTCTTTGTTCGCTGTATGATTTAGCATTTTAATTAGATACAATCAATCTTAATACTCTATTCAAAATGTTCCTCCTGAAATTAAAAGCTCCTTATGACATTTCTCTGCTTTGCTCCAAACACCCAATGTCCTGATTTTTAAGTTCATTGCTCACTTGTAAATGATTCCATTACACTCATCAAATCATCTGAGAAACTTGTTTGAAAACACTTGCATAAATTAATCGCGTTTTTTTTTTCTTTCAAAGGAGCTTAATTGATACAGATGACAGAAACCTTCCGTGTGCTAGATGCTTTTCGTTTGGCTTCCCCGTATGACCGTATGTCTGCATATGTGTGTACAGAGAGAAACCAGGTTATCTCCTTGATATCACGTTCATTTCTTAAGGTGGTATCATGTCACCAAGAAAATTAGTGACAGATTCACATCAGAGAGTAGAACTCTATTCATTAGATATATTTTTGTTTTTACAAAGTGCACCTGCTGTTTCTGCTTCCTCGTAGTTTTGGGGGTGTGGGTGTGCAAGCATGGGAAAGCATTTAGTAGCAGAGACTAGCAACACAACATTTCCCCTTTTATCAGCTGTTGCCCACCCCAGTTTCTCCTTGAAGTTCTTTATGTCAGTGGGCCGTCTCTGCTATTCTGAAATTTCTCAAACTTTGTTTCTCTGAAAGCCATAACAAGATGCGCTTACAAGCACTCCTAGGCGTCCACTGGTAAATTGCTGACATTCTTTCCCGCTGAACTCCGCTCGCTCGCTCCATATTTATTAGTTCATCCGAAATTCCACAGCTGCCACCTGAGCTTTCATGCTGTCGATAAGGACCCCCGGCTTGGGGGTGGGTTAGATTCTGGTTGAGCTACAGTCTGCCTTTTACCAAGTGCCTTTGCTAAGAAACAGATAAATCTGTTCTTTTTCTCATGCTCCCTGTGAAATGACAGGTAACTCCCCTTGCTCCATAAAAGCATCATTTGACATTTCGTTTGTTGGTTTTTAAAATTCATTTTTCCATGATCGTTGCCAGGTTAGTTACTATCTCCCATCAGCAACTCTTGAAAAAAAATCTGTGCACTGGACAATGGAAATGATTCAATATTCTTTGGGGTTTTTTTTCTACTTTTCATTACTGTTTCAGGGAGGGAAGTAGAATTTTGTTTTGTATAATGTTCTCTATGAATCCCTTTTACTGCTCTGGCCTAATGGAGGACATACTTGGATTCATGTTGCTTTTTGCTTGTTTTCCCAAAGCATCTCTATTTAAATCATCAATCTACAAACAAACTTCAACCACAGTCCACCTTATAACCTAGCTGAATAGGATTTACACTAGCACATTCATGCTTATCCCCTTACATAAATGTCACATTAGGATGGCTTTTTCAAACTTTACCTATAAATTCTCTGGCATTGCACTTTTGGTATGAGAAACAGCCTGGTTTTTTAAAAAAATCATGTATTTTAGAATTAAACATAAAAATACAGAGGGTGCCAAAAAATGTATACACATTTTAAGAAAGGAAAAAGAACTGTGTTAAAATTGTAATACTCAATATATACCAATAACAAAAGATGAACACAAGTCATGTGGATACATTTTTTTGGCACCCCCGGTATATTTTTAGGATAATGTAAAACTCAACATTTTCATGTTTGGGGCCCACTTCTTTGAATTTGGATACCTAGAAAACAATAAAAATAAGAATTATGTTTGATGTATTCTGCAACTGAATAATTACTGGTTTTGAATAATGAGACTTTTCATTTGCGATGATGGGAACTTTCTGAGGGCAACGTGCCCTGGATCTGAGACTGATCGTGGAGATTACAGGGTCAATGGAAAATGGCCTTCTGGTCCCAGAGGTCAGGCTAATCACACAGTGTGCCTCACTCGGGAAATGAGTACAGATAGAGCAGAAGGGAGATTTTATTCATCTCAGCTCCTCTCCATTTGGGAATTATTTGTTTAAAAAGATAAAATTCCATTTCAGGGGGTATTATGAGATAAAATTCAAGTATAAAAATTGTCTTTATTGCTTCAACAGTTTATTTGTGTTGAGGCTATTTAGAAAAGCATTTTTTTTTGGCTACAAAATGTCACCAAGTTCATTTTTTAGTGAGAAATGCTGAAATTTGAACTCATTACTCCTGAAGGCATTTCGTAGATTTCATCTCTAATGGTGGCTCGTGTTGCAGCAGCAGGCCAGCAGATGACAACAAAATTATCTTGTCTTTCTCCTCCAATAAGACAGTTCAGTGTAAATAAATGTCAGAAAACGCACCTGATACAAAAATGTCTTGAGGTCAACAATATCTCTCCTTAGGAATTCAGCACTCAGGCAAATATTTCAATTGCCCTCAAAATGTTTTTTTTTAAACTATTTCTTTCAAACTTTTGACAACTTCTGAAAGAGATAGATGTATCTTTCAAACATTCTCCATCTACTTATTCACATTAAGCTAAAACTATGCCATTTGTACAGCTTTCAGGGGAGATTTGCAACAGGTCTGAAAAGGATTTGAATTTCTTACTTGGACTTTTGACAACTTCCTATGAAGAATATATTGTCCAGGTTATGTGACTTAGTAGCCTAAAACTTCAAAGGGCTTTGCTTAGCCAAATTACTTAAATAGCCTCTATAAGTCTTTTTATAATTGTAGTTCTTAAAAGGAGATTAAGAAAAAATTTTCAACATTCTTTTTAGCATCCAGTTCCACCCACCAGTTGATACATCCATATTTTCTAAATGTAGATCTCTTTTGGCCACAATATAAAAATATTTTTACTTTTTAAATTTTTCCCCAAAATTCATTTTTAAATTCCAGGCAAAGAAACATGTTTCAGACTTAAGGGTTTTTAGAATTTTTTGAGCAGGGTTGTACTTTTCCAAAATTGCATTTTTATCCTCTGAGATTTTAAACACCTTCCATTTAAAAGTTTTTCTTAAGTGTGTCCTGGATATGTCTAATGAATAGTCCTTGAAAACAGAGTCACCTTATTTATAAATTCAATTCTCTTTCCATTCATACGAGAAACTTTATCCTTCCTCAGGGCATGTATTTAATAACCATTAATGAAATCTGAAATTATATATGAGCACTGAGACATGAATTTGCTACTCATTTTTTTTTACAGTGGAAATTTCATAAGCATTTTGGCATGGGAACACAGCAGACATTTAAGGCAGATGGAATAATACAGTTGGCCACAATGGCTCCGAAGGAATCATAACAGTTTATAATCAATAATTTGCTTACTAGGGAAGACAGTGTTTCAGCCAAACCAGCAAGTATACTATTCACCCTCCCAGTTCACCAGCTACCGCCACCGTTCTGCAATCTTGTGATTCCCACAGATGTTACATGTGGAGGCTGGGGGGCTCAGCGCTCATTTGTTCTGTCTTTTAAGATTTCTGTTTCCACCCTCTCCGCCCCACCACATGTCCTTTTCCCATTTCCCCTTGAAACCGCAAAAACTATTTGAGCAAACAGGGGCAACAGAGGCCAGATTCAGCCGGCATCCGCAGGAAGAGGCGGGACTTACACAGGGGGAGGGTCCATTCCAAATGGCCTAGGTCAGAGACGCCAGATGAAAGGGGACCTGTGGGGGCAGGTAGGGGCACGGCCTTTGGAAGTTCGGATGTATTTTGATTGGACTTGTTAGAGCAAAGATCTTGCAGAATTTTCTTTTGAAAAGAAAATGGGGATAACTGTAATGGACACGAGATTCTGAAAGGTGAGATTAGGAAGAAAACGGCAGCAAAACATTTAATGGGCTATGCTACCAAACAGTGTCCCCACTTGGGTGTCAGTTTCCCTGTAGAGGGTGAGAAATCTGGGTGCCCATGAGGCCAAAGAGGAAGGCATATGGGCAACTGGCCTCTGTCTCCTCTTACAGCTTTCTAGGTAAAGGGACTATGTGGGGAGCAGATTGACAATGCTTTCTACGAGGTAGATAGCCCTGCATTTTCTCATTTGATCTTCTTAACAGCTCTGTGGCACAGTGATTATGATTATCCCATTGCTAGGTGCCAGCCTGAGGCACAGGGACTCTGGGTAGACTGTTTCCAAATTCGACTGCTATGCGAGAAGGACAGAGAGGGCAAATGCTGACAGCTGGTCAACCATGGGGCCTGAAATTCCCTTTTTATGTTGAGGAAGAAAGACCCTTGTTTTCAGTGAAAAAAATTGTCTGAGAGAAACCATGTACCCTGCTTTGACACTTTATAGTTTTCTGCTGAAGTGACAACATCACAAGCAAGCGTGACTGTGATGCTGAGGACACAACCTCATGACCAGCCCCCATCCTGAATCACTGACATTTCCCCTCAGCAAATGTGTGTTCACAAATACCCTTCTAAATAAAGACTCACACTTCATCAGCTGTCTTGGATAACTCTAGTCAGTCCAACAGCACATGTAGGCCTGTAATTTCAAGTCTTCATGGTTAACACATCTGAAGATGGCCATGGATTGGAGACTGTTACTGGGTTACTCAGCAACCAGGTCCTGACATTGCCGACCATGAAGTTATGATGGCAGCTTAGAATCAGTGGTAGGTAGTGGCTAGTAGGGACCCGGAGTGACCTATACCACCCAGCTCCTGGGGATTCACACAGGTGCTTGCTGAAAATGGAGATTTGTGGGTCCATCCTCAGATCAGTGAGATCTGAATCTCTGGGGTGTGATCTGGAAATGTGTATTTGTAAATAGTGAGTCAGATGCCCAATCTGCTTTGTGAACCAATGAGTAGAATGTTGCTTCAGAAAAGACCTTGGCAAAATAGCCAGTTTATCTTCAGTCATCTCGGTTTGGCCATCCTTGTTCCTAACAACACCGCTCTTTTCTCTTCAAAGTCAGTACCAACTGTAATGTGCCCACACATCATCTTCTTAAAATGCAGACTTTGACTCAGCATATCCGAGACAGGGCCTGAGATCCTGCATTTCTGCCAAGCTCTCAGGAGATGCCACTGCTGCTGGCATGGACCACACCTTAAGTAGCGAGGTCATGGTCTACTCCTCAGGCTCATTTCTTTCTAGTGATGACATCTCTGCTCGGACCCTTTGTCCTTCCTCTTTCACATAATGGCTGCAATTGATCAGTGTCCCATGGAGACAAAGCTCTTTCAGGTTTAGTCAAATATTGAGGAAGGTCCCCTGTGATGGATATTTCAGAAAAGATGAAAGAGAGGTTGGGGAAATAGTGGACTATTGGCAGAGGCATTTCTGGCAGTGAAGATATACAAAATGCCCCACATTACATAGGGCAGAACAAGGCTAGCCCTGGAAACTTCCAGAAATAATCTGCTCTGCAAAAATGAAATATATGCATGATCCAAGAGCTGACTGCAGAGGAACAGTAGAAAGAAGGGACCCTTGCAATAGCAGCAGCAAACACTGGCCTGCCTTATGACAACAAACACCCAAGTGTGTCCCCTACCACCCCCTATGGTACTGACATGCCCTGTCACAGGCTTCCCTAGAACATGTAATCAATGAAGCTGAAAGTACCGAGGGTCAGACCTCTGCTTAGCTTATAACCCATTATCTACTGCACACTGTTGATGAGGCCATTCTTTGGGGTGACATCACATACATGCTATACAATGACTACCAACACGTGTATAGATAACCTCAAAATTGGTTCTACATCTCCCTGAACCCTACTTTGTTTTCCATTCATTCACTTTATTATAATGATTATAGTTCCCAATAGCTTTCAGGGATGGGTTAATTCATAACAATAAATTACTCAAGTGATAACTACCCAACATTATAGTCAACTCACAAAAATTATGAGAAGAGTTGACTCAATGAAAAGGCATTAATAACCTATAAATATGCATCTATTTATGAACTCAGACATTCTTCTGGGTTGTGCAGGATAGTATATAAATCTTGAGTGCTAGAATATCAACTTGCACAATCTCGACTCGCTTGTTGTTTAATTTCAGATTTCATGAAGTGCACCTAATAAATCAAAGGTGAGTTTTCACATGTAATTGTTTTCTCTCTCATGGGGGAGTGCTATAAATTGAACCTGGACCTGTGTCTTAGCATCAGGCGGCTATATGGGTGGAGGCCAAAGATCAGTAGGACCATTTGAAGGGAGGTCCTGTGGACAACAAGGAGGGGAGAGGCCAGGGGGTGGAAGACACTAGAGCCAGTTGTCAAAGTAATTAATTAGTTCCGGGGACAGCAAGACTGTCTAATAATTTGGGCCACTAGAATCTCATCTCCAGCTTAGTAAATGGATCCCAGGAGCTTAAAGAGATGACATACCCAAGAAAATAGTTCCTCATTTTCCCCTGTAAGATTGAACCTAATGTTTGCAGCTTTGAGTTTTGAAGGAGCGTAGATATTATTTGAAATATTTTAGAGGGTGTGTGCAGATCTTAAATGCATTATCATGGCTTCTCATAAAATAACTCACAGATTTGGGATTCAAAGGAGGGAATACTTAATGGGTCACTTCCAAATACACACAACAGGAAAGTTAATGAGCTATTAATAGAAAGACTTCCATGAAGAAATGAGTTTAAGGCCTAGTGAAAAATTTTAAAACCATGCACAAATTATGATTTTATTTTATTTTTAGCCATATCCCTTGCCTTAATTAGGAAAATTTATACATCAATTAAATGAGGTCAGGGGGTTGTGATTTTTAAAGAGTTGCTCTCCCTTGAAATTCACAAATATTTGAGTTTTGAAACGGGCTGTGAATGTTTTTGAATACTCTGACTCGCAGATTTCTAAAATATACTCATATTCCAACTGCCACTGCATTAACTCTCACTGTCCTCAACTATTATGATGGCTCTTCCTTCCTCTAGTCTCCCTCCATCACGTTCTCCTTTCACCCTGTCCCCAGGCTGACCCCACTAACACCCAGGTGGAGCATCTAACTTCCACGCTCCAAAGACTTCAATGGCTCCCATCCGTCTACTTAGTCAGATACCAATGGCATTGACAGTGCAACCACAGCTCTCTCCCCAAGCCCTTTCTTCCCTCTTTCCATCACCTGTTGCCCTCTCCATAGCAACTCCCATTATTTTTATTTAGTAATTTATGACTTGTCTGTAAAGTGATGGAAAAATTATTACCTTTGTAGCTCATATCAGAATTCTCCTTAGAGAAGTATTTTTAATAAGCCACATAGGATGGACAGTGAAATCTAAAAGGCCTGTTCAAGCAACAAAAATCAATTTCTAAACCACTGGATATGAGACAAGTGGAGAAATATTGGATTGTTGGGAAAGTCATGATGCATTTTTGCAATGGAAAACATAGAAAAATACGTCATGACTTTTCTGACAACCCAATAGGTTTTGCCCCTAAATGAAGGGGAGATCATTGTTCTGCCTCATACAAGAAGAGAAATTTGGATTCTCAAAGAACTCTGTAATGGAAGAGAGCGCATGTAGCTAGAAAGATGGTAGAAGTCTGTGCAATTTGACAAACCAAAACCTTCAGAAAAGATTCCTAAACTCAGGAATGTGCATTTAGGTGTGTGATAATTTTGTTTGGATGGAAACTGAAGGGGCAGAATTTCAGGCAAAAACCAAAGAGGCAATGGTCAAGTGTGCAGGATCCAGGAAGCTGAACAGCCTAGAAATGGTAACCCATCAGGAATTCCCAGAAACCTTGGCTTTGGGTTTCCACAAGCTTAAAAGTTGGTTGTGCACATGGCCATGGGGTAGCAATCAATCATACTGAGATCTCAGGGGACACAATGGCCCTCAGTGACAACTATTTAGATAGTTTCAGAAAAGAAAAATACTAAGGCTGCTGTATATTTTGTGTTCTAGCTACCCATATATCTGGTGTGCTAGCCACAGTCCCCATTGCCTCTTTGGCTCTTCCCAAGCATACCCTGCACTGTCCTACCACCCTGACTCTGTGAGTATAATTCTCTCTGCTCAGGAGCACCTCCTGGCTCTGCTCTGCCTGGAGAACATCAAGGGTCAGATCAAATATTATCTCTTTTCTTTCTCCTTCCCTGGCCTCCTCCCAGATGTAAATCATTGCTTCTTCCTCTGGGGTTTCACTGCTCTGTTGGTCCATGTCTCTGGTTGTGTTTCAGTGGACAGACTGTGAACTGCATAGGAACAACAGTTGTGTTTTATTCCTCTGACCTCAGTGTAAACATACAGAAGATGCTTAGTACATTAATTGACAGACTAAACCTTGGCTTCAACTCTCTTCTTTAGACCTGTAGAAATGGCCTTTGTCACAGCACCAATTCCTCTCTTGCTCTCTAGGAAAATATGAATCATTCTTCCATACATTCTCAAGCTCTCTAGAGGGTATACTTGTCAAAAGATGGGATCTTCCCAGTACTGCTGTAAACACATAGGGTAAACTTCATTTGCACCCCTCCCCAAAGTGATGCTTAGATTTAAACTGACAAGTGGCGGAGTCAGGGCCAGGACCTCATCTTTGTGATGCTTCTGTCCAGCCCTTTTCATTTTGCCATTTACATTTAACTTAGTGAAAACCAGGAATTCTTTGTCACTAAAAATAAGTCCATTTGGAGGCTGGAACAACTGGGCAATTGCAGCAACTTGCTTCCATGCGTCAGGTGGTACAACGGGGGTGACCTCTGTCAGTAATGCCACTCGACAACAGGTCACCACTCTGCAGTCGCCTCATGTCCCCTTTCCTCCATCCTGGACAGGCCACTTTCTGTGGGGCTTAGTTAACAAAGGGGGTGAGGAGAAGCTGTTCCAATGAACTTCTTCCCTCCGCCATGTGTGAGGACATATGACTCTTCCCCACTCAGGATTAATAATATCAACATTCATTAACTACTCTGTGTCAGGCACTGTGCTAAAGGCTTTACATGCATTTTCTCATCTGATTGTTACCTGGATCTTTAGAAGGTGGGAAACCAGGACTCAGGGAACTCGGGAACTGGAGACAGGTGTTCAGATGATCTAGGAGCTTCGTTCTCTGGTCTCTGCATGCCTTTGCTCATCAGTGTCATTCTCTTTCTCAGTAGAGCAGCTTTAGCCATGTGATGGAAGTGTGATTGCCAGCACCCTTGCCAGCCTCACCACTGGAAAAAAAGGGTTTGCCCTGGACAAATGTGAACCCGCACCCTGATCTAGCTTTTAAAATCCCAATGGCAGGATTCTGGTCAGCGTGGTTTGAGTTTTTGCCCAAATCCTTGGGCCAATTACTGTAGCTGAGGTGGGAATGGTTTGGGGGGTGTTAGTATTCGTATTTGTAACCCTCGCTAGAGCCTATGTTGGCTGGGGATTTCCCCAAAATAAGACAGGGGGGTCTATTAGTAGAAGAAAAAGGGGAAGTGATGGTGGGCTGAAAACAAACATGCATGGAAGTTATATTATCATGTCCCTGTTAAATGCAATGAGAACTCCAAGGCTTAAGGAATTTATGTAACTTTCCCAAGGTCACCAGGCGGAAGGACCAGAATTTCAACCCAGGTTAGCCAGAGCCCAGAGGCTACACTCCAAACTTCTGGGCTCTGCTGACCATGCCAGCTGCATAATATGCCTGTTTTATGGCTTTTGGGAGCTAGTTAGCTCAGGGCTAAAGTCCCTTTCTCCTTTCGATGGGGCTGATCAAGTCAGAAGTATGGGTTGGCTCATCGAGTCCTGATAAATGAGATCACAGGACCCAGGTCTTTTAAAGAAGGGTTATGGGCTACCAGGTGAGCGTGTGGCAGAGTGTGAATCCATCCTAACCCCATCCACCTTCATTACTAGTAGAAAATAACACAGAGCATACCTTTTCCCACACGGCGCCTGTAGTAGCATCTCAGTATGAGAAGGCCCTCAGGCTTTCATTTCCCTTTCCAGATCTTCTTACATTTTCCCTAACAAGACTCCCTTCCTTTTCATTTTCCCCACAGCAATGGCCCCTGCTGGGCTGAGAGGCAGAGCTATCATGGCTGATGTTATCACAGCTCACACCCCCTCTGGCCATTATTAAGTAGCAGCCTGTGTTCAGTTGCATGTTTCTTAGCAACCACCATACATCATGTCCTCTCCTTTCATTTGCGTTTTCCTTCTCTAACCTAGGGGGCAAATTTAGTAAGAATTGAACCCCTGCCTTCTCAGATTTCTAAGCCATGGAAACCAGAAAATTGACAATGATTGCATTTTCAGTCTCTCGAAATGATGACCAATTTCATGGGCTGGAGGGGTTGGGGGAAGCAGGATCCTTTTCTTGCATGTTGGCAATGGCTTTGCCAAGGACGTGTGATTTATAGCATGTGTAAACTCATCTTCAGGGAAATTGATTTAAGCTGAGATTCTTCATAAGATTAAACATGTCTACTGCGTTGTAACTCGCTGAAGTGCTAGACGTGCATTTAAGCCTAAACATTTCAAAACATGAAGACTGCTTTCTTACAAGTTTCTATCAGTAACAGCCAGTTTCTGCAGCCTATTCCTTTTTGTATGCTATGCACTCACTATGGCTCTGTTTGGGAGGAAGCCTCCCAAGACAGATGCTTCATTTCTTACAGCCAGCCAACTGCTTGTTCCTACTCCGTGTACATGTGAATAAATAACTCCACACACCCCGCCCCAAACACAGTTGTTAGGATCCTGGAACGTGGAACAAAGACTAGGATCCTTTCTCTCACAAAGCTTGGAATCTTGGCTTTAATTGTATTAATCTGGTTTTGTTTGTTTACTTTTAGTTTGCATTTTTAATGCTGCTGTTTCATATTTGTCTTTGGCTTATGTGTTCTTCTCCCATCATCACCACATCTCCGTAATTTAATCTCATTCTTTGTTGTTGTTCTCAGATGTAGCCATTCCGGTTGTTCATACCTACACACATTTGGGAAGCCGTGAAATAGTTTATCAGACAGTGTTCCCCACACAGATCCTGAAACAGTCACCAGCCCTAGACTCAGCCGCTGTAATGCATCATGTTCCTTCTAAGCCACAGTGGTATTCTTCTGTCTAGACACAGTCTGTTCTCTAGAACAGATGACTGTAATTGAATATGTCAGTTTGCAAGGAAGACTTGCTTCTAATAAGCTTTTAATTCCGAGTAACAAAATTTAGAAAAATGCAAAGCCAGTATATTGTTTAAAGGAAGCCTTTTGGAATGGATGTTTTGGCTTGGCAATACTAAACTGTTGTATAACCTTTCCCCTGAACGTAATCTGAAAGGACCAAAAAAGTCAAGTTCACCTCATTTGTTTGAATGTCCCCAATAGGCTTATCTGTAGACCAAATATTCAAACACACTCCGTTTTAGTTCATTTGATAGGTTGGAGTTAATGCATTAGTCATAGAGATTGCCAAAATCAACCAATTGTTCCAATGACTAGAGATTTGAAATGCCACAGGGCCACTTATGTTAGGGTGGGGACATGAAAATCTCATAGAATTGTGAAGAAAATGAGTCTAATTTTTCTACTGAGAATAATTTGTAATTATTTGAAGAAATCAAGAAGTCAGGGATAAAGTATCTTGCCCTCTGGCTGTTTAAACCACAAGCAATTTGTCTTTCATCATTTAAAGTGTTTTTAAGGTACTAACAAAGAAAAGCCCTAATAAGGTATTGTAGAAAAATTCTCTTTCTTTGCTATTTGAGAAATAGTAGTTCAGTTGGTTGTTAGAAGGACTAAATTTTACCTTCCGCAATAAGTACACAGTGCCTTTGGCAGGTCAATGGTCCAAATATACAGAAAGGGGATTTTTCTTAATGCAGTGTGTTTTCATGAACACCCTTCCATTGGGCCTTTCCTCCTCAAACTCCCTTTATTCCATCTTCTCACTTTCTGGCCACAATCTTGAATGCCATGTAAAATGATTACTTTAGCATTAATCTTTCATTGCTATTAAAATGCAGTTCTGGAAGGGGGGGAGATAAAATATGGTAATCGCGTATCAGTTTTTACAACTTTAAATGCCAGAGTTTCAGGCTGTCACCTGAGATGAGAAACTAATAATGAATACAGAAGAGAAGGAGAAAATGAAGACGTTGGGCCACAAAGAGAGATTGGGTTACAGAGGGTCTGTGGTAGTAGCATTAACAAAAAAGAGGAAAAAGGAACTAAGTTAGAAGACTGAGCCCTCAATATCAAGTTCATCTTACTTTAAGATGTTTCCTAGGTTTGCTTATTCCTACTGATTTGTGTTACCAAGAGCTTTATAGAAATGTAACATGTTTTTTATTCCCTTGAATATAGCTACTTTTAGCCACTTATTCCTCCAGATATTCAGTCAGTGGTCACCTTGAGTATCATTTATTCATGAACTAATTTTCCTAGAAAGATGAAGCATCTAAATGAAATGTCACAGGGCCGGCCGAGTGGCGCGATGGTTAAGAACTGGCTTGGGANNNACACACACACACACACACACAGTATAAATACAATAACTTTATACATGTACTTCCTCAAAAATACATATATATGTACAAACTATATCTGAGTATGAACCTATATTGTACACATATATGTACAAATCCTCTAAAACCTGTGGTTGTATAGAAATGCCTGATTATATAAAGAAACTTATCACGAACCATGGCTAGGATGAAAGAATGAGAAATTTGGGGTTTCCGATTTTACTTAAAGATACTATGCCACTCTTGCTTTATGTTTAAACTAGGTTTGAGTAGTTTCATAAAAAAAGATATCATAAGGAGCTCAAAGAATCCTTTACTGGCAAGGAAAGGAGGGCCGCCCTGGCCAAAGCAAAACCCCAATTCGTAAATTTGACTTTCTCAGTCTACATGGTAGCATGTCTCTTCTACTTTCTGCTGCATACCCAGGGATGGAAGAGGGCCTGGTGAGCTTCAGAAAGACATCCCGCCTCCACCATCAAGCTCCAGCACGTGCAAATAGCCATATCTTTGATTATCTTTCAATGGGGGTAGGGGACGTTGGAGTCTTGAACAAAAAAAATGTGTCTTACGAACATCAGGGGCAACATGTTTCTCTGCTCTTTCCATTTTGAAGTGTTACTTTAAAAACAACTCCTCCCACCCACCGCCCCTGATTTCAAACTTGGTGTGAGAACAGTAATTAAAGACAAGAATTTTAGATTAAGGATATCATAGCTAACCCGTGACAACTGATTTTCATTAATTTACAGTATTTATTCTGTGTTAGAAATTAGAAAGAGGGCTGGCCGAGTGGTGCGTTGGTTAAGAGCTGGCTTGGGATGCCAGAGGGCCCCAGTTCGGATCCCACATATGCGGGCCAGTTACACTTCCCTCTACAGCTAAGATGCTGAACATCAGCTCAACCTGGAGCTGGGTTGCCTTGAGTCGCTGGCGACGGCGTAGGCTGCAGCCCCTGCTGCAGTGGTTTGCCATGGGCTACCATGTGTAGCCAGCAGCCAGCGTGAGCGGCCAGCGGCCACTGTGAGCGGCCGTCCAGAAGCCAGCGACTCATGTGCCTCGCCCGGGAAGAGCGCAATGATGGTGCCAGCTTGGGCCAGTGAAGCAACGTCCTCCTCCACAACTAGACTGAAGAACAAAAGGACAGCAACTTGTCTGTTCCCCTTCCCCCAATTCCCCAGCACTGTTCCCTTCCCCCCAGTTCCCCAATAAAAATCTTTTTAAAAAAATAAATAAATGAAATGTCACATATTATTTTTCTTTTTACATCCCCTATTCTTCTTGAGACATGGTTTTACATGATTCATTTCACAAGTTGTTCACTTAGTAGAATGTCTTCCCACCTCCAGCAGTGGAATCAATCTTCTATTCACTTTTATGTTTTTTATTAAATTTATTGGGGGTGACATTTGATAGTAAAATTATATAGGTTTCAAGTGTACAATTCTCGAAGACATCATCTGTGTATTACATTGTGTGTTCACCACCCGAAGTCAGTTCTCCTTCTCTCACCACATATTTGATCCCCTTTACCTTTTTCTACCTCTCCTCCTGCCCCCTTTCACTCTGGTAACCACCATACTGTTGTCTGTGTCTATCAGTCTCTGTTTGTTTTGTTTTTTTGTTGCTTTCAGTTTTATATTCTACATATATCCTACATATGTGAAATCATATGGTTCTTGACTTTTTCCATCTGACTTATTTCGCTTAGCTATTCTTAGCTTATTTCGCTTAGGTATTCTCAAGACTCATCCATGTTGTCGCAAATGGCAATATTTCACCTTTTCTTATGGCAGAGTAGTATTCCATTGCGTATATATATCACATCTTCTTTATCCAATCATCTATCAAAGGACATTTCAGTTGTTTCCATGCCTTGGCCACTGAGAATAATACTGCAGTGAACATGGGGGGTATGAACATCTTTACAACTAATATTTTATGGTGTTCCTGTGCAAGCTCAGAAAATTATCTCCGTCCTCCAGAGGACAGACTTGGAATAACTACCTTTCTCTAGATTCTTAATAGCTGTAAAAGGAACCAAGATTGTTTTGAAAGGCTGAAATCTCTTTTTCAACCTAAGAAGAAAAGAATGTCTTGGGAAAAAATAAGAACTGAAAAGAAAGCATGTCCTTGTCCTACCTTGTTATCACTTACGTTAGTTCAGGGTTCAGCCGAGAGCCCAGCTTTGATCTACACATCCTGTCTGCACACAGATCCCTAGCATGTAAGTTTCTCACCATCTCAAAACATTTTCAGAATTCCTCTCAGTGTTGCAATTGGTAGTCTTAATTTATTTCCAAAGTCTATAGTTCCTCCTTAAATCAAATGTTGGTATCATGAAATGCTTCATATTCTAATATCCTATCAGCAAAATCCTAGCTTTAGAAGTCCAAGGTTATCTTCTAGAGTTTAGAAATTTGGAGGTATTCAAGCAAAAATGATGTTGACAAAGCACAGATACTTTTTCATAGAGTCACAACGAACATTTTTCCTTTTTCATGCATTTCCTCCAAGCTGAGCTTCGTCAGTTGCTAATATGCTTGCTTTCACATCTCACCCTTGATTTCGGATCATTTTGCCCAAATCTCAAAAATGGTTAGGAAATATTTCTTTAGATGTCTTTGACTAAGCTTTCACATAAGTTACTTTCTGGCGAAGTTCTTAATCGCTTCTTTCAAAATGCCTGATTCTCTTAGATCAAGCCCACAAAACAAGAGTCCACAAACAAAATCCTAGACTGACTGCAACACTGAAGGAAAGGGTTATAATCCATGCCTTGAGATAATAATACTAAAAATAATAAGTGTAGGTCGGGGCATTTTCTGTGCTAAGAACTTTACATATATGGATTTATTTAATCCTCACAACTCGATGAAGAAAATATTATTAAACCCATTCTCAAGTTAGGAAAACTAAGGTTGAGAAAACAAAGAAACTTGCCCACGGATATATGGCTAGTAAATGATGGACCCAGAATTTGATTCCAGGAGCCAGTAATTAATCACTGTACTATATTTCTTTCCCCTTTTCATTAACCTCTGTAAGTTCTCTGGGCACAAATGAAGGTCAAAAAGGTCAATTTACTTTTTAACGATCATATGGCATTGGAGAAGGCACCTCTAGTGGAGTGAGAAAAGCATAGAACTTGAAAATCAGAAGCCCCGATACCAGTCCCTGGCTGGGCCTTCACTTCTCGAGTTTCCTTGTCTCTAAAATGCCATCAATAATTCCTACCTCATAGCAATGTTGGGAGCGTCCTATTGAATGTGTAGCCGATGTGTAAAGTCTGAAGTGCTGTGTAAACGTAAGGTAACATCTATCCATGTAGTGGATTTTTTCCATGTATCTTTCCCCCATATGCCTTATAGCATCCCAGTTATCAAAAATAAGAAAGAAAAAAAAGTGATGGTGGTGCGATCCTAAAATATCTTTAACTTATGTGCCAAAGGTACAGGAAATTTCTTTTCAAGCATGTAAGCACTTGTATAAACATTTTCTAGATCTAGACATCTTATTGGGTTGCAGTTTAGAGCCCTCTCTGACAGGAGGTCAGTGCCCACACGTGGGGCATGAAAGTATTCAGAACAGGCGCAGCCTATCCTCTAAGGTCTAGCCTCTGACATTCTTCCGTGAGGTTTAGAATACTGCGGCTACCTTCTCAACTAAGAGAGTCTGCATTTTAGGCGGAGGGGTCAGCACATGCCCATTCAATGTGAATAGGTTTTCTGTTTCTCCAGGGTCCGAATACTCCGCCCCACTTATTGTTTCTAATCTTCGTTTTATGTTATCACTCTTCCGCTCATCCATTTCCATAACTTTATCCTTCTATGTGCGGCCTTCACATTCCCCTCGCCCCCCTGGCACTTCATAGAGTGCCACAGAGACATACTTAAATCATTCCAAAGTCCATATAGTGCTCTGGTATTCTCTGAGAATATTTGATGGGAATTACAACATTTTAGCTTAATCATTTTGTTCCATTTCCAAGTTTCCTATGCTAGTTCCTTCTGAAGGCAGGTAGGAAGGATCTCACAAAATGATGAGGCTTTATGATAGAGTTTTTCATTGGACCGGAGAGCAGGCTCTTAACTGGATACATGGGCCCATGTTTTTAAATCAATGCCAGAAAAATCATAGTTAGATGGACTCCTGGAGGCTATTTATTGTCACTTCCCATCCACCACAACTACAGGAAGGCATAATGTAGCTCCTGTTGGGCCATTTTCAAGGACAGGGACTCTATGCCACCCACACACAGGAACAGGATGTCTAATTGTGCATTCCATCTCCTCAGCTGCCCCTCCCCAATCCTATTTCTGTTCCCTGGATCTTCACTCACTTTATCCAATCAATTCACACCCTTCCCAACACATACCAGGTTTTCTGCTATTTGAAGAAGCACATTGCTTTTTTGCCTGACAAAATATTGCTTGAACCAAAAGGGATGCTAGAATTAATAGCAAAATAAAATAAGGCAAAACAAACAAACAAACTGGCATGTGGGACAAAAGGTTAGGAAATTTTTTGCATTTAGCAAAAGAATGCTATACTGTGAAGGTGTATCCTAATATTTGCCATTAATCAACAGATATACTTGTAAAAAGGGAGGATGTGAAAGTGGAATTAGTCAGTGAAAATAAGTTAGCAAAAAAACTTAGGGAGGGGAAACAGACCTGAAACTAGAATTGCCAGGCCAAATACACGATGCCCAGTTCAATTTGTGTTTCAGACAAATAACTTCCTAGTGCCAGTATACCCCAAATATTTGTCTTTCTCTGCCACTCTGTGTCTTTCTTCTCCTTTCCCACTTTACCCCCTTTTCCAGAATGTCCTGTCATTCCCTCTCTCTGCATGGGATATACTTATCCTAAAAAAATGGATTATTTCTACTAAAGCGTTATTCATGATTTATCTGAAATTAATATAAGAAAATTGTATGTTTATATCCCCTGACTTCCTGGAGTAGGAAGGTTCCAGACAAAGTGTCCTGATACCAGAGCCATTGTCATTTGCTTTTTGGGTCTGAGTTCTACTGCTTTCTGGGCAGGGCCCCCTCTGTTTACCAGTGGGAGATGGTGTGACTGGAATAATCTGCCCTTGACCTTGTGAAAGGCAGTAAGAGCTGCTGTGGGTGGTTCTATTAAGGGTGACAACTTCTGCTTCCCACTCCAGCCCCCTCTGGCTTTACTGTAGCTTTTCCTGTTATGTGTATGCTCTTCTTCTTCTGAGCCTAAATGGGGGAAGGGAAAGATAATGCCCCATGTAACTCACAAGGCAGCAAGAAGGCTGGAGCAATGATATCTACATTTGCTCTGAGACCAGGTGATTCCAGAGGCTGCCTGAGCTCCTTGAACTTGGCCCTCTGAGATTTGCATTTCATGAGAGAAGCAGCCTCAGGGAGACATCGCAGGGCTGTCTGACGGCACAGCTGGGCTATCCCGATACTGCTCCTAGCTGCTGCCCTGGCCAGCAGCTTAGCTGCCAGCTCGGTCCCCACAGACTGCACAGCCTCCCATTTGCTCCTTTTCTATCCTTCCATGTGTCTCTCTGCCAGTCTTCACCTCTCCTCCCCTTTTGCTTTCTATCTCCTTCTTTTAGAGTAGCCTTGTCCCTCCATCTCTCCCTTGATTTTATTTATTTTTATTTTTTTTAGAAACTTTATTGGGGAACAGTGTGTTTTTTCCAGGACCCATCAGCTCCAAGTCAAGTTGTTGTCCTGAATCTAGTTGTGGAGGGCACAGCTCCATGGCCCATGTGGGAATCGAACTGGCAACCCTGGTGTTATGAGCCTGTGCTCTAACCACCTGAGCTAACCGGCCACCGCCCCCTTCCTTCAGTTTTATTTCTGTCTCTCTGTAGTCTCTGCCAGTCTGTCTCTCCCAGTCCCTTTCTACTTTTGCTCTCGTGCACCCTTCCCACCCCATCTGTTTGTCAAGCTTTTCCCTCTTTTTTTCTCCAGCGCGCACCTTCCTCCCTCCGCTCTGATGCTCCCCTGCACTCCATTACTCCTTTCCTCCTCCTTTCTTCTTTCCCATCCTGCCCCTCTTCTTTGTCCCT
Organism: Hipposideros armiger; assembly: GCF_001890085.2. NCBI lineage: Eukaryota > Metazoa > Chordata > Mammalia > Chiroptera > Hipposideridae > Hipposideros > Hipposideros armiger. Next base: position 2,187,301 of record NW_017731505.1, read on the forward strand.
TCCTTCCACCCTTGCCCACTTTTATTCTTTCTCCCTCTTTCCATCTGTCTCGTGCATTCCCATTGGTGTCACAACAGAGGCGGCATTTCTGAGACTGTGGCAGGGACCTCCTGGGATGTTTGTCCTGCCAGGCTCTGCCATTGGCCACAGCAACACATTCAAGATGGGGTTGGCCCAAATCTACATGCCAAGCCTGCTTAATTGGGCGGCAAAATCCATCCAGAGGGCCTTTGCTAAAACAAAGTGCAGTCTTTTCTGGCGACTTTTGAACATTGAGAGGGTCTCATTTACAAGGGCCCTGGTGTGTGTGTGTGTGTGTGTGTGTGTGTGTGTGTGTGTGTTTGTGTGTGTGTGTGTGTGTTGCATTTGCTCATTTCTACAGAAACCAGTTTTGCAAGAATTATGAGAAAATCCATCAAATCACTCTTATCCTTGGAGCTTATGTTTGTTCCTAAGCATATTTTTGAAAGGATCAAAATTAAGTTTTCATAAGCTCTTTTCAACTTCTTGGTTGAGAATGAAAAGCAACATTCTAAGACTCTTTATTTCCCAAATCTGGAGAGAAAATGCAGAGACTATTTGGAAATAAGAGCGTGCATATGTATTTGTGTGAGAATACACACACACACACACACACACACAGTATAAATACAATAACTTTATACATGTACTTCCTCAAAAATACATATATATGTACAAACTATATCTGAGTATGAACCTATATTGTACACATATATGTACAAATCCTCTAAAACCTGTGGTTGTATAGAAATGCCTGATTATATAAAGAAACTTATCACGAACCATGGCTAGGATGAAAGAATGAGAAATTTGGGGTTTCCGATTTTACTTAAAGATACTATGCCACTCTTGCTTTATGTTTAAACTAGGTTTGAGTAGTTTCATAAAAAAAGATATCATAAGGAGCTCAAAGAATCCTTTACTGGCAAGGAAAGGAGGGCCGCCCTGGCCAAAGCAAAACCCCAATTCGTAAATTTGACTTTCTCAGTCTACATGGTAGCATGTCTCTTCTACTTTCTGCTGCATACCCAGGGATGGAAGAGGGCCTGGTGAGCTTCAGAAAGACATCCCGCCTCCACCATCAAGCTCCAGCACGTGCAAATAGCCATATCTTTGATTATCTTTCAATGGGGGTAGGGGACGTTGGAGTCTTGAACAAAAAAAATGTGTCTTACGAACATCAGGGGCAACATGTTTCTCTGCTCTTTCCATTTTGAAGTGTTACTTTAAAAACAACTCCTCCCACCCACCGCCCCTGATTTCAAACTTGGTGTGAGAACAGTAATTAAAGACAAGAATTTTAGATTAAGGATATCATAGCTAACCCGTGACAACTGATTTTCATTAATTTACAGTATTTATTCTGTGTTAGAAATTAGAAAGAGGGCTGGCCGAGTGGTGCGTTGGTTAAGAGCTGGCTTGGGATGCCAGAGGGCCCCAGTTCGGATCCCACATATGCGGGCCAGTTACACTTCCCTCTACAGCTAAGATGCTGAACATCAGCTCAACCTGGAGCTGGGTTGCCTTGAGTCGCTGGCGACGGCGTAGGCTGCAGCCCCTGCTGCAGTGGTTTGCCATGGGCTACCATGTGTAGCCAGCAGCCAGCGTGAGCGGCCAGCGGCCACTGTGAGCGGCCGTCCAGAAGCCAGCGACTCATGTGCCTCGCCCGGGAAGAGCGCAATGATGGTGCCAGCTTGGGCCAGTGAAGCAACGTCCTCCTCCACAACTAGACCGAAGAACAAAAAGACAGCAACTTGTCTGTTCCCCTTTCCCCAATTCCCCAGCACTGTTCCCATCCCCCCAATTCCCCAATAAAAATCTTAAAAAAAAAGAAGTTAGAAAGATATTTGAAGCTCACACACCCTGGCAGCGTACCTCGAAACTTCTAAATGAGCATATAGAATTATATGCAGGCATTCCCTGTGTTTAAAGGCAGAGTGGTTTGAAGAATAAGACATTTAAAGAGAACTTCAACTTGATATTCACCTATACATAAAATTCAACAAACATTCCCTAACCTTGTTCATAGAGAACAGATGATGCGTGCTCTTTGAGGGTAGGAAAAAGGCATACAGCACGAACACCAAGACCAATGAAGATAGAAACCACGTTGTAATTAGCACTACTACTTTAGTGTGTAGTGTTTGTGTTTGAGAATGCCTACCACATCTCATGGACTCTTGGTGGAGAACAGAGGGGAACAGATACCAAACAGAAGTGGCCTATTGATTAGCAGTTGACCCCTGAGCTTACTGTGTTGGGCTTCAAATAAGCAGGTAGTGACTGACAAGCCACCACTATGAGAAAGATGTGGCCATAGCTACCTCTGAGCTCAGGAGAGCACAGGGTCTAGGAATCGCCAAAACTTGTTCATTAGGGGTAAAACTGACATAAGATGAAATGCACAAATTAGAAGAAGGGCATGATTTAATGAGTTTTAATCAACCTAGTCGTATATGCCCATATAAGCACAACTCCTACCACTAGAACATGGTTACCATGCCAGGAATTCAGCCCTTCCCATAGGCACTCTTCTCGTCTTCACTACCGTATAAGTTAAACCATGCCTTCTGTCTGGCTTCTTTCATTTGGCATAATGTTTTGAGGCTCATCTACGTTGTTGCCTGCATCAGTTTTGTGTTCCTTTATAAGACCAGGTAGTATTCTGTTGCACAAACCTACTTCAATTTGTTTATCCATTCAGCTTTTTCTCTTTTTTTTAGAAATTTTATTGGGGAATAGAGTGTTTTTCCAGGCCCCACCAGCTCCAAGTCAAGTAGTTGTTTCAATCTAGTTGTGGAGGGCACAGCTCCATGGCCCATTTGAGAATCGAACTGGCAACCGGTGTTATGAGCACTGCGCTCTAACCACCTGAGCTAACTGGCCGCTGCTCAATTCAGCTTTTGATGGCCCTTTGGGTTATATACAGTTTGGAGCTATTATGAATAAAGCTTCTCTAAACATTTATGTGTAAGTCTTTGTGAGGACATGTTTTTTCATTTCCCTTAGGTGAATACCTAAGAGCAGAATTGCTGAGAGCAGTATGGGTTTATGTTTAAATGTACTAGAAACTGCAAGATGATTTTCCAAAGTGCTTGTACCATCTTACACTCTCACCAGTGATGTATGGAGATTCTGGTGGTCGCTTCACATCCTCACCAACATTTGGTGCTGTCAGTCTTTTTAATCTTTACTTTTCCAGTGAGTATGAAATGATATCTCGTGGTTTTAATTTACATTTTCCTGATGACAAATGATGATGTTGAACATTTTTTCCTGTATTGGTAATTCATATATTTTTTTATTGTGAAGTTTCTCTTTACATGTGTCACCCATTTTGGGGGGTTGATTGTCTTTTTATAATTGAATTGTAGGAGCACTTTATATATTCTAAATAGAGTTACTATGTCAGATACATGTGTGTATATTTACATATGCACACACATATGTATAATATTTATCCTAGTCTATAGCTTGCCTTTTCACTTTCTTAATGTCTCTTAATGAGCAGAACTTTTAAATTTAGATGAGACAATTGTTTCTTTTTTATGTTTATTATTTTGGGGATCCCCTCTAAAAAAATATTTTCCTACCCTATGAGTTTGTGAGATGTTTGCCTCTGGTTTTTTTTTTTTTTTTTAGCAGTTTTACAGTGCTAGTTTTCAAGTTTGGGTCTATGATCCATCTTGATTTAATGACTGTGTGTAATGTGAGGTAGAGGTCAAGGTTCATTTTTTTCCATGTGATTTTTTAGTGATTCCAGTACCATTTGTTGAAAAGACTATTTCTTTCCCCCATTTAATTACGTTGGCCCCTTTGTTGAAAATCAACTGACCATGTATATGTGAATATATTCCTGGACTTTATTTTATTTCATTGGTCACAGTCTGTCCTTAAGACAAAAAAGAAACAAAACTGTCCTAACTACTGTAGTTTTACAGTTAGTTTTTAAATAAAGTAGGGTGGGTTCTCCAACTTTGTTATTCTTTTCAAGATTGTTAAGCCATTCCAGTGCCTTAGCATTTTCATATAAATGTTAGAATCAACTTGTCTGTTTCTACAAAACAGCCTTGAGGCTTTTCATAGGAATTGTATTCAATCTATAGATCTATTAGAGGAGAATTGACATCTTAACAATGTTGAATCTCCCAAACCGTAATCATGGCATATCTCACCACTTAGTTCTATCTTTTTAAATTTCTCTCAGCAATATTTTGTAGTTTTCAATCTCAGTCTTTTATATCCTTAGTTAAATCAATTCCCCAGTACTTTATTCTGCTGTGATTATATAAATATATAATTGATTTTATATTCATCTTGCATTCTGTGACATTGTTAAATGTGATTATTAGCTTAAGCAGTTGTTTTATAGACACCTCAGAATTTTTCATGAAGACAATTTTGCAATTTTTGAAAAAAGACAGGTTTACTTCCTTTTAAACTTTTATCTCTTTTATTTACATTTCTTGTTTTACTGCACTGGCTATAATATCCAGTACAACACTGAATATCAGTGGTTCTAGCAGACATCCTTGCCTGTTCCTGATCTTGATTTTTTTCATAATTGCATAATAAAGTATGATGTGAACTGGAGGTTTTCCATTGATGCTTTTTATTAGGTTGATAAAGTTCCCTTCAATTTCTAATTTATAGAGTTTTACATCAAAGAATGGATATTGAATTTAAAAAATTCTTTTCCTGCTTTTATTAAAAAGGAGACATATAGTTTGTCTCCTCTTTGCTATAAATGTGGTAAATCATATTGGTTGATTGATTTTGAATGTTAAACTAACCTTATATTCCTGGTTTTGGTGTACTATATGCTTTTTACATGTTGCTGGATTTGATTTGCTAACATTTAAAAACTTTCCTGTTTTTATGATGGATATCGATTTGTGATTTTCTTTTCTTATACTATATTTGCTTTGTCATATTTTGTTATCAGAAATATGCTGGCTTCATAAAATGAGTTGGGAAAACATTTCTTCCTACTCTATTTTCTGAAAGAGTTCGTGTAAAATCAGCAGTATTTCTTCTTCAAATGTATGATAGCATTCACTAGTAAAACCCTCTGGGTCTGGTTCTTTTGGGGAATACTTTTCATTTCAATTCAGTCTCTTAAATAGTTATGACTAATAAGATTTTCTATTTTATCTTGTATCAGTTTTGGTAGCTTCTGTTTTTCTACACATTTGTCCCTTCCAACTAAGTTGTCAAAATCACTGGCATGAATTCTTTTTATCACCTTATTTCTCTGATGCCTGCAAAATATGTTATATTCCTAGTATAGGCAATTCATGTTTCTCTCTTTTTCCTTGATCAGTGTTGCCAACAGCTTGTCAATTTTATTAATAAGTTCAAAGACTCAACTTTTGGCTTTGTTAAATAGCTATTATTTATTGACTTTCTATTTCATTGTTTACTGCTTTTATCTTTATTTTTCATTCCTTCTATTACTTTGGGTTTAATTTGTTCTTTTTCTATCTGCCTAAGTTGTAAACTTAGATCACTGAATTTAAACTTTTCTTCTTTTATGAACATTGAACTCTACAAATTTCTCTCTAAGCAGTGTTTTAGCTGTGTCTCAGAAGTTTTGATATATTGAGCTTTCTTTTTCATTCAGTTCAAATTTTTTTTTAATTTCCCTTGTGATTTCTTCTTTTGCTCCTGAATTGTTAGCAGCATGTTGTTTGCTTTTCATATACTTGGGGCTTTTAAAAATAACTTATTTTTTGTCTAATTGTTTGATCTGTTACTTAAAACAAAGTGTAAAAAATCTACAACTATGAGCATAGATTCATGTTTTCTTCTTTAGTTCTGGCAGTTTTTCTTCATTTAACATGAAGCTCTGTTATTAAGTACTTACACATTTATTGTTGGTATGTCATCCTGATGATTTGCCCTTTTGTCATTATGAAATGTTCCTATTAGTCTCTGGCAATATTCATTGACCATCTCATCTGACATTAATATAGCCCTGCCAGTTTTTTAATGTTGAGTATTTGCATGGCATATGTTTTTCTATCTTCTTACATTGAAACTATTTGTGTTTTTATACTTCAAGTCCATCTCTTCTAGACAGCATATAATTAGATCTTTAAAAAAAAATCCAGTCTGATACTCTCTCTGCCTTTTAATTGCAGTGCTTGGTCCCTTTATATTTAATGTAATTATTGGCATTGTTTAGATCAGGTCTACTACTCAGCTCTTTGTTTTCTACTTGTCCCCTCTGCTTTAGATGCTTTCTTATATCTTTATTATCTTCTTTTGAGACTAACAGAATAGTTACTAAAAACTACAAATATTCTTTTCATCTCAAATATTTTCGAGATTTGTATTCAATATTTTTCTGCATATCTGGACACTTGAGACATCACATAAATTAAAATTATGTTAATCATATACACATAGCATAAATTTCAACATTATAGGGCAGTCATAGTAATAGAATAATTATTATTCAGATTCTGGTCACACTTAAATTATCTAGATTCCAATAAGATGTGATTTCTTCTCTCAAGTGTCTGCTCTAAAAGGTTGGTTGGTTGGAAACATTTCCAGTCTCCTTGATTTGAGCATCATATACTTTGATTTCATGCTTTCTGAGTAATCATTTTTGAAATTATATCTCAATTTTTATTCCTATTCCACTTGCATTTCCTCATATTCTTCCTGCCTTATATAAAGCATGCAATTTAAATATTCAAAAATCAAGTGAGGTTTGCATTTAAATATGCCCTCTGCCCTCATAACAAATATATGCTAAGCCAACTGTGTTACATTTTGTTCAATAAAAATGTTTTTAAAAATCTTTAGAAACATCTAGGGATTCTAAAGTGCCACTTCTAGAAATAAAAGAATTCCTACTATACAATATTATAATTATTTTAAATAATTCATGTCCAAGTTCTACAACATTTAGAGTAAGTTGTTTTTTGAAATTAACATCTTGAAATGAATAGTTGAGTGATTTAAGGAAAAGTCCATTATTTTGCTAATAATCACAGATACCTTTTCACAAGCTGGTTTGAGATAACATCTGAATGAGGAGGCATCATTATTATAGCTCCATTTGCAAAATTTAAAAGGTAAACACTTAATTTTTAAGTGAAAATTTTTTTTCCTTTTCAGAAAGTCACATGATGACATACACTAGGGTGGACACAATGATTGCTTTAATTTTTCTTCAGTTGATTTTCCCTTTATACTTATGACTTAAGGAAGGATTAGCATTCAGTAGCCAAGATTTAAGAATGTACCGTTGATCCACCCAGGCAGACATGGTTTGGGAATTTAATTTGGTCAGCCGCTGGGTTAGCTGGACAAAGAGAAAGGAAGGTGATAGCATGACTAGTGCTTGTTATTGTTGGAAATGTGACCCTGTACTTTTGAACGGTTCCCAGTTTGTCTGCAGGAGCAAGCCCCTATGACATAGGAGAGCAGTCAGAGGGACAGTGAGTGAACATGGATGACAGAAGTGTCTGTGCCACTCATTCATTAGGGACTCACAAAGGGGCATAGAAATTCTGGGCTTTTGTAGGGATTGAGAACTTCATATCAAGTGTCTGTCGGGTAATTTAATTACATGGGCATGGTAGGAATGACACAGTGGTTACATTAATAAACTGAAGCATTAAAGAATAATAGCCCAGTTATTGCTGAATTATGGGAAACACGCTGCCTATTCATTCCTGGTGATATTAGAAGGGAAAAGGAGGGGCTTCCTACTTTGCACTCGCAATGCATAAAGAAACAGTTTCTTGCCTTTCTAGACCAGTGGAAAACCTGGTACAGTGGAAGGTCCAAAGTTGCACCCAATAGCATAAATCTCGCTTTGTTTAAGATACTTAAAATATCATAAGCTAAGTCTGTTTTTATGGTGCTAAATAAAATTGACTTGACCCAGACATCGTAATGAACACGTGCTGCACAAACATCTCCAAATAGCCTTTCCGACAGATCTCAGTCCTGATAATTCCCATTTGTTGTCCTGGACCTCTTGTTAATAGAATCCATTTATACAATCATAGGCTACTAGGTTGGTAGCTTAAAAGAAGTAGCCTTTTATTTAATAGAAACTAGAGTAATATTTCATCTTCACTCATCCCTTCTGGCAGACTGGAAGAAAATGCCTTTTCCCCCTCCTGTAGGAGCAAGGAAAAAGGCACACACATTTTATTTCATATCATTTTTCAAGAAGGGTTTATTGAACTGTGCCAACACTGTTCCAAGAATGGTGATGTAGAAAGGAGGAAGAGATAAATAAGATGTGACCCTTCATTTCAGATTTTAATAGAGGAATTCATAGCTTAGCAGCTGGCCACCTACTCCCATTAAGCCCATGAAGATGTCTCTGCATAAATTCTCATATTCATCATCTTGTGACCTGAATTTCTTTTTTTTTTAAAGATTGTATTGGGAAATTGGGGGAGGGGAACAGACAAGTTGCTGTCCTTTTGTTCTTCAGTCTAGTTGTGGAGGACATCGCTTCACTGGCCCGTGTTGGTGTTATCATTGTGGTCTTCCTGGGAGAGGCAGTCACTCGCCAGCCATTGGACAGCCACTTATGGCAGTTCATGGCAGTTCATGAAAGCTCATGCCCGCTGCTGGCCAGCCCCACTACAGCCTACACCATCGCCAGCGACTCCCGGCAGCCCAGCTCCAGGTCGAGCTGTTGTTCACCATCTTAGCTGTAGAGGGTGTAGTGTCACTGGCTCATGTGGGATCCGAACCAGGGCCCTGCTGCTCAGGGCTGGCTTCCCAAGCCAACTCCTAACCAATGCGCCACTCGGCCAGCCCCTGACCAGAGTTTCTTGCTGGGTTAAAAAAATATATTGATGGGGCCGGCTGAGTGGCTCAGTTGGTTAAGAGCTCGCTCAAGAGTTTGAGCTCTGAGCAACAGCGGTTCGAGTCAGCCCGAGCTGAGCAGCCGCTGAGCTGCCAACAGGTGGCAGGATGGCTCAGCTAAAAAAAAAATATATTGATGATTTTTAAATATCCATTTCAACCCTAAAATTCTTTGAGCCTACAAATTCTGAAAAATTTATTTCAAGGAGAAAATAAACATTTCACTTGTGCAAAAACCCATTACAATATATGTAGAATGGTCCAAAGAATCACTATTCAATCACACAAATTATATTTTCTGTTTTGGGGTTTTCCAAAAACCTTTGGGAATCGAAATAGGAGGAAGTCAAATATTAAAATAGCAGGTGGTTTATTTTCTTCAACTAAACTACAGTGGTTCAGTTTTCATGGACAACGTACAAAGTTTTGAAGCATCCCTAGGAACGCCTTAGCAAACAACCCGTTTCCCAGGGTAGGCAGATGCTGTGTACTGTCACAGAAGTCACCTCAGCAATGATTCCTTAGATCAGTGTTTGTCAAATTGAGCATGCGACAGAATCACATGGAAGGCTTGGCAAAACACAGATGCCCGGGATCCAATCTCAGAGTTCTGATTCAGTAGGACTGAGATGGAGCCCAAGAATCTGCATCCCCATCCATCTATCCCTCCTCCATGCTGATGCTGCTGGCCGGGGACCACAGTAGGAGAACCACTGCTTTAGATGGAATGACAGTGTTCTTGGGTCTGGAAAGAAGTTGGCAAAATCCTGTCTACTTTAGTAGAAGTAAGACAACTTTTCATTTAATAAGTCCTTCATAACTAAAAGGCAGAGTTTAAAAATAATGATGCAATAGACAAAGCATGCGTCTTCATAGCAGAGACTTTACATAAGTGGAGATTTGAATGCAGACTTAGTTCTTTGCTTCAGTTCTTCTGAGCATTCCATCGGGATCAAGAGAACAGTCTTGTAGCCTTTACTAACTGTATCCCTTCCCAGTCCCACTTTGTCATGTGCTACAGGCACAGAAGAGGGATCTAAGCCTTGCCCACTAGTTCCTGTGTAGCCACACGCTTCAGAAAGAGTTTAGTCAGCAGTTCCTGGCTCTCGGGCACACACTAACCACAGTTTGGCCACCAAAAATGTGGGTCAGCGAGTTGCCAGAATGCCGAAGTGTAGTGGTTATGAAGACCAAAACACTCAAGTTGGAAACATGTGATGCTGCCAAAGCTCTGAGGATGGGAAATGAGGGCAAAGGTAACCTCTGCTGTTCTTGGACTTGGTTCTGTTCTGCTATCCCTTTCTAAAGCCAAATGCTGCTTACACAATTTTATTTTTCTCTCACAAATTCTGACAGACGGTGGTTTCATTCAACCAGGCTTGGCTGCTGAATTCCAGTCAGTTGTATCTTTATTATTCTGTTCTTTTCTCAGAGAAAGAAACGCTTTACTCAACTTTATATTACAGAATGATACCTAAAATCCCCAACCTTCGGTCTTAGCCCGAGTCGTAAAATCTATAGTGTTAGAAATGCCACCTTCTCTGTTTTGATTTTGTCATAAAGTACAAGGAAATAATTCAATTTAAATGTTTACTATTTTTCCCTTATGGGGAATCAGATTATTAGCTTCTTAAAATAATAAGATATTTCTATTAATTGTATTATGTATGGGGTTTCCAAAATTATCAATTAGTAAGAAATGACGAATGCTACTTTGTTGATATTCAAAGAGTATCTGCTTGGTGGTTCTAGTTTAAATATCTAGCTAGAAATCAGGTTTAGATAAGGCAAGGCTAAAAGAAAAATCTCAGAACATAAAATTTATCATATACCTTGCTTACATAACTTTATCCACAATCAACGGCTTAAAAGCACATAGTGGATTTTTTCAAATGCCTCCCTTGTTCCATTAAGAATTAAGGAAGTTAAGTTCTAGAAATATAGAACATATTAAGAGTAACTATGAGGCAGTGAAGGAAAGAAGAAATATTTGCATAATCTGCAAAGGTCATTCATTGGCTGTATTACTTCTTTTATGCAATGCGTTCATCTTTTTCTAAGACTATTAACTCTAAGCATGGTATGTGGTTATATCCATTAATGTACAAACATTTTTAAAATTCACTAATATTAATATTGAATATTTAACATGGCCAGTATAAAACATTTTCTAAGAAATTGGTTACATGCAGCTTTATCCCTATTGAGTAGAATACATTTCTAATTTTTGCATCAGATCTTAGAGAATACCCTTGTGTTCTCTTGGCTTTCCTGAAAACCAAACCTCTCTTAAGCAGTGTGTTTGCTGGGAAGGCAGTTGTGGAAGTTGAGAAAGATGCAATCTGGACCTCCAGGTACAATGAGTTACAGCTTCGGTGCCTGATTTTATTCCTTGAGCGTCTTTAGGGCCCTGAAGTGGACACAGTTGGATTTCTAGACAGGGGTTTGGCACCCTCAGTGTCACAGTGACATGATGCCTGGGAGGAAAAAGAGTGCTGCTTTTTTGTGGTGAGATGGTGTGATCGACCCACTCTGCAGGGACATGTGCCCTGAATCACTTACACAATGCTACAGATTTTGAGCTCACAGCCATTGTCTCAAAGCCATGAGGTTCTAACCTAAGGGAACGACCCCCTTAGAAAAGGAAGCTCCCCACTGTTTTCATCTGACGTCTCCAAAGAAGCTTGCTGAGAGGCACACACATTGAACCCATCCTCCTATTTTTAACAATTAAACCATTTTCTCTACGGAAGACCACACTCTAAAGAGCACTGGAATCCTGTGATTAAAACTCCGAAGTCAACCAAGGTGACTAAGAAAAAGTAAAACCACAAAGGGGACCAGATGGCAAAAAGGAAAAGCTCCTCTAATTTACTTTCTTTCTCTTTTCTATTTTCCTGCAAAGAAATAGGTACTAAAGAATCTATTTGAAAGTCCCAGCTCAAATGACACCCCATTCCTGAGGCATTTCAGATTTTCCCAGCTGGAAATGATCTCGCCATCATCCAATGAACTATAGAGCACCCAGACCTCTTTTATTGCATTATTATATTCAGCGGCATGTCCTCATTGTCCTTGTACATGCCTTATCTCCTTTCTTAGACTATAAGCTCCTTCAACATGAGCATCATACTTTAGACATGTTTGTGTTCCCTCGGAAGGCCAGCATCCTATGCTGACAGTGCTCTGAACTGCATGCTGAATAAGCATGTGGACCGGACAGGCCACATAATTTAAGAAGCCCAGTGCAAAATGAGAATGTGGGGCCCTTTGTTTAAAAATGATTAAGAATTTCAATCTCAGAGCTGAGATATGAAGTAAAGAAACTACACCTATAATGAAATGCCACTGTTTTCCCAAATCTTATCAAATGATTTTTTAAGAAAACAATTTTTGGCCTTACTGCGTATTTCTAAGAAGTCTTGTAATGCCAATGTGGAGGGTGCTTTTTGTAAAAAATTCCTTTTGTGATTTTTAATAGCGGAGTTGCGGAGGGTGGCTCGGGGCTGGACCTTATAGCATCTTTTCTCCTTGAATGAAGCTTTTTTGTGAAAGTGAGAGAAGGAAGCTCTACAAAATGAAAATAGGAGAGCAAAGTCTGCCCTGGAAAAATTCAGCCACTAGAAATGTGGTCTTGTCCAGATAGTGAGAAAATAATTGTCTCCAGGTTTGATGAAGGGTTTATAGCGCTAACATTTTAGGATGAAATACAGCTGGTTTCAAATTCCACTGTCAACTCAGAATCAAGCTAATTTCATGTGGTTTGGGGTTTTGCAACTACTTTTTTGCAGTGAACGTCTCAGGACTTTTTGTTCCAGAAACACCCCCATCAAAACCAAAAAAAAAATTTTTTTCAGTCCCAGTAAACTTACTGGGCAGCATTACTGATTCTCTCCACCAGAGGGCACCATTACACCTCCATCCATTCTTGAGGTCCCCATGCTTTCAGCAAACCCCTCAAAGAAGTTCTTTAGATCCTCAACCTGGACACACAGTCTCTCTCGAAGGAGGAAGTTAAACGGGCAAGGAAAAGACAGTTTTACTTTCGCAGAGGCAGCAGCATCTGCAGTTCTAACGAGGGCTCTCAGTGTCAGAGGCTGCTACCGGGTTTCTCTTCAGAAAACTTAATTCTAAGACACGATTTGGGCTGGGTTTCTGACTGCCAGGCCTGCCTTTGTTCATGTCCATTTTTTGAGCTAGATATCCAGTCGCCTCAGAAATTCCTTTTCTGCTTAAATAAATAAATAATACAAACTAGCATGATAAGATAAATTTCAGTTTTCCTCTTGAGGGCTGATATTCATTAACACTGCAACTTAAACGACAGGAGGTTTCTCAACCTGGGAAGGTATTTTTGTTGCTTTCAGGGCCTATTTGGTGGGGAGAACAATTGAATTAATTCCTGTTGGCCTTAGATTTTTGTTTAACCCCATTGGAATAGTCATTTGTGTCCTCAGGGACTATTTAAAGGTTTATCATTGATTAGTAATAAATAAGTGGTCAGCATCGTATAATACATATGTAAAGGGATTGAGACTCCAAATTCACATTTGTTTATATAATTTGCCATGCATTTATAATAACAACATGTACTTCAGTGAGTTAAATTAGTGGGGTGGATCCTTTTACATGGCAAAAGAAAATATTAGGACTACAAGGAACTAACTTTTGAGGAATTTACATTGTATCTCTGGACAAGAAGCATCATCTATGATGTGACTTTTATGCAGCAAGATGCTTACTTTAAAAATTATGCTTGGCATAGGATAACATCAAAATGTTTTTTCTAACCATACATTTACTCAGACATATAAGCAGATAGCCAAATAACTGTGTGGGTGGCGATTTGAAAAATATTTCTGTGCATCATCCCCCAAATAAGCCAGCCTGTGCCCTACAGAAGAAAGTATTCTATTTTGAGTGCAAAACTATTGATTTGGCCTTAATTTTCAGAAAGATATGTTTTTAGATTTAATCTCCTTTGCCCAAGAAAACAATTGTTATTTTAGCTAGCACCATTTGTTAAGGAAGTTTTGTGCCCCCATAATCCTTATATTCCAAGTTTAACTTTTGATGAGAGGAAATTTGATCCTGTGTTTCAGGCACAGAATGACCATGGAAAATATTTGTTGATTGATTGATGTTACTGAAACATTAGCGAAGAATGCTATATCTTTAGATCTAATAAACCAGAAACTCACAAAATTATACTTTATGTGAATTTGTCTCTGAGTTTGAAACACACAAACCTTTTACATCTGTTATTACTCAGCCCTGTGGATACGGTATTGGATTAATTACTCTTTAATTCACAGTGTAGAAAGCTGTCCTTTAGTTCTGATTACAGAGAAGTCTATCTATTCACAAGCACACATGTATGGAAAATGTCCTATTTACTACACAAAAAAACCTCTTAACACCTAACTTCATTTTTGAGAAAAGACCAACTTTCTAATGCATGCCAATTAAATTATTTCTTTAAAAATTGCAAGATGTACAATATACAAAGGAGAATATTATGTCTTGATTAGAATGAAAGAACAATAAACACTTTTTTGAAAGCATCATATTTTGATGATAGAATTTTATTTTATTTAAACAAAGCTTGGCATTCTACATATTATCACTAATTGCTTTAGGAGTTATTTTTTTTTCCTTTTGTCTGATGGTATTGTTCCCTTATGTTAACATCTTGGCAGGCTCCTTGGATGTAAAATCTTTTCAAGCCCTACCAGACCTGGCTTCATTTTCATTATGTTTGGAGTATTATAAACGAGGCTATTGGCATGTTACATGTGATTTACTTTTATTCATGGCTATCTGGAAGCATGAGCTACAGTTAAATAAGCAATACCACTAATACAATTGAAAGACAAACCATGTTAGAATGTTCCATATTTGATTAACAAAAACAGATTGCTGTGCTAGATCTCCACAACAACAGCAACTATCACAGATGAATCTGTGGTACCTCTTTTAAAAGAGGAATTCCTGATTTGGACATGAAGGCCTTATGAGCTGTGTGGATTTCCGGGCTCGACAGCCACATCACTGAGGGCTCCCTTGGAACTGAAGGTCTTCCCTATCCTCTCCCCTTCAATAACTCAGGCTTTGTTTTAAGTTTCTTTCAGACCCAGACATGCTTCTTCTCTGGGTCTGAGCTGCTCATGTGCAGATGAATGTTTCTGGTTGTTGGGAGCCAAGGACTGGCACAAGAGGAGGCTTTCCTCTCACCCTTTAATTGTATTTTCATTTTCTTTTAAGGGTAGTTTTTTCAAAATGCAAAGAGAAAGCACCTTTTTTCCTTTTTTTAAATTTAAGTATAGTTCATATGCAATCTTATATTGGTTATATTAGTTTCAGGTGTATAATGTAGTGATTCGACATTTTTATACCTTACGATGTGATCACCCCACCAATTCTAGTAATCATCTGTCACCATGCAAACTTACCACAGTATTATTGACTACATTCCCCTTTCCCCTTTTTATCCGCCCTTCACTTCTGGTAACCATCCCTTTAGTCTCTGTTTCTGTGAGTCTGTTTTTGCTTTGCTTTGTTTTGTTCTTTAGATTCCCCATACAAGTGAGATCATATGGTGTTTGTCTTGCTCTGCCTGACCTATTTCACTTGGCATAATACCCTCTAGGTCCAATCACGTTGGCACAAATAGGAAGATTCCATTCTTCTTTATTGCTGCACAATATTCCATTGTATATTTATATACCACTTCTTTATACGTTCATCTGTTGACGGACGCCTAGGTTGCTTCCATATCTCAGCTATAGTAAATAATCCTGCAATGAGCATAGTAGTATATATAGCTTTTCAAATTAGTGTTTTCATTTTCTTTGGATAAATACCCAGAAGTGAAATTGCTAGATCGTATGGCATGTCCATTTTTAGGCTTTTGAGGAACTCTATACTGTTTTCCGCAGTGGCTGCACCAATTTGCAATCCCACCAACAGTGTATGAGGGCTCCCTTTTTTCCATATCCTCGCCAGCACTTCTTATTGTTAACTTTTTGTTAATAGCTATTCTACTGGTGTGAGGTGATAGATATCTCATTGTGGTTTTGATTTGTATTTCCCTGATGATTAGTGACGTTGAGCATCTTTTCATATGTCATTGGCCATTTGTACATCTTCTTTGGGAAAATGTCTTTTCATGTCCTCTGCCCATTTTTCGATCAGATTCTTTATTTTTTTGTTACTGAGTTGTACGAGTTTCTTACAAGGTGTAATCAAACATTATAGTGAGTGTTTAAAATAAAAAATGTATTACACTAAAAGATACAGTGCCATTAATCCCCCTCAAAAGACTCCCCCTTACTTCAAACATACTTACCCCATCGTTCTTGCCACTTCCTGAAGCAGTTCTGGAAGTCCTCTTTCATGAGTGTCTTTAGTTGCGTTGTTGTGACTGCCTCGATGTCCTAAATCATTTTGACTTTGGGGAAGGGCCAGAAGTCACATGGTGCCCAATCCAGTGAATAAGGTGGATGAAGACACACCGTAATGTTTTTATTTGACAGAAATTGCTGTACCAGAAGCAATGTGTGACACGGAACATTGTCATGATGGGGGATGTTTTGTGGCACACTTTAAAACACACCTTCTTTCAATCGGAGCTCACACTCAACTGACTGAACAAGTTGAAACTTGTCACACACTTGCTAAGGTTTGATGTGCCATTTCCCATGTAGAAAATCCCTGCCTTTCTGTTAGATGGCACGCGGCGGCAGCATTCACCATATTTTGTGATCACAATGGAAAGGCTCTGTGTCACACATCGCTTCTGGTACAGCAATTTCTGTCAAACAAAAACATTACCGTGTGTCCTCATCCACCTTATTCACCAGATCTGGCACCGTGCGATTCTGGCTCTTCCCCCAAATCAAAATGACCATGAAAGGCAAACATTTTGAATTGATTCAGGACATTGAGGCGGCCACGACAGCACAACCAAAGACACTCATGAAAGAGGACTTCCAGAACTGCTTCAGAAAGTGGCAAGAATGATGGGATAAGTCTGTTCAAAGCAAGGGGGGGTATTCTGAGGGGGATTAATGGCAGTGTGTCTTACTGTAATTACTTTTCAAATTTAAACATTCACCATATTTTATTTATCACACCTCATATGTATACTGGATATCAACCTCTTATCTTGCTATGGACTATAAAAGGGAATCTTGCCAAAGTGTAAAATTCTAAGTGTTCTAAGTGTAGTAGTGCCCCTGGGGAAAAAAGATGATTAAATCAGAGCAGTGCTATAATAGTAACTGGAAACAGGGCATTGTCTTTCCTCTGCATTCCAGGTCCTATTGTCATAGGGAATGAAAATGCCAACATGAATGATGATGTTTTTTCAAGCCTTGAAATTGAAATGAATGCACAGGTGATAGAAAGAATTGTTACCCTCTTCATCATGAAAAGACTGAACATGCCCAGGAAACTTCATCAGAGGAGGTACCCCATGGCACCCTGGCCTGAAACTTACTAAATGGCAACTCTTGGGTTCTAAAAATCTCTGGACCATCTCAACTAGTGGGCTTTAAGTCTATGTCTCCATTAGATCACAGGCTGCACTAGAAATGATAATTTTAAGTGAAAATCCCAACCCATATTTTTTTATTATTAAATTTATTGGCGTGACAGTGGTTAGTAAAATTACATAGGTTTCAAGTGTACATTTCTATAATACATCATCTATATATCGCATTGTGTGCTCACCACCCAGAGTCAGTTCTCCTCCCATCACCATATATTTCACCCCCTTTCCTCTCTTCTACCACTCCCTTCCCCCCAGACCCTTTGGTAACCACTAAACTGTTGTCTGTGTCTATGTGTTTTGGTTTCTTTGTTTATCTTGTTCCTTTATTGCTTTCAGTTTTATATCCCACATATCAGTGAAATCGTATGGGTCTCTACTTTTTCTGTCTGACTTACTTTGCTTAGCATAATAATCTCAAGATCCATCTATGTTGTCGCAATTGGCACTATTTCATCTTTTCTTATGGCAGAGTAGTATTCCATTGTGTATATATGTGTATATATACCACATCTTCTTTATCTAATCATCTATCGAAGGACACTTTGGTTGTTTCCATGTCTTGGCCACCATAAATAATTCTTCAATGAACACAGGGGTACATATATCTTTACGGATAAATGTTCTCAGATTTTGGGGGTAGACATCTGGGAGAGGGATTGCTGGGTCATATAGTAATTCTATTCTTAATTTTTTGAGGAAACTTCATACTGTTTACCATAGTGGCTGTATCACTTTACATTCCCACCCACAATGTATGAGCCAACCTAGATTTTATATTTTTAATTTAAGTTGTTGAGGATAAGTGAATCTCTTGATTTGTTCTTCAGTAACACAAACACAGAGCTTCCTTTAGAAATTCTCTCTGTTTCTCTGTCTCTCTGCCATTTTTAGCTAAAGCAATAGTTTTGAACTTGGGCATATTATCAGCATCACCTGGAAGACGTGTAAAGCCAGTTTCTGATTCATTTAGCTATGGGGTGGAGCCTGAGAGTTTGCATTTCTAACAAGTTCCCAGGTGATGCTGATGCTGCTGGTCCAAGGACCACACTTTGAGAACTACTGAGCTACAGTCTCATCATAGAGGGGTCTCTCGGCTCTTTCAAGTCCTTGCAGAAGACTCTGGCTGGTCTGAAGGAATTACTTTCAGTAGGAATCCTCCTTAACCGCTCATCTGATCATTAGAATGGGTTTACCAAAAAAAAGCAGCCAAACCTTTCATGACTTATTCTAGAGCCCAAAGATGTATCCAGTGGTTCCTTAAAGAGAAAAGGCACATTTCTCATTTATCCTCTTTGTAGTTTCTTTCCTCAGCTACTATCCTTAAGAAGAACTTGAATGTTACTGAGGCACTGCCCCTCTATAGAAGTTTCCTGATATGAAAATGAAGATGTCTACCTATAACCTAAGCTGGAGTTGGATCTTGTTAAAATCTCATGTCATAGCTGATAATGCTTGAAATAATTATTCAAATGTCAACTTTGAATCTAACAAACTGAATTTGAAGTAAATTAAATCAGGGTTTCTCAACATTGGCACTATTGACATTTAGGGCCAGTAATTCTTTGGTGTGGGAGGTTGTCCTAGGTATTGTAGCATGTTTAGCAGCATCCCTGTCTCTACTGACTAGATGCCACTAGAACTTCACCACAGTTTTTTTTATTAGTAGTAATTTCAGGTGTACAAAACAGTGCAATAGTTATACTTTTTACTTCACCCCAGTTTTGACAACCAAAAATGTTCCAAATATTGTCAAATGTCTCCTGTAGCCCTGTAGGACAAAGTCACCCCTAGACAAGAGCCACTACATTAAACCATTCACAAGGTCACTGAAATGTAGAAAGGTATTTCAAGATCCATTCATAAGAACATACCATCATAACTCACTTGAACTTCACTTTCAACATTTGGCCAGTACAAACCTTCATACACTGCCTATTGCATCTTGACCATTTGCCTCATCAACTTGATGATCCTAACATTTTCTCCTTCTCTTTCTGTCCAAGAGGGAAAATACATAAAAAGAGAAGAAAATCACAATTTAAATACAATATAACTTTACTTTGGACTATTGAAAGAGGAGGCATGGCCAGAATTCCTAAACTCCTAACATTATATATATCGGATCAATATGGCTGGGAATGTTTTAATCATGTTTCACGTCATGTACACCTTGATGTGTTGTATTAATTTATAATTATTAGAGTAATTTGTTTGGCTTTAGTAGTCACCGTCAAAGCCCAAACATTACAGGGGCTTGAAAGAGGTCCATTAATGGTTGTCAGAACTGTCAGATTATTCTGGGGCTAGGGTGAGCTCTGAGGTTCCTCTCATTAATTTAAAAGCTACTTAGGGGCTTTCTACTTACCACAATACAGAAAAGTATCATTAATTAACTGTCACTTTCCTTGACAAGAAGACTTGTTCATCCTGGCTTATTAGAGCATCATGATAATATCTCATTAATAGTCTGACAGAAGGGAGGAAGGGCACTAAAGGTTCCCCTGAATAACCCGTGCGCTCTTGTCTGCGCACTGCTTTGCACCTTGAGCTGGGGAGGTGGAAATGTGGGCTGGAGGCACCATAGTGCCATCGTTGTAGAGGTGGAAAGAGGGAGAGCTACTTAACGTGAGTCCAGCACTCAGCCTGGAGATGGGAGGCTGGTTTCTGTCTCCCACAGTGATGATGACAGTATTTCCAAAGCAAAATCAAGGAGCATGGTTTGAGACACGAATTTGTGTTACTTCCAGATGTGAAAAGCATCTGAGAAAGGGAGATTAAAAGCCAACATGTTGGGATTTTTCATGATGTTTACCTGGATTAGGTAAGAGGACGACAGAAGTGAATATACAAAATCGTTACTCTCCCATACATGCTGGCTAATGTGATCGGAGACTGTGTCCAATGCCTGAGTGTGGTAGGTGATCGATCAATGTTTGTCAGAGGGAGGAATGAGAGAAGGAGAGAAGGAAGGATGTTGGGAAATATGCCCTGGTCCCCTCCAAAGTAGTGAATGGCCTGGCTGGAAACTCTTGAAACTAATAACTCTCATATGGTTGGTGGGATTGAAAATAAACACAAGCTTTAAGGAAAGTACTTCATCATCTGTATTTAAACCTCCACAAAAAAAATTATATAACGATCAATCCTACATCTAGGAATTTATCCCAAGGAAGTAATTGGACAAATCTGCTAATATGAGTACAAGACGATAATAACAACCTATATTAGAGCCAAATGATTGTAAACGACCTAAAGGACAAACAAAAGTGAATTGGTTGAAATAGTGAATGGTGTAGCCACACAGTGGAATATTATATAGGACTTAAAATATTAAAAGGGCAGATTATAGAGTGGTATGTATAGAATAATCCTACCTAAAACGTTTGTATTATAATGTAGTAAAGTATGATATATTTACATGGGAAAAACTCTGGAAATTTACATAATGAATAGCTACCAGTGGCTAACTTTAGAAGGTGGTCTAGCTCATAACTTGTTTTGATTTCCTTCCCTGGATTTTCGAATACTTCAACAATGGCAATGAATTACTTGAATAATTTTAAAAGAAGAAAAAGTATGTTTAAAATAATTCAATGTGTACCTATCTCATCCATTTATCCTGATCACAAACTGGTTAATATAGCAACAGCCTTTTCTCAACAGTTATTCTAAGGGACTCATGCATTTGATAGAGATGTCATTTCACTATACGTGGGTTTGGGTTGCAAAGACATAATTGTTGCCCATTATGTTGTTGTCCATTAGTTTTTAATTTATGTAACGTATTAATTACATGATTATCTAATTTATGTAGCTTATTAATATAATACAAATAATCTTATCACTCTAGAAAAAGGAAAAAGTTGGCCGCTTCTCATTTTAGTGTAACTTCTGGGCAAAATAGCGTCAGTGGACACATAAAATTAGTTATGCACTTCTGTAAAGACACAAGTAATGGATTGCCCATTCTTCTAAAGAACAGAGGAGAAAATACTAGCTCCAGTAGCTACCTACATCCTTTACTGGCATACGGTTTGGGCTGCCTACTGACCACCCCATCCGTGAAGCCCACCTGAATGTCCTGCCCTGGGAATTCTCTCATTGCCAGCAATGAGCTCCCACACCTGTAATAACAATTGACCACAAACGTCAGACCGCCAGGCAGCGTCTTTCCCCAGAGGACGCCGCACACATGATCGTCCCTAATGCTTAGACCCATAAAGTCAGGGCCGTTCAATTGAGCTGTCTCATTTAGAAGTGAATAATAACTCTTTAAAAAGGAAGAATCTGCTGTCTTCCTCTCTCCCCAAATCCCACACATGCTTCCTCCCCCAACCTTCTCCAGACTTTCTGACTTTTTCACTTCCTTTCCTGAAGTTTGTCTTTTGAATCAAAATTGTCATTGTAGTTAAAGATGAGTATACTGCATTAGAACAAAATAAGAAAGTTTTACCTGGCTCTCATAACCTGTCACAAGAGGATTACAGCTTCCAAAATGTTAAACCATCCAAAAAAAGTACATGATTCAGAAGAAAGGACCCAGTGATAGTTAATAAAGAGCATGTGAATTCTGTGCCTTGTAAGTGAATCCACTTGTATAAATTTGGACTGGAGTTTAAATTTCAGTGGGTGACAACTATGATGGTGGTCAGAATTTGCTAAGTGCCTCTGGCTGCCTTCACTCAAATAATTTTCCTGCACTTTCAGAAACTTGTCAAGTCACCAAATTCTTTCTTAGATAAATGAGCCAGAAAGGGCAAAACTCGCCTAACCCGCCTGAAACCTGCTGTTCTGTCTCTCCCAGGTATTAAAAGAGTCAGAACTCTACAGTATCAAGAATATAGTTCATTGCACACATGATACTTCTAACAGTGGAAAGGGAAAGGTACCATCAGCCAACAATTTCATTCACTTTTGTGAAGCCAATGGCTGATCTACCTTTCTGGTTATTGCTATTGTTACAAACTGGCACAATCTACTAATGGGTGGACATTGCCAGTTTTTAGGCTAAAAACTTCTTGACTACTCACATCTAAGAGTGTTGGAGGTCGAAATAGTTGAGGTTTCAAATTACCTCAAAATAATGTGAATTATTCACAAAACCCTGTGAATTCTTTTACTCCATTGTTTCCCATCTGATTTATTGTAGGGTTTCTCAGCAAGACATACCTTACACAAAGGATATGTTCCTAGAAAGGTAAACCTTAAGGTTAACCTTAGAAAATTACCATTTTGCCAGTCAAAAATGGTCAGATATTATCAGTTTCATAGTATTCAACCTAAATATGGGAAAATAATTTTAAGAAACCAAAATGTTTTTCACTGGCTCCAGGGAAAAGTCACTGGTTAAATATATTTTACAGTGAATGTTGGGATAAAGAATGTTGGGACCTCTTTGTAAGTTTAATGACAAATGAATTTATCCCTCTGGTTCCGTATTCTGTTTACTTAAAGCAGAGCATATCTACTGTCTGAGAGACAGCTAAATGGAGAAAAGGAAAACCAATGTTGGCCCTCTGTTCAAAGGCAGGCTTGCAGGTTCTCGCTCCCAAAGTACCCTTAGGAATGCTTTGGAGAAGTCAATCCATTTAGTTGCACTTTCTTCTTGTTTCTTCCAGGAATTTCTGTTTTCCCTCTAACAGGAGTTAAGAGACTAAGGAGAAATTAACTGCTGTGTGATTTAGCCCAGAGACCCTAAACTTCTCTTCATTTCTCTTTTTCTTTCGGACCTGCTAACCATCCTTCTCTGCTCCAAACTTTCATCAAGCTTGGAAGGAACTCATTTGAATCCTGGATTATGCAGGAATGCATCCTGATTACTTAAGAATAGGAATTATTTTGTTGCCATCCAATTACTTTTTTTTACCTAACTGATTAAAAAAAATGAATTATTTACATATGCCTGAACCACCAGCCCACATTTCACTCCCCTAAAATAAAATCAGTTTCAGAGAATATACATTTTAAGTAACAACTAAATGTTAACATCACAATCTTGGCATAGAATGCCCAGATATTTATTTTTATGATTTGAATAAATACTAGAAAAACAGAACCTAAGATATTCATCTATATCAGTAAAATGACCAGATAATTTCCACTCACCATTTTCCGGTTAGCTAATTTGTGATTATATCTCTTTATTCAATAGTAAGGTCTTGACATTGAAAGATTCACTCACATAGCTCTAGCAACATGGTGCATTTATTTAAACCACACTTGACTAGTGGTATATAAATAATCTCCCCCAAACCATATTGATTTCCCAAAGGGAATATTAAATGCTAAATAGCTTCACAAATTGGAAGCAGTCCTGTCTCTGCCTTCATTTTTGATATAATCAAAAATGATGACATTGTAGCTAGCTTATTTTTAATAATTCACACATTGAGAGCAAAAGAAAATATTACACCATCGCTGGGGGACGTGAACTTGTACTACATAGCACATTCACCTTTTCTTAGAGAATGATAACGGATTGACCACATCAGGATGTCTGCCAGGGATTAAGAATGTGTCTATTCATAATGGGGCTATAAATTATTATAGTGTATTATTCTCCAGATACCAGATACATACACAGCACAAAGTCTTTGGGAAGAATGTAATTTACACATCTTTCATTAGCCCTCACAGAATCTTTATAAAGTATAGAGTATCCTGTTTTTATAAACCAGAAAATTAGACAATGTGTGGCTCTTGGGCAATGAAAATGATTTTGACCATATTGACAAAGTATGGCTGTATGTTCAGACAAGTCTCCTTTCCATCATGGACACATAGCTGGACTCCATTTCCTAGCTTCCCTTGTAGTTAGTGGTACTCATGTAACTGAGTTCTTATCAGTGGAATATCAGAGTTCTAGTCATGGTCTATAAAAACCTCCATTGCGATCTGCACACTCTCTTCTCCCTCTATCAGTGGTGAAGGCAGCGAGAACTCCAAATACCTAAAGGAAAGCAGAGCCAAAAGGTTGTCAAAGCCTGAGTCCCTGGGTCCCAGTGTAGAGAGGAGCATCCCAGAAGACCCAAAAAGCCAGATCATCCATGTAAAACTATTGTGTCATTTTTGGATTGCAACAGTTAACCTGCCTGGACTAATACCACCAGTAAGCTGAAATTACTATAATAAACCTGGACATGTTGGACCAGCAACCCTTGATGCTAGCCTCCCCAAATTCATTGCTTTCCTCACCAGCCCAATTACAGAACTGTAATTAGCCCCAACTGTGTTATGAGTCACTATGCTTTTATATTCCTTTAATATCTTTTGAAAGCATAGTAATTTATGGTATACCCTCTTTCAGGTAAGTTAACTATAAAATATGTTTCTATAGAGCAAATTTCATTGACTTCCTTTTCCAAACGAAAGATAGTTCCACCAAAAAAGCTTGCGGCAGAATGATGTGAAATCTTTTTACGAGATGGTAGTTACATGTCGGGCTCTACATTATGGCACATGACTGGGGGATTTTGTTTGTTTGTGTTTTAAAGAGAAGCTGTGTAGGAGTTCAGGATGAGCAGGAGTTCCCTTAAGTCCTTAAGCACAAGACTTTTATTACTTATTGTTTCATAAGAGCAACGGTTCATATTCAGGGTGATTTCCTCCCCCGAAGATATTTGGCCAAGTCTGGAGACATTGATTGTCACAGCGCTCATGTGTGTGTGTGTGGGGGGGTGTGTGTGTGTGTACTGTGTTGTAACTTTTCTTCAAACCAGCTATTAGATAGATGAAATTGTCAGTACAGAGCAGAGAGAATCAATCATGCCCAGTGATTCAAACATAGGAGCACAGAATGGAGCAATTCAGGAAACTACAGAGTACAAACTAAACTACCCAAAGCCCACAGCGTGACTGGACCCGGCAGATGGTGACTCAGANGGGGGGGGGGTGGGGGGGTGTAGGCCAGGAATGCTGCTCAACATCCTAAAATGCACAGAACAGCCCCCTCAACAGCAAATGCCAACAGCACAGAAGTTGAGAAACCGTGGGCTAGGTTGTGAGCTCCGTGGGTGAGGGCCGTGTCTGTTTTACTCATCATTGCATCTTCAGCACTTTGTAAAGTGGCTGAAACATAATGAATACTTAGTAATATTTGTTCAATGAGTAAGTGGACTGAGCCCCTCTCAATTAGCAAGTCAGCTGGCAGGGCCGTACTTGGCAGGTGGGTAAAGCAGGATTGAGGGTAAAAACTTAGCTCTACTGCTCAGTGGGAATGTTCTTGAGCAAGTTACTACACCTTTCTGTGTTTCAGCCACCTTATCTATAAATTGGGGTAATAATAGTACCAACTTCATGGAGCCATGGTAAAGATGAAATGAGATGAAGAATTTGGATGCGCAGAGCAGTGGCTGAGATGTCCTCAATAAATATTAACTTTTATTATTACTAAGAAGAAAAACAACCAGTATTTCTTGAGCTTTTATCAGGTGCCAGGTACAAAGTTTAGGATACACGCCATCTCATTTCATCTTTTCAACAATACCTACGGAGTATGACTTTTTGTTGCCATTTCATGAAAGAGGAAACTGGATTTTAGAAATGTCAAACAACCTGCCCAAGATCACACAGCTACTGAGAGGCACAAACAATGTGGGAATCATAAGGCCCCAAAGCCCAGGCTCTCTCCATCACAACACACTGGCATCTTTACAAAACTGAAGCTTCAGTATCTTCCATAAAGTCAAAGGGTGTGTGAAGGTGAGTTCCTTTTGGCTTAACAAAGCTCCTTTTATGTGGTACTGACAATGTTTATGAAACTATGGAGCTATATCCCGCTTTCCAGAGCTGTCGTCTAACATAATATACTCTGACCAGCACATTCAGAAGGTGAGAAAACCATTGGTCCC
This sequence comes from Hipposideros armiger, assembly GCF_001890085.2. NCBI lineage: Eukaryota > Metazoa > Chordata > Mammalia > Chiroptera > Hipposideridae > Hipposideros > Hipposideros armiger. The sequence continues at coordinate 2,213,572 of NW_017731505.1, forward strand.
ATATTTTTTTGTACCAAACCTTGAAAATCAAAGTTGTAAATATTATTCCCCACACTGTCTTTTCTATCCCTGAGGCCATATTGCAGTTACCAATTTGTATTGTCTCATCCCTTCCCCTTCTCCTTCATCCCCACCCCCTCCCGACTAGCAACCCTCAGTTTTTCCTCTGTGTCTCTGAGACTATTTCTGTTTACATTACTCATTTATTCAGTTCTTTAGATTCCACATATAAGTGAGATCATATGGTATTTGTCTTTATCTGACTGACTTATTTCACTTAGCATAATGTTCTCTAGTTCCATCCATATTGTTGCAAAGGGTACTATTTCCTTCTTCTTTATAGCTGAGTATCAATAATGTTGTAAATATTTTTTAGGGGGCTAGATGGACTCATGTCTTGATAGGGAGACCACTTCATAGATGGTGTAGAGGCCTGAACACTGCACTGTACATCTGAAGCTGCCATTGAATAATATTATATGTCAACTATAATTTAATACATAGATAGTCATGGGATGTGGAGTATAGTCTGGGAATGGAGTCAATGGAATTGTAATAGATATGTATGATATCGGGGGTGGGGGGGCAGTGGATGGGAGGATGGGGATTATCACTTTGTGAGGGGTGAAAAGTATAACTATTGCATGGTTTTGTACACAGGAAACTAAAAATAATAATAAACAAACAAAACAACACAAAAAGTTGTAAATATTAAATATTTACTAGAAGGAGGAATACCTATATTTGTCTGTAACTTTGTGCCTGCCCTGTTTTATCTATTGGATTCTAAGCTTCTTATAATTATGTACTGTATTCTGTTTCTTTGCTGGTAATACCTGACCCGATACTTCTAGTAAGGGTAATATGGATTTCTCAGAGCAAACCTACAGCCATGCTGCCTGGGAAAAATCAAGTTTACTCACCTGGATACAGTTTTCATAGTCGTCTCAATTTTTAAGATGAAAAAACTCACCCCACCATGCTATAAAACTAACATTGACTTCATAGTAACAAAGGGATTTAATAAAGCCTCAAATTTCCTGTTAAAGTTTAGCTAACATCCATCCAATGCTTATCAAGGCTTAGCAAATTAAATTTAACAATGTTTTGAGAATCAAAACAAAATAAAACCGTAAAGGAAAGGAGGCTATGTGATAATAACCTTTCTCTTTTTCCTTCCTTTCATTCTTTGAGTATAATATTTTTCAACTCATCTTTTTCAGTAATATGTGTCAGGACAATGGCATTTAGGTTCTCTTGTCACTTTTTAAAATTTTTTTATTTTTCAATTACAGTTGACATTCAATATTTTCTATTAGTTTCAAGTGAACAGCATAGCAATTAGATATTTACTTGTATATAATTTACCAAGTGATCCCTTTGATTAGTTTAGTACCCACCTGGCACTATACATAATTATAATATTATTGACTATATTCCCTATGCTGTACTTTACATCTCCGTGACTATTTTGTAACCACCAATTTGTACTTCTTAATCCCTTACCATTTCCACCCTGCCCCCCACCCACCCATCTAGCAGCAGTCAGTTTATTCTTGGTATCTATGAGTCTGCTTCTCTTTTGTTTGTTCATTTACTGTGTTCTTTAAATTCAAGATATAAGTGAGGTCATATAGTATTTGTCTTTCTCTGTCTGACTCATTTCACTTAGCATAATACCCTCTAGGTCCACCCATGTTGTTGCAAATGGTTAGATTTCATTCTATTTTATGACTGAGTAATACTCCATCGTATATATGTCCCACGTCTTCTTCATCCAATTGTGTAGTGATGGGCACTTAAGTTGCTTCCATATCTTGACTCTTGTAAATAGTACTGCAGTCAACATAGTCATAGAAATGCATATATCTTTTTGAATTAGTGTTTTGGCTTTCATCAGATAAATACTCACAAGTGTAATTGCTGGGTCATAAAGTAGTTTTCTTTTTAATTTTTTGAGGAAACTCCAAACCATTTTCCATAGTGGCTGCACCAACTTACAATCCCACCAACAGTGCACAAGGGTTCCCTTTTCTCCACATCCTCATCCACACTTGTTGTTTGTTGATTAATTGATGACAGCCATCCAGACAGGTGAGAGGTGATATGTCATGGTTTTAACTGGCATTTCTGATGATTAGTGATGTTGACCTTCTTTTCATATGCCTATTGGCCATCTATATGTCTGTTCAAGTCCTCTGCCCATTTTTTAATTGGATTGTTTGTTTTTATGGTGTTGAGTTCTATGAGTTGCTTATAAATTTTGGATATTAACTCTTTATGGCATGTATCATTGGCAAATATCTTCTCCCATTCAGTAGGTTGTCTTTTCATTTTGCTGCTGGTTTCCTTTGGGGCGCAAAAACTTTTTAGTTTGATGTAGTCCCATTTGTTTATTTTTTCTTTGTATCCCTTGCCAGAGGAGATAGATCAGAAAAGAATATTACTAAGAGCAATGTCAGAGAGTTTGCTGCCTGTTTTCTTCCAAGAGTTTTATGGTTTGGGGTCTTATATTTAAGTCTTTAATCCATGTTGAGTTTATTCTTCTATATGATGTAAGAAGATGGTCTAGTTTCTTTTCTTTTCTTTTTGCATGTATCTATCCAGCTTTCTCAGCACCATTTGTTTATTTATTTGTTTGTTTTTAATTAAAGTTTATTGGGGTGACAATTGTTAGTAAAGTTACACAGGTTTCAGGTGTACATTCTGTAATACATCATCTATATATCACATTGTGTGCTCACAACCCAGAGTCAGTTCTCCTTCCATCACCATATATTTGACCCCCTTTACCCTCATCTCCCACTCCCCCTTTCTCCTTACCCTGAAGAAACAAAAACTCACAGACACAGACAATAGTTTAATGGTTACCATTCATTGAATAGGCTGTCTTTACCCTATTGTATATTACTGCCTCCATTATCATAGAGTAATTGACCATATAGGCATGGATTTATTTCTGGGCTGTCTATTCTGTTCCATTGATCTATGTGTTTTTGTGCCAATACCATGCTGTTTTGATTCCTATAGCCTTACAGTATAGTTTGATATCAGGTAGTGTGATGCTTCCAACTTTGTTCTTCTTTCTCAAGTTTGCTGTGGCTATCCAGGGTCTTTTGAGGTTCCATATAAATTTTAGGATTATTTGTTCCAGTTCTGTGAAAAATGCCATTGGTATTTTGATAAAGATTGCATTGAATTTATAGATTGCTTTGGGCAGTATGGACATTTTAACAATGTTAATTCTTCCTATCCATGAGCACAGCATATGCTTCCATTTATTTGTATCTTCTTCCTTTTCTTACTTCAATGTCATAATTTTCCAAGTACAGGTCTTTTGCATCCTTGGTTAAATTTACTCCTAGGTATTTTTTTTATGCAATTGTAAATGGGATTGTTTTCTTAACTTCTCTTTCTGATAGTTTGTTATTGGTATATAAAAATGCAACTGATTTCTGAATATTAATTTTGTATCCAGCTACTTTACTGAATTCATTTATCAGTTCTAATAGTTATTTGGTGGAATATTTAGGGTTCCCTCTATATAGTACCATGTCATCTGCAAATAATGATAGTTTTATTTCTTTCTTTCAAATTTGGATGCCTTTTTTTTTCTTGTCCGATTGCTGTGGCTAGGAATTCCAATACTATGTTGAATAACAGTGGTGAAAGTGCACATCTTTGTCTTGTTCCTCATTTTAAGGAAAATGCTTTTAGCTTTTCACTGTATGTTAGCTGTGAATTTGTCATATATGGCCTTTATTATGTTGAGGTATGTTTCCTGTATTCCCAGTTTTCTGAGAATTTTTATAATAAATGGGTGCTGGATTTTGTCAAACACTTTTTCTGCATCTATGTATTGGTGTGATCATATGATTTTTATCCTTCATTTTGTTTATATAGTGTATCATGTGAATTGATTTGTGGATATTGAACCAACCTTGCATCCCAGGAATAAATCCCATTTGATCATGGTGTATGATATTTTTAATGTATTGCTATATTTGGTTTGTTAATATTTTGTTGAGGATTTTTGCATCTATGTTCATCATGGATATTGGCCTATGTTTTCTTTTTTTGTAATGTCGTTGTCTGGTTTTGAAATCAAGGTAATGGTGGCCTCATAAAATTAGTGTAGGAGCCTCTTAAATTTTTTGGAATAGTTTAAGAAGGATGGGTGTTAATTCTTCCTTGAATATTGGGTAAAATTCACCTGTGAAGCCATCCAGTCCAGGACTTGTTTGTTGGGATCTTGTTGGTTACTGATTCAATTTCGTTTGTAGTAATCAGTTCATATCTTTCTGTTTCCTCTCGGTTTAGTCTTGGAAGATTGTATGTTTCTAGGAATTTATCCATTTCTTCCAGATTGTCCAATTTGTTAGCATATAATTGTTCATAATATTTTCTTATAATTCTTTGTATTTCTGAGGTGTCAGTTGTTACTTCTTTTATTTCTGATTTTATTTTTATGGCTCTTCTCTCTTTTTTCTTGATGAGTCTGGTTAAAGGTTTATCAATTTTGTTTATCTTTTCAAAGAACCATCTCTTGGTTTCATTGATCTTTTGTATTTTTTAAGACTCTATTTCATTTATTTCTGCTCTGATCTTTATTATTTCCTTTCTTCTATTCACTTTAGGCATTGCTTGCTGTTCTTCTTGTAGTTCTTTAAGTGTAAGGTTAAAGTATTTATTTAAGATTTTTCTTCTTTCTTGAAATAGGCCTGCATTGCTATGAATTTCCCTCTTAGGACTGCTTCGCTGCATCCCAGAGATTTGGGGTCGTGGTGTTTTCATTTTCCTTTGCCTGGAGGTATCTTTTCATTTCCTCCATGACCTCATTTCTGACCCACTCGCTATTTAGTAGCGTGTTATTCAGCCTTCATGTATTTGTGTGCCTTCCGGATTTCTTCTTATAATTGATTTCTAGTTGCATAGCTTTGTGGTCAGAGAAGATGCTTGATATGATTTCAATCTTCTTAAATTTATTGAGACTTGTTTTGTGGCCTAACATGTGGTCTATCTTGGAAAATATTGCATGTGCACTTGAAAGGAATGTATATTTTGCTGCTTTGGCATAAAATGCTCTAAAAGTATCAGTTAAATTAATCCGTTCTAGTGTAACATTTAAGACTTCTGTTTCCATGTTGATTTTCTTTCTGAAAGATCTGTTCACTGGTGTCAATGGGGTGTTAAAGTCCCCTACAATGACAGTATTACTATCAATCTCTCCCTTTATGTCAGTCAATATTTGTTTTACATATTTAGTTGCTCCTATGTTTGGTGCATAAATATTGACAAGGGTTATATCCTCTTGTTGGATTGATCCCTTTATCATTATGTAATATCCTTCTTTGTCTCTTATTATATAGTCTTTGTTTTAAAATCTATTTTGTCTGATATAATTATTGCTACCCCAGGTTTTTTTTTCACTTCCATTCACATGAAATATCTTTTTTTCCATCCCTTTACTTTCAGTTCCTGTGTGTCTTTCGATTTGAAGTAGGTCTCTTGTTGACAGCATATGTATAGGTCTTGTTTTCTTATCCACTCATCTTCTACATCCTATGTCTTTTGATTGGAGCATTTAACTCATTTACTTTTGAAGTGATTATTGATAGGTACACAGTTCTTGCTATTTTATTATTCATATTTATATTACTTTTTCCCCTTCTTCTTCCTAAAGACGTCCCTTTAACATTTCCTTTTAATACTGGTTTGGTGGTGATGAACTCCTTTAGCTTTTTCTTGTCTGGGAAACTCCTTATCTCTCCTTCAATTTAAAATGGCAGCTTTGCTGGGTAGAGTAGTATTGGTTGTAGGTCCTTGCTTTGCATCACTTTGAATATTTCCTGCCACTCCCTTCTGGCCTGCAAAGTTTCTGTTGAGAAATCAGCTGAGAGTCTTATGCGAGCTCCCTTGTAGATAACTAACTGCTTTTCTCTTGCTGCTTTTAAGGTTCTCTCTGTCTTTAATCTTTGGCATTTTAATTATGATTTGTCTTGGTGTGGGCCTCTTTGGATTCATCTTGTTTAGGACTTTCTGTGTTTCCTGGACTTGTATGTCTATTTCCTTCACAAAATTAGGGAAGTTTTCCATCATTATTTCTTCAAATAGATTCTCAATCCCTTGCTCTCTCTCTTCTCCCTCTGGTACCCCTATGATGTGAATGTTGTTACCCTTGATGGTGTCCCAGAGGTCCCTTAAACTATCCTCATTTTTAAATTTCTTTTTCTTTTTGCTGTTCTGATTGGGTGTTTTCTGCTACCTTATCTTCCAAATCACTGATTCAATCTCCTGCTTCATTTAATCTGCTGTTGATTCCTTCTAGTGTATTCTTCATTTCAGTTATTGTAGTTTTTATTTCTGACTGGGTCTTTATTTTATTTTATTTTATTGAGAAACAGTGTGTTTTTCCAGGACCCATCAGCTCCAAGTCAAATAGTTGTTTCAATCTAGTTGTGGAGGGTGCAACTCAGCGGCCCATGTGGGAGTCAAACCAGCAACCTTGGTGTTATAAGCAGTGCGCTCTAACCAACTGAGCCAACCAGCCTCCCAGGCTGGGTCTTTTTTTATGGTTTCTATGTCCTTTTTTATGCTTACTATCTTTTCACTGATGTTCTCATTAAGTTCCTTGAGCATTCTTATAACCAATGTTTTGAACTCTGTATCTGGTAGGTTGTTTGCCTCCATTTCATTTAGTTCTTTTTCTAGAGTTTTCTCCTATTCTTTCATTTGGGACATGTTTCTTTGTTTCCTCATTTTAGCTGCCTCTCTGTGTTTGTTTCTATGTATTAGGTAGATCTGCTACATCTCTAAGTTTTGGCCAGGTGGCCTTATATAGTAGGTTCTCCTTGGTGCTCAGTGGCATGGCACAGTCTTCCTGATCACCTGTGCCAGATGCTCCAAGAATGTCCCTTGTGTGCATTGTGTGTGCCCTTCTGTTGTAGCTGAGCCTTGATATTGCTGTTGGCACATCATTGTGTGGGATTGACCCTCAGGCTGACTGGCTATGAGGATTGACTTCATCCATAGTGTACAAGTTGCATTGCAGGGGGGCAGGGAGGGTTGCTGACCCCAAGTAGTGGGATTCACTCCAGCAGGTTCTGGTGCCTGCCGAGACCACCCTTTGTGTGTGCCACTTGTGGGGCTAATCAGGTGGTGTTCTGTTGTGGTCTGAAGACGGCCTCAGGATGTGTTGGTTTTGCGGCCTCTTAGGAGGAGCTCCCATGCAGGCCAAGCTCAGCCACTGCCTGTGACCGGCCTGGGGCTATGTGGTAGGTGCTAAAAAAAATTCACAGTTGGTTGCTGCCTGTGCTAGACCTGGACACACATTGGAGAGGCCATGCTATGAACTGTGGCTGGTTGCCAGCAGTACCGGGTCTGAAACAACTCAGCACAAGGCTCAGAGCACCCTGAGGCCTGCCACCAACTTCTAGCTGCCCATAAGGCTCAACTGCTGAAAAAGTTCAGTGAGACTGGGGTCTCAGGGAGTCACTAGGGTGGAGCCAGTGGTGTTCACCAGGTTAATGCAGATTCAGGTTTGACACCAGTGCTGACCCTGGGAGCACTATACAAAGGGCTCAAAGCACACCGGTGCCAGATGCTTCCCGCCTTGGTCCCATGGATTCCTGAGAGTTGTCCAAGAGAGACTGTAGTGTGAGCCAGGGCTGGCTGCATGCCACCAAACGTGCCTCCGACATTGCATGAGTTTGGTGGGGCAGGATCCCAAGTAGTCACCAGGGTGGAACAAGTGGAGTTTACCAGGCCAATGCAGATTCAGATTTGGCCATGTTGGGGGAGGGGTCAACACAGGAAAGATGGCTCCCACTCATAGGCTGTACAGGAGGAGGGTTCGACACAGGGGCAATGGCAGCTGTCTCTCCACCCTCACCCTGAAGCCTCATGACTCAGTCTCTCCCTGTATGTCTTCAACACCCCCCGAGTCACTGTCCCTCTACTGGAGGCCAGGGTGAGTGCCTGTGAGTGAGTGAGTCTGTGTGCAGGCCCTTTAACAGGATGTCTGAGTTTCCTGCAGCTTTCTGTCTCACCCAGGCTGGTGGAATACCCACTGTTTTTCACAGCCAGATGTTGTGGGGGCTCCTGTTCCCAGAACCAGTACTCCAGGCTGGGGAGCTTGCTGTGGGGCTGCGGTCCCTCACTCCTCTGGAGGGAACCTCCAAGGCCAAGATATCCCTCCTAATTCTCAACCTCTGTATATGGGTGTGGGACCAGCCCATTCTGCATCTTCACCCCTCCTACCAGTCTCAGCATGGTTTCTTCTGTATTTCTTTAGTTATAGGGCTTCTGTTCAGTGAGTCTTCAGATGATTCTCTGGGTTGATTATTGTGTAATTTAGCTGTAACTTTAATGTGGTCATGGGAGGAGGCAGGCCCAGCATTTACCTACTCCATCTTGTGTTGTAACTTTTATTGATATTCACATGCTATATCAGTTTGATGTGGCTTTGCTTGCTTCATGACAGCAAATTAAAACAATCTTTAAAAGGGTCTGGAGGCATATAAAGGCTGGGGGAAAGTGCTACTAGTGATGGGCGTGGTGGGCCATTTTGAATATGGCCATTTCATTGGACATGTCACTAGCAACCATCACACTCGATAGCAATGTAATGGTCCCTGGGCTCTCATTGAACTGTGTTTTTCTTTTGCAAAAAAAAAATGCATAGGAAAATTTGACCTGCTAATGAAATAATGAGTGAAGCTTACAGCTAAATGTGCCTTTAAAACACCACAATTAAGTAGAAGAACTAAAGTATAGACAGGAAAGACTTTGTAACCACTTTAAAAAGCAAGGTGACTGATAAAAAAAGTTACTGTGCCTACTGGACAAGGCTCAGGGTGGAGAAAGGAGTTGGGCTAAATATTTCACTAGGTACTGGTATTAAAGCATTCATTTTTATCTCCTTTTCCTGTGAAATTAACACCATATGGTTTTGGTGCAACAGGCAATAACTAGTCTATTAACAAAAGTTATATTATAACAGCTCTCCAGAATACATTTAAGAGACGTTTTGGCAATAGATTCATGTTAGTGATTCATATTAAGATAAATCTCATTCCTGTTTATCAGACCTCGGAGATTAAATAAAACTGGTATTTTGTCTTTATGTAGTCATTTGAAAAGAAAAAGGATTTATTTTGAACCCACCAAAAGGAGCAAAGCTTGTCTTATTTTAAGCTATCACCTTCTCCTCTCCTCTTTTCATATCCCCCCTACCCTTTTTCTCTCCCTTCTTCCCTCAAAGGTGACAATGGGTATTTGGTGTAGGATATAATAAAAGAATTTTAAGTAATCACTTTTAACCAGCTTTCTCAAAGTGAGTTATTTCAGATGTTTACACACAGTTGGTACCATGGTCACATAAATTGAGGAAACACTTGAACAAAGTTATATCGATGTCTTTATACAGGACCTCTCAGAGGCTTTCTGATGACACTTTCTTGGTCTCGTGATATTCTTAATGAAAAGCATCTCAAGGAAATATACTTTAGAAGCATTTGGCAAATGTTGTGAAGCAACTCTTTCTACCTTTCAGAGAGCTCTTTACTTAAATATTCAGTCCAGTGGCTCAGTTGGTTAAGAGCTCGCTCAAGAGTTTGAGCTCTGAGCAGCAACGGTTCGAGTCCAGCCCGAGCTGAGCAGCCACTGAGCTGCCAACAGGCGGCAGGATGGCTCAGCTTAAAAAAAAAATTCAGTCCAGACACTGAGAGTGCCTGATCATTGTGCCTAAAATTGAGATATAATTATAGATAAACAAGCACATCATTTTTCAATGGAGATAGCTCCTAAAATGTATAATTACATATATAGATGAAAATGTATTTTAGTTAAAGTACATCACATTTCTAACTCTCAGAAAAAGGAAAATCCAGATTTGACAGTATACACATATAACATTTAATATTATGTCAAGCTTTACCAATTGTTTTTATGCTATTAAATTCTCCTGCAGATCTAACATTCTGAAGGCAGCACTATTGTCTTTAGTGAACTTCTTTGTAGGATACTTAAATTTAACACTCGAAACTGGTAAAAGCCAGAACAAGCTGAATGTGAAATGGTATAATATCTTTTGGAGAAATAATTGAGAAGGCACAGAGCCTGGCATCAGAGTCCTTGTTGAATTATTAATTTATTCAACAGATATTGATGAGAAATTTTTGTATGCCAGATCTAGGTGTCAGGGGGAGAGCCCTCAACAGAGAGAGAGAGAGAAAAAAAAATGACTGTCCTTGTGGAATTTGTATCTTGAGGAGGGGAATGTTGGTGGATAGACAATATAAAAATAAATGTGTAGGCTCCATAATGATTAGAAGGTGGTCAGTGCAATGAAAAAATAAATAAAACAAAGAAAGAGTTCAGGGGAGGCTGCAGTTTTTTTAAATTTTTTATTTCAGGCTCACAAATAATGTGATTTTGTTTTCCTGAGCAGAAGGTATCCAATTCCAGAGTGGTTTTAGTGATTCATTTAGTGGCCATTGGCTTTTTAAAAAGGCTTTATTAAAATATAGCTAACATACAATATTATATTAGTTTCAGGTGTACACTATTTATTCAACATTTATATACCTAAAGAAATTATCACCATAATAAGTCCAGCAACCAGCATGTACCACACTATCACAATATTATTGACTATATTCCCTATGCTGTACATTACATCCCCATGACTTATTTATTTTATACCTGGAAATTTGGACCTCTTATTCCACTTCATCTTCCCCCCCCCCTTTTTAATTTTTCAATTACAGTGACATTCAATACTATTTTATATTAATTTCAGGTGTGTAGCACAGTGGTTAGATGAGACTGCAATTTTAAAAATGGAGATCAGGAAAGCCTCATAAAAAGAAGACAATTGGGAAGATCTGAAGGAAAGTGGGCGAGGGAGCAGGTGTTTCGTGGAAGAGGGTCCCAAGTATCACTTGCTGAATTACGACTTTGAGCAAGTTACATCTCCTACTTGAATCTGTGTCTTCATCTTAAAATGGGAATGAAATGCACCAAAAATTGTATCTATTCTGAGTGATCCAAGGAGGCAAAATATGTGAAACCTTTACATAATTTGTAGCAGGTGCTATATATTACTTTTACGATGCAAATCATGATTCCCCACCCATGAGGTTATCCATTAGGATCTAGGGAAATGGGGCTAAACTCAGGATGAGAATCCAAAGTTCACTTTCCCTGCTTTCCCCAACCCCTCATCTACCCAGAAATCTATCTCTCTGTTGCAAACCTTGGAGCTCTTTTGCTGCATAAGTTGGGAAGACTCTGAAGCATTTTCAGAGTCAGCAGAGAAGCAGAATCTTTGGGGACCTAGATTTCCCCTCTGATTTGTAGGGATTTCCAAGGTGGCACTCTCTCCCTCAGAGTCAATAGTCTCTTCCCTTCAATGACAGGAGAAATGGTCCCAAGGTGAAGGATAATAAGTGGTTTGGGGCTCATCTGGGCCATGGTAGGAAAAAAGGTTGAGCTAGAAATGTTGCAGTGTCCTGATATTTTCTTGTTTTCTGATTATAAGTCAAACTGCAAAAACAAATAAATGCAAATATCCATTACTAGTAGCATGAAAAGTGATGCCACTTGCTGTTGTTTTCTTTATATTGAGATGACACCAAGTTGCCTCTAGTGCACTCTCACCTGCCCCCAATGCATGTACTTCCCACACCCAACACACACATGATATACCCCATACTGACTTTTACCTTCAAACCTTGGCTGGCCCTTTTCTTTGCAAGCTGTAACCACCCCTTCCCGACCTCACTTTCCTCCTTCTTTCTGGGGAAACCTGCCCTGTTAGATTCAGGTATAATATTGCCTTCTCTGGAACTCCTTCTCTTTCCCACCAACTTCACCTTTCTTCCTTATAGTACATTAAGCACCTCTCTTCTGGGGATGTCTCTCTCTAGTTGTACTACTAGCATTAGACTGTAATTACATATGGAGCCCTCCCTGTCTCTAGACTGGAAAGCACAGGGTTGACAAAGTCTTATTCATGTATCCTTAGGGTCTAGGATAGAGCTTAACACACAGTAGCTGTTCAATAAATGTCATGGAAGGGCCGGCCGAGGGGTGCATTGGTAAAGAACTGGCTTGGGACGCCAAAGGGCCCTGGTTCGGATCCCACATATGAGGGCCAGTGACACTGCCCTCTACAGCTAAGAT